>NC_088253.1:1932500-2232500 GCF_036013445.1 Caloenas nicobarica | reverse complement strand
GGGACCAGTGCCAATGTGCCCCAGGGGAAAAAGTTCCTTGCTGAGCCCAGTGCTGGCCATGGGCTGTTCCCTGAGCATGTGAGCCAGACCTGGCTCCTTGTCCCACAGGCTGCTCATGCTTCCCAGGAGCTGCCCAAGCCCTATCCTCCCTTGAGCTGGAGCTATCTGGCGGACTTGCCAGAGTGCCCAAGTGCCTCTGAGCTGATAGACCTTGTGGGCAAGAATCCTTGCTGTCCCTGTGTAGGACACCAGTGGGTGTTCCAAAGCACTGCAAGCCCTTGCAAGCCCTTGCAAGCCCTCGACATCCTATCTCTTACGGCTCCTGAGCGTTGCTCTGTAGGAGATGAGGATGGTGAGCTGTGCAGTGCTCCTCAAGAAGGAATTGCCTTGGTCTTGCCACTGCTATCCAGTTGAAAAGGATTTGCATCCATGAGCCGAGCTTGGAAGGTGGCCCTGCCAGCAGATTGTCTTGCAGCGGAGAACCTCCAGCAGCCTCATGCAAGGTTTTCTTCCCTCAGCCCCTGGCCTGTGATTCCAGCAGCTCCTCAAGTGCTTCCTGTCAGATGTGCTGGGGCTGCCCCCGGGCCAGCTCTGGCAGTGGACACGGGAGGCTGCTCCTCTGGATCCTGCGTGGGGCCTGGTGACCACTGCGTTGCCGGGTGCTGGCATTGTGACATGGGGGTGACACAGCCGCATATGTGCAGCCCTTTGGAGGAAGCCTTTGGGGTGCTGGCTCCAAATCAGTCCTTGTACCTACAAAATAGGGGAGAAAGCAACCTAATAGAGTCCCTTTTTTGCAAAAAGACAGTGTGGATTTGTTGCCAGTGCAGCCTTCCTTCCAGTAGCAATACTGCCTGTAGTATCATGTATGGAGGCCTCAGGGCTCGCTCAGGGCTTGTCACGCAGAACTGCAGGCCTGACAGAGCAGAACTGCTCTCCGCCCCTCTCCTCTCCTCTCCTCTCCTCTCCTCTCCTCTCCTCTCCTCTCCTCTCCTGTCGTCTCCTCTCCTCTCCTCTCCTCTCCTCTCCTCTCCTCTCCTCTCCTCTCCTCTCCTCTCCTCTCCTCTCCTCTCCTCTCCTCTCCTCTCCTCTCCTCTCCTCTTCTCTTCTCTCCTGTCCGCCAGTCCAATATCTAAGAGACTGTTTGCCTGAAAGGACAGAGGGTTTTCAGTTCCAAAATCAATGTCAAGGACACATGACACAATGAATTTGATTTTATTTTGTTGTTAATTTATTAATTTTCTTGATTTTATGTTAATTCATGTTATGTTATTTCATGTCATTTTTTTTCCCTTTGTGACTCTGTTTCAGAACCCAGGCTCACAAGCATTAGCTCAAGCCCAAGTGTAGCCAGGAGTAGGCTGAGGCATTCTTCAGTTTAGCATGAGAAAAGATCCCTTGCAGGCTGGCAAAGGCAAGTCCCAGAGCTGCAGAGAGCAGCAGCAGGAATAGAGGCCAAGCTGTCCGCGGTTCCTGCAGAGGGAGAACCTTGACAAGGAGTTGTGGGACTGACCATGCACAAAAGAGGAAGAAGAAGAAGAAGAAGAAGAAGAAGAAGAGGAAGAAGAGGAAGAAGAGGAAGAAGAGGTGAGTGGTACTGTGGCATCTCTTCCAAAGCGTGACATGTAGCGATGACGAGCAGACTTTTTGCCTTCCACAACTTGTTTGGCTGCTGTGCTTCTTGGCCAGGGATGCATGAGAAGCGCTCTGGTCCCTGCCAGGCACTTGTGTTAGCTGCAGGGAGAGCTGAGAAGTGGCAGCTGCGGCTGCCAGCATGGTGGAGCATGAGCAGCCGGCTCCCAGGCCAAATGGCCCAAAGAAATGGTGGCAAGGGGCCGTGCTGAGAACTGCGGAGGAAGGCAAAAAACCGCTGGGCACCAGTGCCAATGTGCCCCAGGGGAAAAAGTTCCTTGCTGAGCCCAGTGCTGGCCATGGGCTGTTCCCTGAGCATGTGAGCCAGACCTGGCTCCTTGTCCCACAGGCTGCTCATGCTTCCCAGGAGCTGCCCAAGCCCTATCCTCCCTTGAGCTGGAGCTATCTGGCAGACTTGCCAGAGTGCCCAAGTGCCTCTGAGCTGATAGACCTTGTGGGCAAGAATCCTTGCTGTCCCTGTGTAGGACACCAGTGGGTGTTCCAAAGCACTGCAAGCCCTTGCAAGCCCTTGCAAGCCCTCGACATCCTATCTCTTACGGCTCCTGAGCGTTGCTCTGTAGGAGATGAGGATGGTGAGCTGTGCAGTGCTCCTCAAGAAGGAATTGCCTTGGTCTTGCCACTGCTATCCAGTTGAAAAGGATTTGCATCCATGAGCCGAGCTTGGAAGGTGGCCCTGCCAGCAGATTGTCTTGCAGCGGAGAACCTCCAGCAGCCTCATGCAAGGTTTTCTTCCCTCAGCCCCTGGCCTGTGATTCCAGCAGCTCCTCAAGTGCTTCCTGTCAGATGTGCTGGGGCTGCCCCCGGGCCAGCTCTGGCAGTGGACACGGGAGGCTGCTCCTCTGGATCCTGCGTGGGGCCTGGTGACCACTGCGTTGCCGGGTGCTGGCATTGTGACATGGGGGTGACACAGCCGCATATGTGCAGCCCTTTGGAGGAAGCCTTTGGGGTGCTGGCTCCAAATCAGTCCCTGTACCTACAAAATAGGGGAGTAAGCAACCTAATAGAGTCCCTTTTTTGCAAAAAGACAGTGTGGATTTGTTGCCAGTGCAGCCTTCCTTCCAGTAGCAATACTGCCTGTAGTATCATGCATGGAGGCCTCAGGGCTCGCTCAGGGCTTGTCACGCAGAACTGCAGGCCTGACAGAGCAGAACTGCTCTCCTCTCCTCTCCTCTCCTCTCCTCTCCTCTCCTCTCCTCTCCTCTCCTCTCCTCTCCTGTCCGCCAGTCCAATATCTAAGAGACTGTTTGCCTGAAAGGACAGAGGGTTTTCAGTTCCAAAATCAATGTCAAGGACACATGACACAATGAATTTGATTTTATTTTGTTGTTAATTTATTAATTTTCTTGATTTTATGTTAATTCATGTTATGTTATTTCATGTCATTTTTTTTCCCTTTGTGACTCTGTTTCAGAACCCAGGCTCACAAGCATTAGCTCAAGCCCAAGTGTAGCCAGGAGTAGGCTGAGGCATTCTTCAGTTTAGCATGAGAAAAGATCCCTTGCAGGCTGGCAAAGGCAAGTCCCAGAGCTGCAGAGAGCAGCAGCAGGAATAGAGGCCAAGCTGTCCGCGGTTCCTGCAGAGGGAGAACCTTGACAAGGAGTTGTGGGACTGACCATGCACAAAAGAGGAAGAAGAAGAAGAAGAAGAAGAAGAAGAAGAGGAAGAAGAGGAAGAAGAGGAAGAAGAGGTGAGTGGTACCGTGGCATCTCTTCCAAAGCGTGACATGTAGCGATGACGAGCAGACTTTTTGCCTTCCACAACTTGTTTGGCTGCTGTGCTTCTTGGCCAGGGATGCATGAGAAGCGCTCTGGTCCCTGCCAGGCGCTTGTGTTAGCTGCAGGGAGAGCTGAGAAGTGGCAGCTGCGGCTGCCAGCATGGTGGAGCATGAGCAGCCGGCTCCCAGGCCAAATGGCCCAAAGAAATGGTGGCAAGGGGCCGTGCTGAGAACTGCGGAGGAAGGCAAAAAACCGCTGGGGACCAGTGCCAATGTGCCCCAGGGGAAAAAGTTCCTTGCTGAGCCCAGTGCTGGCCATGGGCTGTTCCCTGAGCATGTGAGCCAGACCTGGCTCCTTGTCCCACAGGCTGCTCATGCTTGCCAGGAGCTGCCCAAGCCCTATCCTCCCTTGAGCTGGAGCTATCTGGCGGACTTGCCAGAGTGCCCAAGTGCCTCTGAGCTGATAGACCTTGTGGGCAAGAATCCTTGCTGTCCCTGTGTAGGACACCAGTGGGTGTTCCAAAGCACTGCAAGCCCTTGCAAGCCCTTGCAAGCCCTCGACATCCTATCTCTTACGGCTCCTGAGCGTTGCTCTGTAGGAGATGAGGATGGTGAGCTGTGCAGTGCTCCTCAAGAAGGAATTGCCTTGGTCTTGCCACTGCTATCCAGTTGAAAAGGATTTGCATCCATGAGCCGAGCTTGGAAGGTGGCCCTGCCAGCAGATTGTCTTGCAGCGGAGAACCTCCAGCAGCCTCATGCAAGGTTTTCTTCCCTCAGCCCCTGGCCTGTGATTCCAGCAGCTCCTCAAGTGCTTCCTGTCAGATGTGCTGGGGCTGCCCCCGGGCCAGCTCTGGCAGTGGACACGGGAGGCTGCTCCTCTGGATCCTGCGTGGGGCCTGGTGACCACTGCGTTGCCGGGTGCTGGCATTGTGACATGGGGGTGACACAGCCGCATATGTGCAGCCCTTTGGAGGAAGCCTTTGGGGTGCTGGCTCCAAATCAGTCCCTGTACCTACAAAATCGGGGAGTAAGCAACCTAATAGAGTCCCTTTTTTGCAAAAAGACAGTGTGGATTTGTTGCCAGTGCAGCCTTCCTTCCAGTAGCAATACTGCCTGTAGTATCATGCATGGAGGCCTCAGGGCTCGCTCAGGGCTTGTCACGCAGAACTGCAGGCCTGACAGAGCAGAACTGCTCTCCTCTCCTCTCCTCTCCTCTCCTCTCCTCTCCTCTCCTGTCCGCCAGTCCAATATCTAAGAGACTGTTTGCCTGAAAGGACAGAGGGTTTTCAGTTCCAAAATCAATGTCAAGGACACATAACACAATGAATTTTATTTTATTTTGTTGTTAATTTATTAATTTTCTTGATTTTATGTTAATTCATGTTATGTTATTTCATGTCATTTTTTTTCCCTTTGTGACTCTGTTTCAGAACCCAGGCTCACAAGCATTAGCTCAAGCCCAAGTGTAGCCAGGAGTAGGCTGAGGCATTCTTCAGTTTAGCATGAGAAAAGATCCCTTGCAGGCTGGCAAAGGCAAGTCCCAGAGCTGCAGACAGCAGCAGCAGGAACAGAGGCCAAGCTGTCCGCGGTTCCTGCAGAGGGAGAACCTTGACAAGGAGTTGTGGGACTGACCATGCACAAAAGAGGAAGAAGAAGAAGAAGAAGAAGAAGAAGAAGAAGAAGAGGAAGAAGAGGAAGAAGAGGTGAGTGGTACCGTGGCATCTCTTCCAAAGCGTGACATGTAGCGATGACGAGCAGACTTTTTGCCTTCCACAACTTGTTTGGCTGCTGTGCTTCTTGGCCAGGGATGCATGAGAAGCGCTCTGGTCCCTGCCAGGCGCTTGTGTTAGCTGCAGGGAGAGCTGAGAAGTGGCAGCTGCGGCTGCCAGCATGGTGGAGCATGAGCAGCCGGCTCCCAGGCCAAATGGCCCAAAGAAATGGTGGCAAGGGGCCGTGCTGAGAACTGCGGAGGAAGGCAAAAAACCGCTGGGGACCAGTGCCAATGTGCCCCAGGGGAAAAAGTTCCTTGCTGAGCCCAGTGCTGGCCATGGGCTGTTCTCTGAGCATGTGAGCCAGACCTGGCTCCTTGTCCCACAGGCTGCTCATGCTTGCCAGGAGCTGCCCAAGCCCTATCCTCCCTTGAGCTGGAGCTATCTGGCGGACTTGCCAGAGTGCCCAAGTGCCTCTGAGCTGATAGACCTTGTGGGCAAGAATCCTTGCTGTCCCTGTGTAGGACACCAGTGGGTGTTCCAAAGCACTGCAAGCCCTTGCAAGCCCTTGCAAGCCCTCGACATCCTATCTCTTACGGCTCCTGAGCGTTGCTCTGTAGGAGATGAGGATGGTGAGCTGTGCAGTGCTCCTCAAGAAGGAATTGCCTTGGTCTTGCCACTGCTATCCAGTTGAAAAGGATTTGCATCCATGAGCCGAGCTTGGAAGGTGGCCCTGCCAGCAGATTGTCTTGCAGCGGAGAACCTCCAGCAGCCTCATGCAAGGTTTTCTTCCCTCAGCCCCTGGCCTGTGATTCCAGCAGCTCCTCAAGTGCTTCCTGTCAGATGTGCTGGGGCTGCCCCCGGGCCAGCTCTGGCAGTGGACACGGGAGGCTGCTCCTCTGGATCCTGCGTGGGGCCTGGTGACCACTGCGTTGCCGGGTGCTGGCATTGTGACATGGGGGTGACACAGCCGCATATGTGCAGCCCTTTGGAGGAAGCCTTTGGGGTGCTGGCTCCAAATCAGTCCCTGTACCTACAAAATAGGGGAGTAAGCAACCTAATAGAGTCCCTTTTTTGCAAAAAGACAGTGTGGATTTGTTGCCAGTGCAGCCTTCCTTCCAGTAGCAATACTGCCTGTAGTATCATGCATGGAGGCCTCAGGGCTCGCTCAGGGCTTGTCACGCAGAACTGCAGGCCTGACAGAGCAGAACTGCTCTCCTCTCCTCTCCTCTCCTCTCCTCTCCTCTCCTCTCCTCTCCTCTCCTCTCCTCTCCTCTCCTCTCCTCTCCTCTCCTCTTCTCTTCTCTCCTGTCCGCCAGTCCAATATCTAAGAGACTGTTTGCCTGAAAGGACAGAGGGTTTTCAGTTCCAAAATCAATGTCAAGGACACATAACACAATGAATTTTATTTTATTTTGTTGTTAATTTATTAATTTTCTTGATTTTATGTGAATTCATGTTATGTTATTTCATGTCATTTTTTTTCCCTTTGTGACTCTGTTTCAGAACCCAGGCTCACAAGCATTAGCTCAAGCCCAAGTGTAGCCAGGAGTAGGCTGAGGCATTCTTCAGTTTAGCATGAGAAAAGATCCCTTGCAGGCTGGCAAAGGCAAGTCCCAGAGCTGCAGAGAGCAGCAGCAGGAATAGAGGCCAAGCTGTCCGCGGTTCCTGCAGAGGGAGAACCTTGACAAGGAGTTGTGGGACTGACCATGCACAAAAGAGGAAGAAGAAGAAGAAGAAGAAGAAGAAGAAGAAGAAGAAGAGGAAGAAGAGGAAGAAGAGGTGAGTGGTACCGTGGCATCTCTTCCAAAGCGTGACATGTAGCGATGACGAGCAGACTTTTTGCCTTCCACAACTTGTTTGGCTGCTGTGCTTCTTGGCCAGGGATGCATGAGAAGCGCTCTGGTCCCTGCCAGGCGCTGGTGTTAGCTGCAGGGAGAGCTGAGAAGTGGCAGCTGCGGCTGCCAGCATGGTGGAGCATGAGCAGCCGGCTCCCAGGCCAAATGGCCCAAAGAAATGGTGGCAAGGGGCCGTGCTGAGAACTGCGGAGGAAGGCAAAAAACCGCTGGGGACCAGTGCCAATGTGCCCCAGGGGAAAAAGTTCCTTGCTGAGCCCAGTGCTGGCCATGGGCTGTTCCCTGAGCATGTGAGCCAGACCTGGCTCCTTGTCCCACAGGCTGCTCATGCTTGCCAGGAGCTGCCCAAGCCCTATCCTCCCTTGAGCTGGAGCTATCTGGCGGACTTGCCAGAGTGCCCAAGTGCCTCTGAGCTGATAGACCTTGTGGGCAAGAATCCTTGCTGTCCCTGTGTAGGACACCAGTGGGTGTTCCAAAGCACTGCAAGCCCTTGCAAGCCCTTGCAAGCCCTCGACATCCTATCTCTTAGGGCTCCTGAGCGTTGCTCTGTAGGAGATGAGGATGGTGAGCTGTGCAGTGCTCCTCAAGAAGGAATTGCCTTGGTCTTGCCACTGCTATCCAGTTGAAAAGGATTTGCATCCATGAGCCGAGCTTGGAAGGTGGCCCTGCCAGCAGATTGTCTTGCAGCGGAGAACCTCCAGCAGCCTCATGCAAGGTTTTCTTCCCTCAGCCCCTGGCCTGTGATTCCAGCAGCTCCTCAAGTGCTTCCTGTCAGATGTGCTGGGGCTGCCCCCGGGCCAGCTCTGGCAGTGGACACGGGAGGCTGCTCCTCTGGATCCTGCGTGGGGCCTGGTGACCACTGCGTTGCCGGGTGCTGGCATTGTGACATGGGGGTGACACAGCCGCATATGTGCAGCCCTTTGGAGGAAGCCTTTGGGGTGCTGGCTCCAAATCAGTCCCTGTACCTACAAAATAGGGGAGTAAGCAACCTAATAGAGTCCCTTTTTTGCAAAAAGACAGTGTGGATTTGTTGCCAGTGCAGCCTTCCTTCCAGTAGCAATACTGCCTGTAGTATCATGCATGGAGGCCTCAGGGCTCGCTCAGGGCTTGTCACGCAGAACTGCAGGCCTGACAGAGCAGAACTGCTCTCCTCTCCTCTCCTCTCCTCTCCTCTCCTCTCCTCTCCTCTCCTCTCCTCTCCTCTCCTCTCCTCTCCTCTCCTCTCCTCTTCTCTCCTGTCCGCCAGTCCAATATCTAAGAGACTGTTTGCCTGAAAGGACAGAGGGTTTTCAGTTCCAAAATCAATGTCAAGGACACATAACACAATGAATTTTATTTTATTTTGTTGTTAATTTATTAATTAATTTTCTTGATTTTATGTTAATTCATGTTATGTTATTTCATGTCATTTTTTTTCCCTTTGTGACTCTGTTTCAGAACCCAGGCTCACAAGCATTAGCTCAAGCCCAAGTGTAGCCAGGAGTAGGCTGAGGCATTCTTCAGTTTAGCAGGAGAAAAGATCCCTTGCAGGCTGGCAAAGGCAAGTCCCAGAGCTGCAGAGAGCAGCAGCAGGAATAGAGGCCAAGCTGTCCGCGGTTCCTGCAGAGGGAGAACCTTGACAAGGACTTGTGGGACTGACCATGCACAAAAGAGGAAGAAGAAGAAGAAGAAGAAGAAGAAGAAGAGGAAGAAGAGGAAGAAGAGGTGAGTGGTACCGTGGCATCTCTTCCAAAGCGTGACATGTAGCGATGACGAGCAGACTTTTTGCCTTCCACAACTTGTTTGGCTGCTGTGCTTCTTGGCCAGGGATGCATGAGAAGCGCTCTGGTCCCTGCCAGGCGCTTGTGTTAGCTGCAGGGAGAGCTGAGAAGTGGCAGCTGCGGCTGCCAGCATGGTGGAGCATGAGCAGCCGGCTCCCAGGCCAAATGGCCCAAAGAAATGGTGGCAAGGGGCCGTGCTGAGAACTGCGGAGGAAGGCAAAAAGCCGCTGGGGACCAGTGCCAATGTGCCCCAGGGGAAAAAGTTCTTTGCTGAGCCCAGTGCTGGCCATGGGCTGTTCCCTGAGCATGTGAGCCAGACCTGGCTCCTTGTCCCACAGGCTGCTCATGCTTGCCAGGAGCTGCCCAAGCCCTATCCTCCCTTGAGCTGGAGCTATCTGGCGGACTTGCCAGAGTGCCCAAGTGCCTCTGAGCTGATAGACCTTGTGGGCAAGAATCCTTGCTGTCCCTGTGTAGGACACCAGTGGGTGTTCCAAAGCACTGCAAGCCCTTGCAAGCCCTTGCAAGCCCTCGGCATCCTATCTCTTACAGCTCCTGAGCGTTGCTCTGTAGGAGATGAGGATGGTGAGCTGTGCAGTGCTCCTCAAGAAGGAATTGCCTTGGTCTTGCCACTGCTATCCAGTTGAAAAGGATTTGCATCCATGAGCCGAGCTTGGAAGGTGGCCCTGCCAGCAGATTGTCTTGCAGCGGAGAACCTCCAGCAGCCTCATGCAAGGTTTTCTTCCCTCAGCCCCTGGCCTGTGATTCCAGCAGCTCCTCAAGTGCTTCCTGTCAGATGTGCTGGGGCTGCCCCCGGGCCAGCTCTGGCAGTGGACACGGGAGGCTGCTCCTCTGGATCCTGCGTGGGGCCTGGTGACCACTGCGTTGCCGGGTGCTGGCATTGTGACATGGGGGTGACACAGCCGCATATGTGCAGCCCTTTGGAGGAAGCCTTTGGGGTGCTGGCTCCAAATCAGTCCCTGTACCTACAAAATAGGGGAGTAAGCAACCTAATAGAGTCCCTTTTTTGCAAAAAGACAGTGTGGATTTGTTGCCAGTGCAGCCTTCCTTCCAGTAGCAATACTGCCTGTAGTATCATGCATGGAGGCCTCAGGGCTCGCTCAGGGCTTGTCACGCAGAACTGCAGGCCTGACAGAGCAGAACTGCTCTCCTCTCCTCTCCTCTCCTCTCCTCTCCTCTCCTCTCCTCTCCTCTCCTCTCCTCTCCTCTCCTCTCCTCTCCTCTTCTCTTCTCTCCTGTCCGCCAGTCCAATATCTAAGAGACTGTTTGCCTGAAAGGACAGAGGGTTTTCAGTTCCAAAATCAATGTCAAGGACACATAACACAATGAATTTTATTTTATTTTGTTGTTAATTTATTAATTTTCTTGATTTTATGTTAATTCATGTTATGTTATTTCATGTCATTTTTTTTCCCTTTGTGACTCTGTTTCAGAACCCAGGCTCACAAGCATTAGCTCAAGCCCAAGTGTAGCCAGGAGTAGGCTGAGGCATTCTTCAGTTTAGCATGAGAAAAGATCCCTTGCAGGCTGGCAAAGGCAAGTCCCAGAGCTGCAGAGAGCAGCAGCAGGAATAGAGGCCAAGCTGTCCGCGGTTCCTGCAGAGGGAGAACCTTGACAAGGAGTTGTGGGACTGACCATGCACAAAAGAGGAAGAAGAAGAAGAAGAAGAAGAAGAAGAAGAGGAAGAAGAGGAAGAAGAGGAAGAAGAGGTGAGTGGTACCGTGGCATCTCTTCCAAAGCGTGACATGTAGCGATGACGAGCAGACTTTTTGCCTTCCACAACTTGTTTGGCTGCTGTGCTTCTTGGGCAGGGATGCATGAGAAGCGCTCTGGTCCCTGCCAGGCGCTTGTGTTAGCTGCAGGGAGAGCTGAGAAGTGGCAGCTGCGGCTGCCAGCATGGTGGAGCATGAGCAGCCGGCTCCCAGGCCAAATGGCCCAAAGAAATGGTGGCAAGGGGCCGTGCTGAGAACTGCGGAGGAAGGCAAAAAACCGCTGGGGACCAGTGCCAATGTGCCCCAGGGGAAGAAGTTCCTTGCTGAGCCCAGTGCTGGCCATGGGCTGTTCCCTGATCATGTGAGCCAGACCTGGCTCCTTGTCCCACAGGCTGCTCATGCTTCCCAGGAGCTGCCCAAGCCCTATCCTCCCTTGAGCTGGAGCTATCTGGCGGACTTGCCAGAGTGCCCAAGTGCCTCTGAGCTGATAGACCTTGTGGGCAAGAATCCTTGCTGTCCCTGTGTAGGACACCAGTGGGTGTTCCAAAGCACTGCAAGCCCTTGCAAGCCCTTGCAAGCCCTCGACATCCTATCTCTTACGGCTCCTGAGCGTTGCTCTGTAGGAGATGAGGATGGTGAGCTGTGCAGTGCTCCTCAAGAAGGAATTGCCTTGGTCTTGCCACTGCTATCCAGTTGAAAAGGATTTGCATCCATGAGCCGAGCTTGGAAGGTGGCCCTGCCAGCAGATTGTCTTGCAGCGGAGAACCTCCAGCAGCCTCATGCAAGGTTTTCTTCCCTCAGCCCCTGGCCTGTGATTCCAGCAGCTCCTCAAGTGCTTCCTGTCAGATGTGCTGGGGCTGCCCCCGGGCCAGCTCTGGCAGTGGACACGGGAGGCTGCTCCTCTGGATCCTGCGTGGGGCCTGGTGACCACTGCGTTGCCGGGTGCTGGCATTGTGACATGGGGGTGACACAGCCGCATATGTGCAGCCCTTTGGAGGAAGCCTTTGGGGTGCTGGCTCCAAATCAGTCCCTGTACCTACAAAATAGGGGAGTAAGCAACCTAATAGAGTCCCTTTTTTGCAAAAAGACAGTGTGGATTTGTTGCCAGTGCAGCCTTCCTTCCAGTAGCAATACTGCCTGTAGTATCATGCATGGAGGCCTCAGGGCTCGCTCAGGGCTTGTCACGCAGAACTGCAGGCCTGACAGAGCAGAACTGCTCTCCTCTCCTCTCCTCTCCTCTCCTCTCCTCTCCTCTCCTCTCCTCTTCTCTCCTCTCCTCTCCTCTCCGCCCCTCTCCTCTCCTCTTCTCTTCTCTCCTGTCCGCCAGTCCAATATCTAAGAGACTGTTTGCCTGAAAGGACAGAGGGTTTTCAGTTCCAAAATCAATGTCAAGGACACATAACACAATGAATTTTATTTTATTTTGTTGTTAATTTATTAATTTTCTTGATTTTATGTTAATTCATGTTATGTTATTTCATGTCATTTTTTTTCCCTTTGTGACTCTGTTTCAGAACCCAGGCTCACAAGCATTAGCTCAAGCCCAAGTGTAGCCAGGAGTAGGCTGAGGCATTCTTCAGTTTAGCATGAGAAAAGATCCCTTGCAGGCTGGCAAAGGCAAGTCCCAGAGCTGCAGACAGCAGCAGCAGGAACAGAGGCCAAGCTGTCCGCGGTTCCTGCAGAGGGAGAACCTTGACAAGGAGTTGTGGGACTGACCATGCACAAAAGAGGAAGAAGAAGAAGAAGAAGAAGAAGAAGAAGAAGAAGAGGAAGAAGAGGAAGAAGAGGTGAGTGGTACCGTGGCATCTCTTCCAAAGCGTGACATGTAGCGATGACGAGCAGACTTTTTGCCTTCCACAACTTGTTTGGCTGCTGTGCTTCTTGGCCAGGGATGCATGAGAAGCGCTCTGGTCCCTGCCAGGCGCTTGTGTTAGCTGCAGGGAGAGCTGAGAAGTGGCAGCTGCGGCTGCCAGCATGGTGGAGCATGAGCAGCCGGCTCCCAGGCCAAATGGCCCAAAGAAATGGTGGCAAGGGGCCGTGCTGAGAACTGCGGAGGAAGGCAAAAAACCGCTGGGGACCAGTGCCAATGTGCCCCAGGGGAAAAAGTTCCTTGCTGAGCCCAGTGCTGGCCATGGGCTGTTCTCTGAGCATGTGAGCCAGACCTGGCTCCTTGTCCCACAGGCTGCTCATGCTTGCCAGGAGCTGCCCAAGCCCTATCCTCCCTTGAGCTGGAGCTATCTGGCGGACTTGCCAGAGTGCCCAAGTGCCTCTGAGCTGATAGACCTTGTGGGCAAGAATCCTTGCTGTCCCTGTGTAGGACACCAGTGGGTGTTCCAAAGCACTGCAAGCCCTTGCAAGCCCTTGCAAGCCCTCGACATCCTATCTCTTAGGGCTCCTGAGCGTTGCTCTGTAGGAGATGAGGATGGTGAGCTGTGCAGTGCTCCTCAAGAAGGAATTGCCTTGGTCTTGCCACTGCTATCCAGTTGAAAAGGATTTGCATCCATGAGCCGAGCTTGGAAGGTGGCCCTGCCAGCAGATTGTCTTGCAGCGGAGAACCTCCAGCAGCCTCATGCAAGGTTTTCTTCCCTCAGCCCCTGGCCTGTGATTCCAGCAGCTCCTCAAGTGCTTCCTGTCAGATGTGCTGGGGCTGCCCCCGGGCCAGCTCTGGCAGTGGACACGGGAGGCTGCTCCTCTGGATCCTGCGTGGGGCCTGGTGACCACTGCGTTGCCGGGTGCTGGCATTGTGACATGGGGGTGACACAGCCGCATATGTGCAGCCCTTTGGAGGAAGCCTTTGGGGTGCTGGCTCCAAATCAGTCCCTGTACCTACAAAATAGGGGAGTAAGCAACCTAATAGAGTCCCTTTTTTGCAAAAAGACAGTGTGGATTTGTTGCCAGTGCAGCCTTCCTTCCAGTAGCAATACTGCCTGTAGTATCATGCATGGAGGCCTCAGGGCTCGCTCAGGGCTTGTCACGCAGAACTGCAGGCCTGACAGAGCAGAACTGCTCTCCTCTCCTCTCCTCTCCTCTCCTCTCCTCTCCTCTCCTCTCCTCTCCTCTCCTCTCCTCTCCTCTCCTCTTCTCTCCTGTCCGCCAGTCCAATATCTAAGAGACTGTTTGCCTGAAAGGACAGAGGGTTTTCAGTTCCAAAATCAATGTCAAGGACACATAACACAATGAATTTTATTTTATTTTGTTGTTAATTTATTAATTAATTTTCTTGATTTTATGTTAATTCATGTTATGTTATTTCATGTCATTTTTTTTCCCTTTGTGACTCTGTTTCAGAACCCAGGCTCACAAGCATTAGCTCAAGCCCAAGTGTAGCCAGGAGTAGGCTGAGGCATTCTTCAGTTTAGCAGGAGAAAAGATCCCTTGCAGGCTGGCAAAGGCAAGTCCCAGAGCTGCAGAGAGCAGCAGCAGGAATAGAGGCCAAGCTGTCCGCGGTTCCTGCAGAGGGAGAACCTTGACAAGGACTTGTGGGACTGACCATGCACAAAAGAGGAAGAAGAAGAAGAAGAAGAAGAAGAAGAAGAGGAAGAAGAGGAAGAAGAGGTGAGTGGTACCGTGGCATCTCTTCCAAAGCGTGACATGTAGCGATGACGAGCAGACTTTTTGCCTTCCACAACTTGTTTGGCTGCTGTGCTTCTTGGCCAGGGATGCATGAGAAGCGCTCTGGTCCCTGCCAGGCGCTTGTGTTAGCTGCAGGGAGAGCTGAGAAGTGGCAGCTGCGGCTGCCAGCATGGTGGAGCATGAGCAGCCGGCTCCCAGGCCAAATGGCCCAAAGAAATGGTGGCAAGGGGCCGTGCTGAGAACTGCGGAGGAAGGCAAAAAGCCGCTGGGGACCAGTGCCAATGTGCCCCAGGGGAAAAAGTTCTTTGCTGAGCCCAGTGCTGGCCATGGGCTGTTCCCTGAGCATGTGAGCCAGACCTGGCTCCTTGTCCCACAGGCTGCTCATGCTTGCCAGGAGCTGCCCAAGCCCTATCCTCCCTTGAGCTGGAGCTATCTGGCGGACTTGCCAGAGTGCCCAAGTGCCTCTGAGCTGATAGACCTTGTGGGCAAGAATCCTTGCTGTCCCTGTGTAGGACACCAGTGGGTGTTCCAAAGCACTGCAAGCCCTTGCAAGCCCTTGCAAGCCCTCGGCATCCTATCTCTTACAGCTCCTGAGCGTTGCTCTGTAGGAGATGAGGATGGTGAGCTGTGCAGTGCTCCTCAAGAAGGAATTGCCTTGGTCTTGCCACTGCTATCCAGTTGAAAAGGATTTGCATCCATGAGCCGAGCTTGGAAGGTGGCCCTGCCAGCAGATTGTCTTGCAGCGGAGAACCTCCAGCAGCCTCATGCAAGGTTTTCTTCCCTCAGCCCCTGGCCTGTGATTCCAGCAGCTCCTCAAGTGCTTCCTGTCAGATGTGCTGGGGCTGCCCCCGGGCCAGCTCTGGCAGTGGACACGGGAGGCTGCTCCTCTGGATCCTGCGTGGGGCCTGGTGACCACTGCGTTGCCGGGTGCTGGCATTGTGACATGGGGGTGACACAGCCGCATATGTGCAGCCCTTTGGAGGAAGCCTTTGGGGTGCTGGCTCCAAATCAGTCCCTGTACCTACAAAATAGGGGAGTAAGCAACCTAATAGAGTCCCTTTTTTGCAAAAAGACAGTGTGGATTTGTTGCCAGTGCAGCCTTCCTTCCAGTAGCAATACTGCCTGTAGTATCATGCATGGAGGCCTCAGGGCTCGCTCAGGGCTTGTCACGCAGAACTGCAGGCCTGACAGAGCAGAACTGCTCTCCTCTCCTCTCCTCTCCTCTCCTCTCCTCTCCTCTCCTCTCCTCTCCTCTCCTCTCCTCTCCTCTCCTCTCCTCTCCTCTCCTCTCCTCTTCTCTTCTCTCCTGTCCGCCAGTCCAATATCTAAGAGACTGTTTGCCTGAAAGGACAGAGGGTTTTCAGTTCCAAAATCAATGTCAAGGACACATAACACAATGAATTTTATTTTATTTTGTTGTTAATTTATTAATTTTCTTGATTTTATGTTAATTCATGTTATGTTATTTCATGTCATTTTTTTTCCCTTTGTGACTCTGTTTCAGAACCCAGGCTCACAAGCATTAGCTCAAGCCCAAGTGTAGCCAGGAGTAGGCTGAGGCATTCTTCAGTTTAGCATGAGAAAAGATCCCTTGCAGGCTGGCAAAGGCAAGTCCCAGAGCTGCAGAGAGCAGCAGCAGGAATAGAGGCCAAGCTGTCCGCGGTTCCTGCAGAGGGAGAACCTTGACAAGGAGTTGTGGGACTGACCATGCACAAAAGAGGAAGAAGAAGAAGAAGAAGAAGAAGAAGAAGAGGAAGAAGAGGAAGAAGAGGAAGAAGAGGTGAGTGGTACCGTGGCATCTCTTCCAAAGCGTGACATGTAGCGATGACGAGCAGACTTTTTGCCTTCCACAACTTGTTTGGCTGCTGTGCTTCTTGGGCAGGGATGCATGAGAAGCGCTCTGGTCCCTGCCAGGCGCTTGTGTTAGCTGCAGGGAGAGCTGAGAAGTGGCAGCTGCGGCTGCCAGCATGGTGGAGCATGAGCAGCCGGCTCCCAGGCCAAATGGCCCAAAGAAATGGTGGCAAGGGGCCGTGCTGAGAACTGCGGAGGAAGGCAAAAAACCGCTGGGGACCAGTGCCAATGTGCCCCAGGGGAAGAAGTTCCTTGCTGAGCCCAGTGCTGGCCATGGGCTGTTCCCTGATCATGTGAGCCAGACCTGGCTCCTTGTCCCACAGGCTGCTCATGCTTCCCAGGAGCTGCCCAAGCCCTATCCTCCCTTGAGCTGGAGCTATCTGGCGGACTTGCCAGAGTGCCCAAGTGCCTCTGAGCTGATAGACCTTGTGGGCAAGAATCCTTGCTGTCCCTGTGTAGGACACCAGTGGGTGTTCCAAAGCACTGCAAGCCCTTGCAAGCCCTTGCAAGCCCTCGACATCCTATCTCTTACGGCTCCTGAGCGTTGCTCTGTAGGAGATGAGGATGGTGAGCTGTGCAGTGCTCCTCAAGAAGGAATTGCCTTGGTCTTGCCACTGCTATCCAGTTGAAAAGGATTTGCATCCATGAGCCGAGCTTGGAAGGTGGCCCTGCCAGCAGATTGTCTTGCAGCGGAGAACCTCCAGCAGCCTCATGCAAGGTTTTCTTCCCTCAGCCCCTGGCCTGTGATTCCAGCAGCTCCTCAAGTGCTTCCTGTCAGATGTGCTGGGGCTGCCCCCGGGCCAGCTCTGGCAGTGGACACGGGAGGCTGCTCCTCTGGATCCTGCGTGGGGCCTGGTGACCACTGCGTTGCCGGGTGCTGGCATTGTGACATGGGGGTGACACAGCCGCATATGTGCAGCCCTTTGGAGGAAGCCTTTGGGGTGCTGGCTCCAAATCAGTCCCTGTACCTACAAAATAGGGGAGTAAGCAACCTAATAGAGTCCCTTTTTTGCAAAAAGACAGTGTGGATTTGTTGCCAGTGCAGCCTTCCTTCCAGTAGCAATACTGCCTGTAGTATCATGCATGGAGGCCTCAGGGCTCGCTCAGGGCTTGTCACGCAGAACTGCAGGCCTGACAGAGCAGAACTGCTCTCCTCTCCTCTCCTCTCCTCTCCTCTCCTCTCCTCTCCTCTCCTCTTCTCTCCTCTCCTCTCCTCTCCGCCCCTCTCCTCTCCTCTTCTCTTCTCTCCTGTCCGCCAGTCCAATATCTAAGAGACTGTTTGCCTGAAAGGACAGAGGGTTTTCAGTTCCAAAATCAATGTCAAGGACACATAACACAATGAATTTTATTTTATTTTGTTGTTAATTTATTAATTTTCTTGATTTTATGTTAATTCATGTTATGTTATTTCATGTCATTTTTTTTCCCTTTGTGACTCTGTTTCAGAACCCAGGCTCACAAGCATTAGCTCAAGCCCAAGTGTAGCCAGGAGTAGGCTGAGGCATTCTTCAGTTTAGCATGAGAAAAGATCCCTTGCAGGCTGGCAAAGGCAAGTCCCAGAGCTGCAGAGAGCAGCAGCAGGAATAGAGGCCAAGCTGTCCGCGGTTCCTGCAGAGGGAGAACCTTGACAAGGAGTTGTGGGACTGACCATGCACAAAAGAGGAAGAAGAAGAAGAAGAAGAAGAAGAAGAAGAAGAAGAGGAAGAGGAAGAAGAGGAAGAAGAGGTGAGTGGTACCGTGGCATCTCTTCCAAAGCGTGACATGTAGCGATGACGAGCAGACTTTTTGCCTTCCACAACTTGTTTGGCTGCTGTGCTTCTTGGCCAGGGATGCATGAGAAGCGCTCTGGTCCCTGCCAGGCGCTTGTGTTAGCTGCAGGGAGAGCTGAGAAGTGGCAGCTGCGGCTGCCAGCATGGTGGAGCATGAGCAGCCGGCTCCCAGGCCAAATGGCCCAAAGAAATGGTGGCAAGGGGCCGTGCTGAGAACTGCGGAGGAAGGCAAAAAACGGCTGGGGACCAGTGCCAATGTGCCCCGGGGGAAAAAGTTCCTTGCTGAGCCCAGTGCTGGCCATGGGCTGTTCCCTGAGCATGTGAGCCAGACCTGGCTCCTTGTCCCACAGGCTGCTCATGCTTGCCAGGAGCTGCCCAAGCCCTATCCTCCCTTGAGCTGGAGCTATCTGGCGGACTTGCCAGAGTGCCCAAGTGCCTCTGAGCTGATAGACCTTGTGGGCAAGAATCCTTGCTGTCCCTGTGTAGGACACCAGTGGGTGTTCCAAAGCACTGCAAGCCCTTGCAAGCCCTTGCAAGCCCTCGACATCCTATCTCTTACGGCTCCTGAGCGTTGCTCTGTAGGAGATGAGGATGGTGAGCTGTGCAGTGCTCCTCAAGAAGGAATTGCCTTGGTCTTGCCACTGCTATCCAGTTGAAAAGGATTTGCATCCATGAGCCGAGCTTGGAAGGTGGCCCTGCCAGCAGATTGTCTTGCAGCGGAGAACCTCCAGCAGCCTCATGCAAGGTTTTCTTCCCTCAGCCCCTGGCCTGTGATTCCAGCAGCTCCTCAAGTGCTTCCTGTCAGATGTGCTGGGGCTGCCCCCGGGCCAGCTCTGGCAGTGGACACGGGAGGCTGCTCCTCTGGATCCTGCGTGGGGCCTGGTGACCACTGCGTTGCCGGGTGCTGGCATTGTGACATGGGGGTGACACAGCCGCATATGTGCAGCCCTTTGGAGGAAGCCTTTGGGGTGCTGGCTCCAAATCAGTCCCTGTACCTACAAAATAGGGGAGTAAGCAACCTAATAGAGTCCCTTTTTTGCAAAAAGACAGTGTGGATTTGTTGCCAGTGCGGCCTTCCTTCCAGTAGCAATACTGCCTGTAGTATCATGCATGGAGGCCTCAGGGCTCGCTCAGGGCTTGTCACGCAGAACTGCAGGCCTGACAGAGCAGAACTGCTCTCCTCTCCTCTCCTCTCCTCTCCTCTCCTCTCCTCTCCTCTCCTCTCCTCTCCTCTCCTCTCCTCTCCTCTCCTCTCCTCTCCTCTCCTCTCCTCTCCTCTTCTCTCCTGTCCGCCAGTCCAATATCTAAGAGACTGTTTGCCTGAAAGGACAGAGGGTTTTCAGTTCCAAAATCAATGTCAAGGACACATAACACAATGAATTTTATTTTATTTTGTTGTTAATTTATTAATTTTCTTGATTTTATGTTAATTCATGTTATGTTATTTCATGTCATTTTTTTTCCCTTTGTGACTCTGTTTCAGAACCCAGGCTCACAAGCATTAGCTCAAGCCCAAGTGTAGCCAGGAGTAGGCTGAGGCATTCTTCAGTTTAGCATGAGAAAAGATCCCTTGCAGGCTGGCAAAGGCAAGTCCCAGAGCTGCAGAGAGCAGCAGCAGGAATAGAGGCCAAGCTGTCCGCGGTTCCTGCAGAGGGAGAACCTTGACAAGGAGTTGTGGGACTGACCATGCACAAAAGAGGAAGAAGAAGAAGAAGAAGAAGAAGAAGAAGAGGAAGAAGAGGAAGAAGAGGAAGAAGAGGAAGAAGAGGTGAGTGGTACCGTGGCATCTCTTCCAAAGCGTGACATGTAGCGATGACGAGCAGACTTTTTGCCTTCCACAACTTGTTTGGCTGCTGTGCTTCTTGGGCAGGGATGCATGAGAAGCGCTCTGGTCCCTGCCAGGCGCTTGTGTTAGCTGCAGGGAGAGCTGAGAAGTGGCAGCTGCGGCTGCCAGCATGGTGGAGCATGAGCAGCCGGCTCCCAGGCCAAATGGCCCAAAGAAATGGTGGCAAGGGGCCGTGCTGAGAACTGCGGAGGAAGGCAAAAAGCCGCTGGGGACCAGTGCCAATGTGCCCCAGGGGAAAAAGTTCCTTGCTGAGCCCAGTGCTGGCCATGGGCTGTTCCCTGAGCATGTGAGCCAGACCTGGCTCCTTGTCCCACAGGCTGCTCATGCTTGCCAGGAGCTGCCCAAGCCCTATCCTCCCTTGAGCTGGAGCTATCTGGCGGACTTGCCAGAGTGCCCAAGTGCCTCTGAGCTGATAGACCTTGTGGGCAAGAATCCTTGCTGTCCCTGTGTAGGACACCAGTGGGTGTTCCAAAGCACTGCAAGCCCTTGCAAGCCCTTGCAAGCCCTCGGCATCCTATCTCTTACGGCTCCTGAGCGTTGCTCTGTAGGAGATGAGGATGGTGAGCTGTGCAGTGCTCCTCAAGAAGGAATTGCCTTGGTCTTGCCACTGCTATCCAGTTGAAAAGGATTTGCATCCATGAGCCGAGCTTGGAAGGTGGCCCTGCCAGCAGATTGTCTTGCAGCGGAGAACCTCCAGCAGCCTCATGCAAGGTTTTCTTCCCTCAGCCCCTGGCCTGTGATTCCAGCAGCTCCTCAAGTGCTTCCTGTCAGATGTGCTGGGGCTGCCCCCGGGCCAGCTCTGGCAGTGGACACGGGAGGCTGCTCCTCTGGATCCTGCGTGGGGCCTGGTGACCACTGCGTTGCCGGGTGCTGGCATTGTGACATGGGGGTGACACAGCCGCATATGTGCAGCCCTTTGGAGGAAGCCTTTGGGGTGCTGGCTCCAAATCAGTCCCTGTACCTACAAAATAAAGGAGTAAGCAACCTAATAGAGTCCCTTTTTTGCAAAAAGACAGTGTGGATTTGTTGCCAGTGCAGCCTTCCTTCCAGTAGCAATACTGCCTGTAGTATCATGCATGGAGGCCTCAGGGCTCGCTCAGGGCTTGTCACGCAGAACTGCAGGCCTGACAGAGCAGAACTGCTCTCCTCTCCTCTCCTCTCCTCTCCTCTCCTCTCCTCTCCTCTCCTCTCCTCTCCTCTCCTCTCCTCTCCTCTCCTCTTCTCTTCTCTCCTGTCCGCCAGTCCAATATCTAAGAGACTGTTTGCCTGAAAGGACAGAGGGTTTTCAGTTCCAAAATCAATGTCAAGGACACATAACACAATGAATTTTATTTTATTTTGTTGTTAATTTATTAATTTTCTTGATTTTATGTTAATTCATGTTATGTTATTTCATGTCATTTTTTTTCCCTTTGTGACTCTGTTTCAGAACCCAGGCTCACAAGCATTAGCTCAAGCCCAAGTGTAGCCAGGAGTAGGCTGAGGCATTCTTCAGTTTAGCATGAGAAAAGATCCCTTGCAGGCTGGCAAAGGCAAGTCCCAGAGCTGCAGAGAGCAGCAGCAGGAATAGAGGCCAAGCTGTCCGCGGTTCCTGCAGAGGGAGAACCTTGACAAGGAGTTGTGGGACTGACCATGCACAAAAGAGGAAGAAGAAGAAGAAGAAGAATAAGAAGAAGAGGAAGAGGAAGAAGAGGAAGAAGAGGTGAGTGGTACCGTGGCATCTCTTCCAAAGCGTGACATGTAGCGATGACGAGCAGACTTTTTGCCTTCCACAACTTGTTTGGCTGCTGTGCTTCTTGGGCAGGGATGCATGAGAAGCGCTCTGGTCCCTGCCAGGCGCTTGTGTTAGCTGCAGGGAGAGCTGAGAAGTGGCAGCTGCGGCTGCCAGCATGGTGGAGCATGAGCAGCCGGCTCCCAGGCCAAATGGCCCAAAGAAATGGTGGCAAGGGGCCGTGCTGAGAACTGCGGAGGAAGGCAAAAAACCGCTGGGGACCAGTGCCAATGTGCCCCAGGGGAAAAAGTTCCTTGCTGAGCCCAGTGCTGGCCATGGGCTGTTCCCTGAGCATGTGAGCCAGACCTGGCTCCTTGTCCCACAGGCTGCTCATGCTTCCCAGGAGCTGCCCAAGCCCTATCCTCCCTTGAGCTGGAGCTATCTGGCGGACTTGCCAGAGTGCCCAAGTGCCTCTGAGCTGATAGACCTTGTGGGCAAGAATCCTTGCTGTCCCTGTGTAGGACACCAGTGGGTGTTCCAAAGCACTGCAAGCCCTTGCAAGCCCTTGCAAGCCCTCGACATCCTATCTCTTACGGCTCCTGAGCGTTGCTGTGTAGGAGATGAGGATGGTGAGCTGTGCAGTGCTCCTCAAGAAGGAATTGCCTTGGTCTTGCCACTGCTATCCAGTTGAAAAGGATTTGCATCCATGAGCCGAGCTTGGAAGGTGGCCCTGCCAGCAGATTGTCTTGCAGCGGAGAACCTCCAGCAGCCTCATGCAAGGTTTTCTTCCCTCAGCCCCTGGCCTGTGATTCCAGCAGCTCCTCAAGTGCTTCCTGTCAGATGTGCTGGGGCTGCCCCCGGGCCAGCTCTGGCAGTGGACACGGGAGGCTGCTCCTCTGGATCCTGCGTGGGGCCTGGTGACCACTGCGTTGCCGGGTGCTGGCATTGTGACATGGGGGTGACACAGCCGCATATGTGCAGCCCTTTGGAGGAAGCCTTTGGGGTGCTGGCTCCAAATCAGTCCCTGTACCTACAAAATAGGGGAGTAAGCAACCTAATAGAGTCCCTTTTTTGCAAAAAGACAGTGTGGATTTGTTGCCAGTGCAGCCTTCCTTCCAGTAGCAATACTGCCTGTAGTATCATGCATGGAGGCCTCAGGGCTCGCTCAGGGCTTGTCACGCAGAACTGCAGGCCTGACAGAGCAGAACTGCTCTCCTCTCCTCTCCTCTCCTCTCCTCTCCTCTCCTCTCCTCTCCTCTCCTCTCCTCTCCTCTCCTCTCCTCTCCTCTCCTCTCCTCTTCTCTCCTGTCCGCCAGTCCAATATCTAAGAGACTGTTTGCCTGAAAGGACAGAGGGTTTTCAGTTCCAAAATCAATGTCAAGGACACATAACACAATGAATTTTATTTTATTTTGTTGTTAATTTATTAATTTTCTTGATTTTATGTTAATTCATGTTATGTTATTTCATGTCATTTTTTTTCCCTTTGTGACTCTGTTTCAGAACCCAGGCTCACAAGCATTAGCTCAAGCCCAAGTGTAGCCAGGAGTAGGCTGAGGCATTCTTCAGTTTAGCATGAGAAAAGATCCCTTGCAGGCTGGCAAAGGCAAGTCCCAGAGCTGCAGAGAGCAGCAGCAGGAATAGAGGCCAAGCTGTCCGCGGTTCCTGCAGAGGGAGAACCTTGACAAGGAGTTGTGGGACTGACCATGCACAAAAGAGGAAGAAGAAGAAGAAGAAGAATAAGAAGAAGAGGAAGAGGAAGAAGAGGAAGAAGAGGTGAGTGGTACCGTGGCATCTCTTCCAAAGCGTGACATGTAGCGATGACGAGCAGACTTTTTGCCTTCCACAACTTGTTTGGCTGCTGTGCTTCTTGGGCAGGGATGCATGAGAAGCGCTCTGGTCCCTGCCAGGCGCTTGTGTTAGCTGCAGGGAGAGCTGAGAAGTGGCAGCTGCGGCTGCCAGCATGGTGGAGCATGAGCAGCCGGCTCCCAGGCCAAATGGCCCAAAGAAATGGTGGCAAGGGGCCGTGCTGAGAACTGCGGAGGAAGGCAAAAAACCGCTGGGGACCAGTGCCAATGTGCCCCAGGGGAAAAAGTTCCTTGCTGAGCCCAGTGCTGGCCATGGGCTGTTCCCTGAGCATGTGAGCCAGACCTGGCTCCTTGTCCCACAGGCTGCTCATGCTTGCCAGGAGCTGCCCAAGCCCTATCCTCCCTTGAGCTGGAGCTATCTGGCGGACTTGCCAGAGTGCCCAAGTGCCTCTGAGCTGATAGACCTTGTGGGCAAGAATCCTTGCTGTCCCTGTGTAGGACACCAGTGGGTGTTCCAAAGCACTGCAAGCCCTTGCAAGCCCTTGCAAGCCCTCGACATCCTATCTCTTACGGCTCCTGAGCGTTGCTGTGTAGGAGATGAGGATGGTGAGCTGTGCAGTGCTCCTCAAGAAGGAATTGCCTTGGTCTTGCCACTGCTATCCAGTTGAAAAGGATTTGCATCCATGAGCCGAGCTTGGAAGGTGGCCCTGCCAGCAGATTGTCTTGCAGCGGAGAACCTCCAGCAGCCTCATGCAAGGTTTTCTTCCCTCAGCCCCTGGCCTGTGATTCCAGCAGCTCCTCAAGTGCTTCCTGTCAGATGTGCTGGGGCTGCCCCCGGGCCAGCTCTGGCAGTGGACACGGGAGGCTGCTCCTCTGGATCCTGCGTGGGGCCTGGTGACCACTGCGTTGCCGGGTGCTGGCATTGTGACATGGGGGTGACACAGCCGCATATGTGCAGCCCTTTGGAGGAAGCCTTTGGGGTGCTGGCTCCAAATCAGTCCCTGTACCTACAAAATAGGGGAGTAAGCAACCTAATAGAGTCCCTTTTTTGCAAAAAGACAGTGTGGATTTGTTGCCAGTGCAGCCTTCCTTCCAGTAGCAATACTGCCTGTAGTATCATGCATGGAGGCCTCAGGGCTCGCTCAGGGCTTGTCACGCAGAACTGCAGGCCTGACAGAGCAGAACTGCTCTCCTCTCCTCTCCTCTCCTCTCCTCTCCTCTCCTCTCCTCTCCTCTCCTCTCCTCTCCTCTTCTCTCCTGTCCGCCAGTCGAATATCTAAGAGACTGTTTGCCTGAAAGGACAGAGGGTTTTCAGTTCCAAAATCAATGTCAAGGACACATAACACAATGAATTTTATTTTATTTTGTTGTTAATTTATTAATTTTCTTGATTTTATGTTAATTCATGTTATGTTATTTCATGTCATTTTTTTTCCCTTTGTGACTCTGTTTCAGAACCCAGGCTCACAAGCATTAGCTCAAGCCCAAGTGTAGCCAGGAGTAGGCTGAGGCATTCTTCAGTTTAGCATGAGAAAAGATCCCTTGCAGGCTGGCAAAGGCAAGTCCCAGAGCTGCAGAGAGCAGCAGCAGGAATAGAGGCCAAGCTGTCCGCGGTTCCTGCAGAGGGAGAACCTTGACAAGGAGTTGTGGGACTGACCATGCACAAAAGAGGAAGAAGAAGAAGAAGAAGAAGAAGAAGAAGAAGAAGAGGAAGAAGAGGAAGAAGAGGTGAGTGGTACCGTGGCATCTCTTCCAAAGCGTGACATGTAGCGATGACGAGCAGACTTTTTGCCTTCCACAACTTGTTTGGCTGCTGTGCTTCTTGGCCAGGGATGCATGAGAAGCGTTCTGGTCCCTGCCAGGCGCTTGTGTTAGCTGCAGGGAGAGCTGAGAAGTGGCAGCTGCGGCTGCCAGCATGGTGGAGCATGAGCAGCCGGCTCCCAGGCCAAATGGCCCAAAGAAATGGTGGCAAGGGGCCGTGCTGAGAACTGCGGAGGAAGGCAAAAAACCGCTGGGGACCAGTGCCAATGTGCCCCAGGGGAAAAAGTTCCTTGCTGAGCCCAGTGCTGGCCATGGGCTGTTCCCTGAGCATGTGAGCCAGACCTGGCTCCTTGTCCCACAGGCTGCTCATGCTTCCCAGGAGCTGCCCAAGCCCTATCCTCCCTTGAGCTGGAGCTATCTGGCGGACTTGCCAGAGTGCCCAAGTGCCTCTGAGCTGATAGACCTTGTGGGCAAGAATCCTTGCTGTCCCTGTGTAGGACACCAGTGGGTGTTCCAAAGCACTGCAAGCCCTTGCAAGCCCTTGCAAGCCCTCGACATCCTATCTCTTACGGCTCCTGAGCGTTGCTCTGTAGGAGATGAGGATGGTGAGCTGTGCAGTGCTCCTCAAGAAGGAATTGCCTTGGTCTTGCCACTGCTATCCAGTTGAAAAGGATTTGCATCCATGAGCCGAGCTTGGAAGGTGGCCCTGCCAGCAGATTGTCTTGCAGCGGAGAACCTCCAGCAGCCTCATGCAAGGTTTTCTTCCCTCAGCCCCTGGCCTGTGATTCCAGCAGCTCCTCAAGTGCTTCCTGTCAGATGTGCTGGGGCTGCCCCCGGGCCAGCTCTGGCAGTGGACACGGGAGGCTGCTCCTCTGGATCCTGCGTGGGGCCTGGTGACCACTGCGTTGCCGGGTGCTGGCATTGTGACATGGGGGTGACACAGCCGCATATGTGCAGCCCTTTGGAGGAAGCCTTTGGGGTGCTGGCTCCAAATCAGTCCCTGTACCTACAAAATAGGGGAGTAAGCAACCTAATAGAGTCCCTTTTTTGCAAAAAGACAGTGTGGATTTGTTGCCAGTGCAGCCTTCCTTCCAGTAGCAATACTGCCTGTAGTATCATGCATGGAGGCCTCAGGGCTCGCTCAGGGCTTGTCACGCAGAACTGCAGGCCTGACAGAGCAGAACTGCTCTCCTCTCCTCTCCTCTCCTGTCCTCTCCTCTCCTCTCCTCTCCTCTTCTCTCCTGTCCGCCAGTCCAATATCTAAGAGACTCTTTGCCTGAAAGGACAGAGGGTTTTCAGTTCCAAAATCAATGTCAAGGACACATAACACAATGAATTTTATTTTATTTTGTTGTTAATTTATTAATTTTCTTGATTTTATGTTAATTCATGTTATGTTATTTCATGTCATTTTTTTTCCCTTTGTGACTCTGTTTCAGAACCCAGGCTCACAAGCATTAGCTCAAGCCCAAGTGTAGCCAGGAGTAGGCTGAGGCATTCTTCAGTTTAGCATGAGAAAAGATCCCTTGCAGGCTGGCAAAGGCAAGTCCCAGAGCTGCAGAGAGCAGCAGCAGGAATAGAGGCCAAGCTGTCCGCGGTTCCTGCAGAGGGAGAACCTTGACAAGGAGTTGTGGGACTGACCATGCACAAAAGAGGAAGAAGAAGAAGAAGAAGAATAAGAAGAAGAGGAAGAGGAAGAAGAGGAAGAAGAGGTGAGTGGTACCGTGGCATCTCTTCCAAAGCGTGACATGTAGCGATGACGAGCAGACTTTTTGCCTTCCACAACTTGTTTGGCTGCTGTGCTTCTTGGGCAGGGATGCATGAGAAGCGCTCTGGTCCCTGCCAGGCGCTTGTGTTAGCTGCAGGGAGAGCTGAGAAGTGGCAGCTGCGGCTGCCAGCATGGTGGAGCATGAGCAGCCGGCTCCCAGGCCAAATGGCCCAAAGAAATGGTGGCAAGGGGCCGTGCTGAGAACTGCGGAGGAAGGCAAAAAACCGCTGGGGACCAGTGCCAATGTGCCCCAGGGGAAAAAGTTCCTTGCTGAGCCCAGTGCTGGCCATGGGCTGTTCCCTGAGCATGTGAGCCAGACCTGGCTCCTTGTCCCACAGGCTGCTCATGCTTCCCAGGAGCTGCCCAAGCCCTATCCTCCCTTGAGCTGGAGCTATCTGGCGGACTTGCCAGAGTGCCCAAGTGCCTCTGAGCTGATAGACCTTGTGGGCAAGAATCCTTGCTGTCCCTGTGTAGGACACCAGTGGGTGTTCCAAAGCACTGCAAGCCCTTGCAAGCCCTTGCAAGCCCTCGACATCCTATCTCTTACGGCTCCTGAGCGTTGCTGTGTAGGAGATGAGGATGGTGAGCTGTGCAGTGCTCCTCAAGAAGGAATTGCCTTGGTCTTGCCACTGCTATCCAGTTGAAAAGGATTTGCATCCATGAGCCGAGCTTGGAAGGTGGCCCTGCCAGCAGATTGTCTTGCAGCGGAGAACCTCCAGCAGCCTCATGCAAGGTTTTCTTCCCTCAGCCCCTGGCCTGTGATTCCAGCAGCTCCTCAAGTGCTTCCTGTCAGATGTGCTGGGGCTGCCCCCGGGCCAGCTCTGGCAGTGGACACGGGAGGCTGCTCCTCTGGATCCTGCGTGGGGCCTGGTGACCACTGCGTTGCCGGGTGCTGGCATTGTGACATGGGGGTGACACAGCCGCATATGTGCAGCCCTTTGGAGGAAGCCTTTGGGGTGCTGGCTCCAAATCAGTCCCTGTACCTACAAAATAGGGGAGTAAGCAACCTAATAGAGTCCCTTTTTTGCAAAAAGACAGTGTGGATTTGTTGCCAGTGCAGCCTTCCTTCCAGTAGCAATACTGCCTGTAGTATCATGCATGGAGGCCTCAGGGCTCGCTCAGGGCTTGTCACGCAGAACTGCAGGCCTGACAGAGCAGAACTGCTCTCCTCTCCTCTCCTCTCCTCTCCTCTCCTCTCCTCTCCTCTCCTCTCCTCTCCTCTCCTCTCCTCTCCTCTCCTCTCCTCTCCTCTCCTCTTCTCTCCTGTCCGCCAGTCCAATATCTAAGAGACTGTTTGCCTGAAAGGACAGAGGGTTTTCAGTTCCAAAATCAATGTCAAGGACACATAACACAATGAATTTTATTTTATTTTGTTGTTAATTTATTAATTTTCTTGATTTTATGTTAATTCATGTTATGTTATTTCATGTCATTTTTTTTCCCTTTGTGACTCTGTTTCAGAACCCAGGCTCACAAGCATTAGCTCAAGCCCAAGTGTAGCCAGGAGTAGGCTGAGGCATTCTTCAGTTTAGCATGAGAAAAGATCCCTTGCAGGCTGGCAAAGGCAAGTCCCAGAGCTGCAGAGAGCAGCAGCAGGAATAGAGGCCAAGCTGTCCGCGGTTCCTGCAGAGGGAGAACCTTGACAAGGAGTTGTGGGACTGACCATGCACAAAAGAGGAAGAAGAAGAAGAAGAAGAATAAGAAGAAGAGGAAGAGGAAGAAGAGGAAGAAGAGGTGAGTGGTACCGTGGCATCTCTTCCAAAGCGTGACATGTAGCGATGACGAGCAGACTTTTTGCCTTCCACAACTTGTTTGGCTGCTGTGCTTCTTGGGCAGGGATGCATGAGAAGCGCTCTGGTCCCTGCCAGGCGCTTGTGTTAGCTGCAGGGAGAGCTGAGAAGTGGCAGCTGCGGCTGCCAGCATGGTGGAGCATGAGCAGCCGGCTCCCAGGCCAAATGGCCCAAAGAAATGGTGGCAAGGGGCCGTGCTGAGAACTGCGGAGGAAGGCAAAAAACCGCTGGGGACCAGTGCCAATGTGCCCCAGGGGAAAAAGTTCCTTGCTGAGCCCAGTGCTGGCCATGGGCTGTTCCCTGAGCATGTGAGCCAGACCTGGCTCCTTGTCCCACAGGCTGCTCATGCTTCCCAGGAGCTGCCCAAGCCCTATCCTCCCTTGAGCTGGAGCTATCTGGCGGACTTGCCAGAGTGCCCAAGTGCCTCTGAGCTGATAGACCTTGTGGGCAAGAATCCTTGCTGTCCCTGTGTAGGACACCAGTGGGTGTTCCAAAGCACTGCAAGCCCTTGCAAGCCCTTGCAAGCCCTCGACATCCTATCTCTTACGGCTCCTGAGCGTTGCTGTGTAGGAGATGAGGATGGTGAGCTGTGCAGTGCTCCTCAAGAAGGAATTGCCTTGGTCTTGCCACTGCTATCCAGTTGAAAAGGATTTGCATCCATGAGCCGAGCTTGGAAGGTGGCCCTGCCAGCAGATTGTCTTGCAGCGGAGAACCTCCAGCAGCCTCATGCAAGGTTTTCTTCCCTCAGCCCCTGGCCTGTGATTCCAGCAGCTCCTCAAGTGCTTCCTGTCAGATGTGCTGGGGCTGCCCCCGGGCCAGCTCTGGCAGTGGACACGGGAGGCTGCTCCTCTGGATCCTGCATGGGGCCTGGTGACCATTGCGTTGCCGGGTGCTGGCATTGTGACATGGGGGTGACACAGCCGCATATGTGCAGCCCTTTGGAGGAAGCCTTTGGGGTGCTGGCTCCAAATCAGTCCCTGTACCTACAAAATAGGGGAGTAAGCAACCTAATAGAGTCCCTTTTTTGCAAAAAGACAGTGTGGATTTGTTGCCAGTGCAGCCTTCCTTCCAGTAGCAATACTGCCTGTAGTATCATGCATGGAGGCCTCAGGGCTCGCTCAGGGCTTGTCACGCAGAACTGCAGGCCTGACAGAGCAGAACTGCTCTCCTCTCCTCTCCTCTCCTCTCCTCTCCTCTCCTCTCCTCTCCTCTCCTCTCCTCTCCTCTCCTCTCCTCTCCTCTCCTCTTCTCTCCTGTCCGCCAGTCCAATATCTAAGAGACTGTTTGCCTGAAAGGACAGAGGGTTTTCAGTTCCAAAATCAATGTCAAGGACACATAACACAATGAATTTTATTTTATTTTGTTGTTAATTTATTAATTTCTTTTCTTGATTTTATGTTAATTCATGTTATGTTATTTCATGTCATTTTTTTTCCCTTTGTGACTCTGTTTCAGAACCCAGGCTCACAAGCATTAGCTCAAGCCCAAGTGTAGCCAGGAGTAGGCTGAGGCATTCTTCAGTTTAGCATGAGAAAAGATCCCTTGCAGGCTGGCAAAGGCAAGTCCCAGAGCTGCAGAGAGCAGCAGCAGGAATAGAGGCCAAGCTGTCCGCGGTTCCTGCAGAGGGAGAACCTTGACAAGGAGTTGTGGGACTGATCATGCACAAAAGAGGAAGAAGAAGAAGAAGAAGAAGAAGAAGAAGAAGAAGAAGAAGAGGAAGAAGAGGAAGAAGAGGTGAGTGGTACCGTGGCATCTCTTCCAAAGCGTGACATGTAGCGATGACGAGCAGACTTTTTGCCTTCCACAACTTGTTTGGCTGCTGTGCTTCTTGGCCAGGGATGCATGAGAAGCGCTCTGGTCCCTGCCAGGCGCTTGTGTTAGCTGCAGGGAGAGCTGAGAAGTGGCAGCTGCGGCTGCCAGCATGGTGGAGCATGAGCAGCCGGCTCCCAGGCCAAATGGCCCAAAGAAATGGTGGCAAGGGGCCGTGCTGAGAACTGCGGAGGAAGGCAAAAAACCGCTGGGGACCAGTGCCAATGTGCCCCAGGGGAAAAAGTTCCTTGCTGAGCCCAGTGCTGGCCATGGGCTGTTCCCTGAGCATGTGAGCCAGACCTGGCTCCTTGTCCCACAGGCTGCTCATGCTTGCCAGGAGCTGCCCAAGCCCTATCCTCCCTTGAGCTGGAGCTATCTGGCGGACTTGCCAGAGTGCCCAAGTGCCTCTGAGCTGATAGACCTTGTGGGCAAGAATCCTTGCTGTCCCTGTGTAGGACACCAGTGGGTGTTCCAAAGCACTGCAAGCCCTTGCAAGCCCTTGCAAGCCCTCGACATCCTATCTCTTACGGCTCCTGAGCGTTGCTGTGTAGGAGATGAGGATGGTGAGCTGTGCAGTGCTCCTCAAGAAGGAATTGCCTTGGTCTTGCCACTGCTATCCAGTTGAAAAGGATTTGCATCCATGAGCCGAGCTTGGAAGGTGGCCCTGCCAGCAGATTGTCTTGCAGCGGAGAACCTCCAGCAGCCTCATGCAAGGTTTTCTTCCCTCAGCCCCTGGCCTGTGATTCCAGCAGCTCCTCAAGTGCTTCCTGTCAGATGTGCTGGGGCTGCCCCCGGGCCAGCTCTGGCAGTGGACACGGGAGGCTGCTCCTCTGGATCCTGCGTGGGGCCTGGTGACCACTGCGTTGCCGGGTGCTGGCATTGTGACATGGGGGTGACACAGCCGCATATGTGCAGCCCTTTGGAGGAAGCCTTTGGGGTGCTGGCTCCAAATCAGTCCCTGTACCTACAAAATAGGGGAGTAAGCAACCTAATAGAGTCCCTTTTTTGCAAAAAGACAGTGTGGATTTGTTGCCAGTGCAGCCTTCCTTCCAGTAGCAATACTGCCTGTAGTATCATGCATGGAGGCCTCAGGGCTCGCTCAGGGCTTGTCACGCAGAACTGCAGGCCTGACAGAGCAGAACTGCTCTCCTCTCCTCTCCTCTCCTCTCCTCTCCTCTCCTCTCCTCTCCTCTCCTCTCCTCTCCTCTCCTCTTCTCTCCTGTCCGCCAGTCGAATATCTAAGAGACTGTTTGCCTGAAAGGACAGAGGGTTTTCAGTTCCAAAATCAATGTCAAGGACACATAACACAATGAATTTTATTTTATTTTGTTGTTAATTTATTAATTTTCTTGATTTTATGTTAATTCATGTTATGTTATTTCATGTCATTTTTTTTCCCTTTGTGACTCTGTTTCAGAACCCAGGCTCACAAGCATTAGCTCAAGCCCAAGTGTAGCCAGGAGTAGGCTGAGGCATTCTTCAGTTTAGCATGAGAAAAGATCCCTTGCAGGCTGGCAAAGGCAAGTCCCAGAGCTGCAGAGAGCAGCAGCAGGAATAGAGGCCAAGCTGTCCGCGGTTCCTGCAGAGGGAGAACCTTGACAAGGAGTTGTGGGACTGACCATGCACAAAAGAGGAAGAAGAAGAAGAAGAAGAAGAAGAAGAAGAAGAAGAGGAAGAAGAGGAAGAAGAGGTGAGTGGTACCGTGGCATCTCTTCCAAAGCGTGACATGTAGCGATGACGAGCAGACTTTTTGCCTTCCACAACTTGTTTGGCTGCTGTGCTTCTTGGCCAGGGATGCATGAGAAGCGTTCTGGTCCCTGCCAGGCGCTTGTGTTAGCTGCAGGGAGAGCTGAGAAGTGGCAGCTGCAGCTGCCAGCATGGTGGAGCATGAGCAGCCGGCTCCCAGGCCAAATGGCCCAAAGAAATGGTGGCAAGGGGCCGTGCTGAGAACTGCGGAGGAAGGCAAAAAACCGCTGGGGACCAGTGCCAATGTGCCCCAGGGGAAAAAGTTCCTTGCTGAGCCCAGTGCTGGCCATGGGCTGTTCCCTGAGCATGTGAGCCAGACCTGGCTCCTTGTCCCACAGGCTACTCATGCTTCCCAGGAGCTGCCCAAGCCCTATCCTCCCTTGAGCTGGAGCTATCTGGCGGACTTGCCAGAGTGCCCAAGTGCCTCTGAGCTGATAGACCTTGTGGGCAAGAATCCTTGCTGTCCCTGTGTAGGACACCAGTGGGTGTTCCAAAGCACTGCAAGCCCTTGCAAGCCCTTGCAAGCCCTCGACATCCTATCTCTTACGGCTCCTGAGCGTTGCTCTGTAGGAGATGAGGATGGTGAGCTGTGCAGTGCTCCTCAAGAAGGAATTGCCTTGGTCTTGCCACTGCTATCCAGTTGAAAAGGATTTGCATCCATGAGCCGAGCTTGGAAGGTGGCCCTGCCAGCAGATTGTCTTGCAGCGGAGAACCTCCAGCAGCCTCATGCAAGGTTTTCTTCCCTCAGCCCCTGGCCTGTGATTCCAGCAGCTCCTCAAGTGCTTCCTGTCAGATGTGCTGGGGCTGCCCCCGGGCCAGCTCTGGCAGTGGACACGGGAGGCTGCTCCTCTGGATCCTGCGTGGGGCCTGGTGACCACTGCGTTGCCGGGTGCTGGCATTGTGACATGGGGGTGACACAGCCGCATATGTGCAGCCCTTTGGAGGAAGCCTTTGGGGTGCTGGCTCCAAATCAGTCCCTGTACCTACAAAATAGGGGAGTAAGCAACCTAATAGAGTCCCTTTTTTGCAAAAAGACAGTGTGGATTTGTTGCCAGTGCAGCCTTCCTTCCAGTAGCAATACTGCCTGTAGTATCATGCATGGAGGCCTCAGGGCTCGCTCAGGGCTTGTCACGCAGAACTGCAGGCCTGACAGAGCAGAACTGCTCTCCTCTCCTCTCCTCTCCTGTCCTCTCCTCTCCTCTCCTCTCCTCTTCTCTCCTGTCCGCCAGTCCAATATCTAAGAGACTCTTTGCCTGAAAGGACAGAGGGTTTTCAGTTCCAAAATCAATGTCAAGGACACATAACACAATGAATTTTATTTTATTTTGTTGTTAATTTATTAATTTTCTTGATTTTATGTTAATTCATGTTATGTTATTTCATGTCATTTTTTTTCCCTTTGTGACTCTGTTTCAGAACCCAGGCTCACAAGCATTAGCTCAAGCCCAAGTGTAGCCAGGAGTAGGCTGAGGCATTCTTCAGTTTAGCATGAGAAAAGATCCCTTGCAGGCTGGCAAAGGCAAGTCCCAGAGCTGCAGAGAGCAGCAGCAGGAATAGAGGCCAAGCTGTCCGCGGTTCCTGCAGAGGGAGAACCTTGACAAGGAGTTGTGGGACTGACCATGCACAAAAGAGGAAGAAGAAGAAGAAGAAGAAGAAGAAGAAGAAGAAGAAGAGGAAGAAGAGGAAGAAGAGGTGAGTGGTACCGTGGCATCTCTTCCAAAGCGTGACATGTAGCGATGACGAGCAGACTTTTTGCCTTGCACAACTTGTTTGGCTGCTGTGCTTCTTGGCCAGGGATGCATGAGAAGCGCTCTGGTCCCTGCCAGGCGCTTGTGTTAGCTGCAGGGAGAGCTGAGAAGTGGCAGCTGCGGCTGCCAGCATGGTGGAGCATGAGCAGCCGGCTCCCAGGCCAAATGGCCCAAAGAAATGGTGGCAAGGGGCCGTGCTGAGAACTGCGGAGGAAGGCAAAAAACCGCTGGGGACCAGTGCCAATGTGCCCCAGGGGAACAAGTTCCTTGCTGAGCCCAGTGCTGGCCATGGGCTGTTCCCTGAGCATGTGAGCCAGACCTGGCTCCTTGTCCCACAGGCTGCTCATGCTTGCCAGGAGCTGCCCAAGCCCTATCCTCCCTTGAGCTGGAGCTATCTGGCGGACTTGCCAGAGTGCCCAAGTGCCTCTGAGCTGATAGACCTTGTGGGCAAGAATCCTTGCTGTCCCTGTGTAGGACACCAGTGGGTGTTCCAAAGCACTGCAAGCCCTTGCAAGCCCTTGCAAGCCCTCGACATCCTATCTCTTACGGCTCCTGAGCGTTGCTCTGTAGGAGATGAGGATGGTGAGCTGTGCAGTGCTCCTCAAGAAGGAATTGCCTTGGTCTTGCCACTGCTATCCAGTTGAAAAGGATTTGCATCCATGAGCCGAGCTTGGAAGGTGGCCCTGCCAGCAGATTGTCTTGCAGCGGAGAACCTCCAGCAGCCTCATGCAAGGTTTTCTTCCCTCAGCCCCTGGCCTGTGATTCCAGCAGCTCCTCAAGTGCTTCCTGTCAGATGTGCTGGGGCTGCCCCCGGGCCAGCTCTGGCAGTGGACACGGGAGGCTGCTCCTCTGGATCCTGCGTGGGGCCTGGTGACCACTGCGTTGCCGGGTGCTGGCATTGTGACATGGGGGTGACACAGCCGCATATGTGCAGCCCTTTGGAGGAAGCCTTTGGGGTGCTGGCTCCAAATCAGTCCCTGTACCTACAAAATAGGGGAGTAAGCAACCTAATAGAGTCCCTTTTTTGCAAAAAGACAGTGTGGATTTGTTGCCAGTGCAGCCTTCCTTCCAGTAGCAATACTGCCTGTAGTATCATGCATGGAGGCCTCAGGGCTCGCTCAGGGCTTGTCACGCAGAACTGCAGGCCTGACAGAGCAGAACTGCTCTCCTCTCCTCTCCTGTCCTCTCCTGTCCTCTCCTCTCCTCTTCTCTTCTCTCCTGTCCGCCAGTCCGATATCTAAGAGACTGTTTTCCTGAAAGGACAGAGGGTTTTCAGTTCCAAAATCAATGTCAAGGACACATAACACAATGAATTTTATTTTATTTTGTTGTTAATTTATTAATTTTCTTGATTTTATGTTAATTCATGTTATGTTATTTCATGTCATTTTTTTTCCCTTTGTGACTCTGTTTCAGAACCCAGGCTCACAAGCATTAGCTCAAGCCCAAGTGTAGCCAGGAGTAGGCTGAGGCATTCTTCAGTTTAGCATGAGAAAAGATCCCTTGCAGGCTGGCAAAGGCAAGTCCCAGAGCTGCAGAGAGCAGCAGCAGGAATAGAGGCCAAGCTGTCCGCGGTTCCTGCAGAGGGAGAACCTTGACAAGGAGTTGTGGGACTGACCATGCACAAAAGAGGAAGAAGAAGAAGAAGAAGAAGAAGAAGAAGAAGAGGAAGAAGAGGAAGAAGAGGTGAGTGGTACCGTGGCATCTCTTCCAAAGCGTGACATGTAGCGATGACGAGCAGACTTTTTGCCTTCCACAACTTGTTTGGCTGCTGTGCTTCTTGGGCAGGGATGCATGAGAAGCGCTCTGGTCCCTGCCAGGCGCTTGTGTTAGCTGCAGGGAGAGCTGAGAAGTGGCAGCTGCGGCTGCCAGCATGGTGGAGCATGAGCAGCCGGCTCCCAGGCCAAATGGCCCAAAGAAATGGTGGCAAGGGGCCGTGCTGAGAACTGCGGAGGAAGGCAAAAAACCGCTGGGGACCAGTGCCAATGTGCCCCAGGGGAAAAAGTTCCTTGCTGAGCCCAGTGCTGGCCATGGGCTGTTCCCTGAGCATGTGAGCCAGACCTGGCTCCTTGTCCCACAGGCTGCTCATGCTTGCCAGGAGCTGCCCAAGCCCTATCCTCCCTTGAGCTGGAGCTATCTGGCGGACTTGCCAGAGTGCCCAAGTGCCTCTGAGCTGATAGACCTTGTGGGCAAGAATCCTTGCTGTCCCTGTGTAGGACACCAGTGGGTGTTCCAAAGCACTGCAAGCCCTTGCAAGCCCTTGCAAGCCCTCGACATCCTATCTCTTACGGCTCCTGAGCGTTGCTGTGTAGGAGATGAGGATGGTGAGCTGTGCAGTGCTCCTCAAGAAGGAATTGCCTTGGTCTTGCCACTGCTATCCAGTTGAAAAGGATTTGCATCCATGAGCCGAGCTTGGAAGGTGGCCCTGCCAGCAGATTGTCTTGCAGCGGAGAACCTCCAGCAGCCTCATGCAAGGTTTTCTTCCCTCAGCCCCTGGCCTGTGATTCCAGCAGCTCCTCAAGTGCTTCCTGTCAGATGTGCTGGGGCTGCCCCCGGGCCAGCTCTGGCAGTGGACACGGGAGGCTGCTCCTCTGGATCCTGCGTGGGGCCTGGTGACCACTGCGTTGCCGGGTGCTGGCATTGTGACATGGGGGTGACACAGCCGCATATGTGCAGCCCTTTGGAGGAAGCCTTTGGAGTGCTGGCTCCAAATCAGTCCCTGTAGCTACAAAATAGGGGAGTAAGCAACCTAATAGAGTCCCTTTTTTGCAAAAAGACAGTGTGGATTTGTTGCCAGTGCAGCCTTCCTTCCAGTAGCAATACTGCCTGTAGTATCATGCATGGAGGCCTCAGGGCTCGCTCAGGGCTTGTCACGCAGAACTGCAGGCCTGACAGAGCAGAACTGCTCTCCTCTCCTCTCCTCTCCTCTCCTCTCCTCTCCTCTCCTCTCCTCTCCTCTCCTCTCCTCTCCTCTCCTCTCCTCTCCTCTTCTCTCCTGTCCGCCAGTCCGATATCTAAGAGACTGTTTTCCTGAAAGGACAGAGGGTTTTCAGTTCCAAAATCAATGTCAAGGACACATAACACAATGAATTTTATTTTATTTTGTTGTTAATTTATTAATTTTCTTGATTTTATGTTAATTCATGTTATGTTATTTCATGTCATTTTTTTTCCCTTTGTGACTCTGTTTCAGAACCCAGGCTCACAAGCATTAGCTCAAGCCCAAGTGTAGCCAGGAGTAGGCTGAGGCATTCTTCAGTTTAGCCTGAGAAAAGATCCCTTGCAGGCTGGCAAAGGCAAGTCCCAGAGCTGCAGAGAGCAGCAGCAGGAATAGAGGCCAAGCTGTCCGCGGTTCCTGCAGAGGGAGAACCTTGACAAGGAGTTGTGGGACTGACCATGCACAAAACAGGAAGAAGAAGAAGAAGAAGAAGAAGAGGAAGAAGAGGAAGAAGAGGAAGAAGAGGTGAGTGGTACCGTGGCATCTCTTCCAAAGCGTGACATGTAGCGATGACGAGCAGACTTTTTGCCTTCCACAACTTGTTTGGCTGCTGTGCTTCTTGGCCAGGGATGCATGAGAAGCGCTCTGGTCCCTGCCAGGCGCTTGTGTTAGCTGCAGGGAGAGCTGAGAAGTGGCAGCTGCGGCTGCCAGCATGGTGGAGCATGAGCAGCCGGCTCCCAGGCCAAATGGCCCAAAGAAATGGTGGCAAGGGGCCGTGCTGAGAACTGCGGAGGAAGGCAAAAAACCGCTGGGGACCAGTGCCAATGTGCCCCAGGGGAAGAAGTTCCTTGCTGAGCCCAGTGCTGGCCATGGGCTGTTCCCTGATCATGTGAGCCAGACCTGGCTCCTTGTCCCACAGGCTGCTCATGCTTGCCAGGAGCTGCCCAAGCCCTATCCTCCCTTGAGCTGGAGCTATCTGGCGGACTTGCCAGAGTGCCCAAGTGCCTCTGAGCTGATAGACCTTGTGGGCAAGAATCCTTGCTGTCCCTGTGTAGGACACCAGTGGGTGTTCCAAAGCACTGCAAGCCCTTGCAAGCCCTTGCAAGCCCTCGACATCCTATCTCTTACGGCTCCTGAGCGTTGCTCTGTAGGAGATGAGGATGGTGAGCTGTGCAGTGCTCCTCAAGAAGGAATTGCCTTGGTCTTGCCACTGCTATCCAGTTGAAAAGGATTTGCATCCATGAGCCGAGCTTGGAAGGTGGCCCTGCCAGCAGATTGTCTTGCAGCGGAGAACCTCCAGCAGCCTCATGCAAGGTTTTCTTCCCTCAGCCCCTGGCCTGTGATTCCAGCAGCTCCTCAAGTGCTTCCTGTCAGATGTGCTGGGGCTGCCCCCGGGCCAGCTCTGGCAGTGGACACGGGAGGCTGCTCCTCTGGATCCTGCGTGGGGCCTGGTGACCACTGCGTTGCCGGGTGCTGGCATTGTGACATGGGGGTGACACAGCCGCATATGTGCAGCCCTTTGGAGGAAGCCTTTGGGGTGCTGGCTCCAAATCAGTCCCTGTACCTACAAAATAGGGGAGTAAGCAACCTAATAGAGTCCCTTTTTTGCAAAAAGACAGTGTGGATTTGTTGCCAGTGCAGCCTTCCTTCCAGTAGCAATACTGCCTGTAGTATCATGCATGGAGGCCTCAGGGCTCGCTCAGGGCTTGTCACGCAGAACTGCAGGCCTGACAGAGCAGAACTGCTCTCCTCTCCTCTCCTCTCCTCTCCTCTCCTCTCCTCTCCTCTTCTCTCCTGTCCGCCAGTCCAATATCTAAGAGACTGTTTGCCTGAAAGGACAGAGGGTTTTCAGTTCCAAAATCAATGTCAAGGACACATAACACAATGAATTTTATTTTATTTTGTTGTTAATTTATTAATTTTCTTGATTTTATGTTAATTCATGTTATGTTATTTCATGTCATTTTTTTTCCCTTTGTGACTCTGTTTCAGAACCCAGGCTCACAAGCATTAGCTCAAGCCCAAGTGTAGCCAGGAGTAGGCTGAGGCATTCTTCAGTTTAGCATGAGAAAAGATCCCTTGCAGGCTGGCAAAGGCAAGTCCCAGAGCTGCAGAGAGCAGCAGCAGGAATAGAGGCCAAGCTGTCCGCGGTTCCTGCAGAGGGAGAACCTTGACAAGGAGTTGTGGGACTGACCATGCACAAAACAGGAGGAGGAGGAGGAAGAAGAAGAAGAAGAAGAGGAAGAAGAGGAAGAAGAGGAAGAAGAGGTGAGTGGTACCGTGGCATCTCTTCCAAAGCGTGACATGTAGCGATGACGAGCAGACTTTTTGCCTTCCACAACTTGTTTGGCTGCTGTGCTTCTTGGCCAGGGATGCATGAGAAGCGCTCTGGTCCCTGCCAGGCGCTTGTGTTAGCTGCAGGGAGAGCTGAGAAGTGGCAGCTGCGGCTGCCAGCATGGTGGAGCATGAGCAGCCGGCTCCCAGGCCAAATGGCCCAAAGAAATGGTGGCAAGGGGCCGTGCTGAGAACTGCGGAGGAAGGCAAAAAACGGCTGGGGACCAGTGCCAATGTGCCCCAGGGGAACAAGTTCCTTGCTGAGCCCAGTGCTGGCCATGGGCTGTTCCCTGAGCATGTGAGCCAGACCTGGCTCCTTGTCCCACAGGCTGCTCATGCTTGCCAGGAGCTGCCCAAGCCCTATCCTCCCTTGAGCTGGAGCTATCTGGCGGACTTGCCAGAGTGCCCAAGTGCCTCTGAGCTGATAGACCTTGTGGGCAAGAATCCTTGCTGTCCCTGTGTAGGACACCAGTGGGTGTTCCAAAGCACTGCAAGCCCTTGCAAGCCCTTGCAAGCCCTCGACATCCTATCTCTTAGGGCTCCTGAGCGTTGCTCTGTAGGAGATGAGGATGGTGAGCTGTGCAGTGCTCCTCAAGAAGGAATTGCCTTGGTCTTGCCACTGCTATCCAGTTGAAAAGGATTTGCATCCATGAGCCGAGCTTGGAAGGTGGCCCTGCCAGCAGATTGTCTTGCAGCGGAGAACCTCCAGCAGCCTCATGCAAGGTTTTCTTCCCTCAGCCCCTGGCCTGTGATTCCAGCAGCTCCTCAAGTGCTTCCTGTCAGATGTGCTGGGGCTGCCCCTGGGCCAGCTCTGGCAGTGGACACGGGAGGCTGCTCCTCTGGATCCTGCGTGGGGCCTGGTGACCACTGCGTTGCCGGGTGCTGGCATTGTGACATGGGGGTGACACAGCCGCATATGTGCAGCCCTTTGGAGGAAGCCTTTGGGGTGCTGGCTCCAAATCAGTCCCTGTACCTACAAAATAGGGGAGTAAGCAACCTAATAGAGTCCCTTTTTTGCAAAAAGACAGTGTGGATTTGTTGCCAGTGCAGCCTTCCTTCCAGTAGCAATAATGCCTGTAGTATCATGCATGGAGGCCTCAGGGCTCGCTCAGGGCTTGTCACGCAGAACTGCAGGCCTGACAGAGCAGAACTGCTCTCCTCTCCTCTCCTCTCCTCTCCTCTCCTCTTCTCTTCTCTCCTGTCCGCCAGTCCAATATCTAAGAGACTGTTTGCCTGAAAGGACAGAGGGTTTTCAGTTCCAAAATCAATGTCAAGGACACATAACACAATGAATTTTATTTTATTTTGTTGTTAATTTATTAATTTTCTTGATTTTATGTTAATTCATGTTATGTTATTTCATGTCATTTTTTTTCCCTTTGTGACTCTGTTTCAGAACCCAGGCTCACAAGCATTAGCTCAAGCCCAAGTGTAGCCAGGAGTAGGCTGAGGCATTCTTCAGTTTAGCATGAGAAAAGATCCCTTGCAGGCTGGCAAAGGCAAGTCCCAGAGCTGCAGAGAGCAGCAGCAGGAATAGAGGCCAAGCTGTCCGCGGTTCCTGCAGAGGGAGAACCTTGACAAGGAGTTGTGGGACTGACCATGCACAAAAGAGGAAGAAGAAGAAGAACAAGAAGAAGAAGAAGAAGAAGAAGAAGAGGAAGAAGAGGAAGAAGAGGTGAGTGGTACCGTGGCATCTCTTCCAAAGCGTGACATGTAGCGATGACGAGCAGACTTTTTGCCTTCCACAACTTGTTTGGCTGCTGTGCTTCTTGGCCAGGGATGCATGAGAAGCGCTCTGGTCCCTGCCAGGCGCTTGTGTTAGCTGCAGGGAGAGCTGAGAAGTGGCAGCTGCGGCTGCCAGCATGGTGGAGCATGAGCAGCCGGCTCCCAGGCCAAATGGCCCAAAGAAATGGTGGCAAGGGGCCGTGCTGAGAACTGCGGAGGAAGGCAAAAAACCGCTGGGGACCAGTGCCAATGTGCCCCAGGGGAAAAAGTTCCTTGCTGAGCCCAGTGCTGGCCATGGGCTGTTCCCTGAGCATGTGAGCCAGACCTGGCTCCTTGTCCCACAGGCTGCTCATGCTTGCCAGGAGCTGCCCAAGCCCTATCCTCCCTTGAGCTGGAGCTATCTGGCGGACTTGCCAGAGTGCCCAAGTGCCTCTGAGCTGATAGACCTTGTGGGCAAGAATCCTTGCTGTCCCTGTGTAGGACACCAGTGGGTGTTCCAAAGCACTGCAAGCCCTTGCAAGCCCTTGCAAGCCCTCGACATCCTATCTCTTACGGCTCCTGAGCGTTGCTCTGTAGGAGATGAGGATGGTGAGCTGTGCAGTGCTCCTCAAGAAGGAATTGCCTTGGTCTTGCCACTGCTATCCAGTTGAAAAGGATTTGCATCCATGAGCCGAGCTTGGAAGGTGGCCCTGCCAGCAGATTGTCTTGCAGCGGAGAACCTCCAGCAGCCTCATGCAAGGTTTTCTTCCCTCAGCCCCTGGCCTGTGATTCCAGCAGCTCCTCAAGTGCTTCCTGTCAGATGTGCTGGGGCTGCCCCCGGGCCAGCTCTGGCAGTGGACACGGGAGGCTGCTCCTCTGGATCCTGCGTGGGGCCTGGTGACCACTGCGTTGCCGGGTGCTGGCATTGTGACATGGGGGTGACACAGCCGCATATGTGCAGCCCTTTGGAGGAAGCCTTTGGGGTGCTGGCTCCAAATCAGTCCCTGTACCTACAAAATAGGGGAGTAAGCAACCTAATAGAGTCCCTTTTTTGCAAAAAGACAGTGTGGATTTGTTGCCAGTGCAGCCTTCCTTCCAGTAGCAATACTGCCTGTAGTATCATGCATGGAGGCCTCAGGGCTCGCTCAGGGCTTGTCACGCAGAACTGCAGGCCTGACAGAGCAGAACTGCTCTCCTCTCCTCTCCTCTCCTCTCCTCTTCTCTCCTCTCCTCTCCTCTCCTCTCCTCTCCTCTTCTCTTCTCTCCTGTCCGCCAGTCCAATATCTAAGAGACTGTTTGCCTGAAAGGACAGAGGGTTTTCAGTTCCAAAATCAATGTCAAGGACACATAACACAATGAATTTTATTTTATTTTGTTGTTAATTTATTAATTTTCTTGATTTTATGTTAATTCATGTTATGTTATTTCATGTCATTTTTTTTCCCTTTGTGACTCTGTTTCAGAACCCAGGCTCACAAGCATTAGCTCAAGCCCAAGTGTAGCCAGGAGTAGGCTGAGGCATTCTTCAGTTTAGCATGAGAAAAGATCCCTTGCAGGCTGGCAAAGGCAAGTCCCAGAGCTGCAGAGAGCAGCAGCAGGAATAGAGGCCAAGCTGTCCGCGGTTCCTGCAGAGGGAGAACCTTGACAAGGAGTTGTGGGACTGACCATGCACAAAAGAGGAAGAAGAAGAAGAAGAAGAAGAAGAAGAGGAAGAAGAGGAAGAAGAGGTGAGTGGTACCGTGGCATCTCTTCCAAAGCGTGACATGTAGCGATGACGAGCAGACTTTTTGCCTTCCACAACTTGTTTGGCTGCTGTGCTTCTTGGCCAGGGATGCATGAGAAGCGCTCTGGTCCCTGCCAGGCACTTGTGTTAGCTGCAGGGAGAGCTGAGAAGTGGCAGCTGCGGCTGCCAGCATGGTGGAGCATGAGCAGCCGGCTCCCAGGCCAAATGGCCCAAAGAAATGGTGGCAAGGGGCCGTGCTGAGAACTGCGGAGGAAGGCAAAAAACCGCTGGGGACCAGTGCCAATGTGCCCCAGGGGAAGAAGTTCCTTGCTGAGCCCAGTGCTGGCCATGGGCTGTTCCCTGAGCATGTGAGCCAGACCTGGCTCCTTGTCCCACAGGCTGCTCATGCTTGCCAGGAGCTGCCCAAGCCCTATCCTCCCTTGAGCTGGAGCTATCTGGCGGACTTGCCAGAGTGCCCAAGTGCCTCTGAGCTGATAGACCTTGTGGGCAAGAATCCTTGCTGTCCCTGTGTAGGACACCAGTGGGTGTTCCAAAGCACTGCAAGCCCTTGCAAGCCCTTGCAAGCCCTCGACATCCTATCTCTTACGGCTCCTGAGCGTTGCTGTGTAGGAGATGAGGATGGTGAGCTGTGCAGTGCTCCTCAAGAAGGAATTGCCTTGGTCTTGCCACTGCTATCCAGTTGAAAAGGATTTGCATCCATGAGCCGAGCTTGGAAGGTGGCCCTGCCAGCAGATTGTCTTGCAGCGGAGAACCTCCAGCAGCCTCATGCAAGGTTTTCTTCCCTCAGCCCCTGGCCTGTGATTCCAGCAGCTCCTCAAGTGCTTCCTGTCAGATGTGCTGGGGCTGCCCCCGGGCCAGCTCTGGCAGTGGACACGGGAGGCTGCTCCTCTGGATCCTGCGTGGGGCCTGGTGACCACTGCGTTGCCGGGTGCTGGCATTGTGACATGGGGGTGACACAGCCGCATATGTGCAGCCCTTTGGAGGAAGCCTTTGGGGTGCTGGCTCCAAATCAGTCCCTGTAGCTACAAAATAGGGGAGTAAGCAACCTAATAGAGTCCCTTTTTTGCAAAAAGACAGTGTGGATTTGTTGCCAGTGCAGCCTTCCTTCCAGTAGCAATACTGCCTGTAGTATCATGCATGGAGGCCTCAGGGCTCGCTCAGGGCTTGTCACGCAGAACTGCAGGCCTGACAGAGCAGAACTGCTCTCCTCTCCTCTCCTCTCCTCTCCTCTCCTCTCCTCTCCTCTCCTCTTCTCTTCTCTCCTGTCCGCCAGTCCAATATCTAAGAGACTGTTTGCCTGAAAGGACAGAGGGTTTTCAGTTCCAAAATCAATGTCAAGGACACATAACACAATGAATTTTATTTTATTTTGTTGTTAATTTATTAATTTTCTTGATTTTATGTTAATTCATGTTATGTTATTTCATGTCATTTTTTTTCCCTTTGTGACTCTGTTTCAGAACCCAGGCTCACAAGCATTAGCTCAAGCCCAAGTGTAGCCAGGAGTAGGCTGAGGCATTCTTCAGTTTAGCATGAGAAAAGATCCCTTGCAGGCTGGCAAAGGCAAGTCCCAGAGCTGCAGAGAGCAGCAGCAGGAATAGAGGCCAAGCTGTCCGCGGTTCCTGCAGAGGGAGAACCTTGACAAGGAGTTGTGGGACTGACCATGCACAAAAGAGGAAGAAGAAGAAGAAGAAGAAGAAGAAGAAGAAGAGGAAGAAGAGGAAGAAGAGGAAGAAGAGGTGAGTGGTACCGTGGCATCTCTTCCAAAGCGTGACATGTAGCGATGACGAGCAGACTTTTTGCCTTCCACAACTTGTTTGGCTGCTGTGCTTCTTGGCCAGGGATGCATGAGAAGCGCTCTGGTCCCTGCCAGGCGCTTGTGTTAGCTGCAGGGAGAGCTGAGAAGTGGCAGCTGCGGCTGCCAGCATGGTGGAGCATGAGCAGCCGGCTCCCAGGCCAAATGGCCCAAAGAAATGGTGGCAAGGGGCTGTGCTGAGAACTGCGGAGGAAGGCAAAAAACCGCTGGGGACCAGTGCCAATGTGCCCCAGGGGAAAAAGTTCCTTGCTGAGCCCAGTGCTGGCCATGGGCTGTTCCCTGAGCATGTGAGCCAGACCTGGCTCCTTGTCCCACAGGCTGCTCATGCTTGCCAGGAGCTGCCCAAGCCCTATCCTCCCTTGAGCTGGAGCTATCTGGCGGACTTGCCAGAGTGCCCAAGTGCCTCTGAGCTGATAGACCTTGTGGGCAAGAATCCTTGCTGTCCCTGTGTAGGACACCAGTGGGTGTTCCAAAGCACTGCAAGCCCTTGCAAGCCCTTGCAAGCCCTCGACATCCTATCTCTTACGGCTCCTGAGCGTTGCTCTGTAGGAGATGAGGATGGTGAGCTGTGCAGTGCTCCTCAAGAAGGAATTGCCTTGGTCTTGCCACTGCTATCCAGTTGAAAAGGATTTGCATCCATGAGCCGAGCTTGGAAGGTGGCCCTGCCAGCAGATTGTCTTGCAGCGGAGAACCTCCAGCAGCCTCATGCAAGGTTTTCTTCCCTCAGCCCCTGGCCTGTGATTCCAGCAGCTCCTCAAGTGCTTCCTGTCAGATGTGCTGGGGCTGCCCCCGGGCCAGCTCTGGCAGTGGACACGGGAGGCTGCTCCTCTGGATCCTGCGTGGGGCCTGGTGACCACTGCGTTGCCGGGTGCTGGCATTGTGACATGGGGGTGACACAGCCGCATATGTGCAGCCCTTTGGAGGAAGCCTTTGGGGTGCTGGCTCCAAATCAGTCCCTGTACCTACAAAATAGGGGAGTAAGCAACCTAATAGAGTCCCTTTTTTGCAAAAAGACAGTGTGGATTTGTTGCCAGTGCAGCCTTCCTTCCAGTAGCAATACTGCCTGTAGTATCATGCATGGAGGCCTCAGGGCTCGCTCAGGGCTTGTCACGCAGAACTGCAGGCCTGACAGAGCAGAACTGCTCTCCTCTCCTCTCCTCTCCTCTCCTCGTCTCTCCTCTCCTCTCCTCTCCTCTTCTCTCCTCTCCTCTCCTCTCCTCTCCTCTCCTCTTATCTCCTGTCCGCCAGTCCAATATCTAAGAGACTGTTTGCCTGAAAGGACAGAGGGTTTTCAGTTCCAAAATCAATGTCAAGGACACATAACACAATGAATTTTATTTTATTTTGTTGTTAATTTATTAATTTTCTTGATTTTATGTGAATTCATGTTATGTTATTTCATGTCATTTTTTTTCCCTTTGTGACTCTGTTTCAGAACCCAGGCTCACAAGCATTAGCTCAAGCCCAAGTGTAGCCAGGAGTAGGCTGAGGCATTCTTCAGTTTAGCATGAGAAAAGATCCCTTGCAGGCTGGCAAAGGCAAGTCCCAGAGCTGCAGAGAGCAGCAGCAGGAATAGAGGCCAAGCTGTCCGCGGTTCCTGCAGAGGGAGAACCTTGACAAGGAGTTGTGGGACTGACCATGCACAAAAGAGGAAGAAGAAGAAGAAGAAGAAGAAGAAGAGGAAGAAGAGGAAGAAGAGGTGAGTGGTACCGTGGCATCTCTTCCAAAGCGTGACATGTAGCGATGACGAGCAGACTTTTTGCCTTCCACAACTTGTTTGGCTGCTGTGCTTCTTGGCCAGGGATGCATGAGAAGCGCTCTGGTCCCTGCCAGGCGCTTGTGTTAGCTGCAGGGAGAGCTGAGAAGTGGCAGCTGCGGCTGCCAGCATGGTGGAGCATGAGCAGCCGGCTCCCAGGCCAAATGGCCCAAAGAAATGGTGGCAAGGGGCCGTGCTGAGAACTGCGGAGGAAGGCAAAAAACCGCTGGGGACCAGTGCCAATGTGCCCCAGGGGAAAAAGTTCCTTGCTGAGCCCAGTGCTGGCCATGGGCTGTTCCCTGAGCATGTGAGCCAGACCTGGCTCCTTGTCCCACAGGCTGCTCATGCTTGCCAGGAGCTGCCCAAGCCCTATCCTCCCTTGAGCTGGAGCTATCTGGCGGACTTGCCAGAGTGCCCAAGTGCCTCTGAGCTGATAGACCTTGTGGGCAAGAATCCTTGCTGTCCCTGTGTAGGACACCAGTGGGTGTTCCAAAGCACTGCAAGCCCTTGCAAGCCCTTGCAAGCCCTCGACATCCTATCTCTTACGGCTCCTGAGCGTTGCTCTGTAGGAGATGAGGATGGTGAGCTGTGCAGTGCTCCTCAAGAAGGAATTGCCTTGGTCTTGCCACTGCTATCCAGTTGAAAAGGATTTGCATCCATGAGCCGAGCTTGGAAGGTGGCCCTGCCAGCAGATTGTCTTGCAGCGGAGAACCTCCAGCAGCCTCATGCAAGGTTTTCTTCCCTCAGCCCCTGGCCTGTGATTCCAGCAGCTCCTCAAGTGCTTCCTGTCAGATGTGCTGGGGCTGCCCCCGGGCCAGCTCTGGCAGTGGACACGGGAGGCTGCTCCTCTGGATCCTGCGTGGGGCCTGGTGACCACTGCGTTGCCGGGTGCTGGCATTGTGACATGGGGGTGACACAGCCGCATATGTGCAGCCCTTTGGAGGAAGCCTTTGGGGTGCTGGCTCCAAATCAGTCCCTGTACCTACAAAATAGGGGAGTAAGCAACCTAATAGAGTCCCTTTTTTGCAAAAAGACAGTGTGGATTTGTTGCCAGTGCAGCCTTCCTTCCAGTAGCAATACTGCCTGTAGTATCATGCATGGAGGCCTCAGGGCTCGCTCAGGGCTTGTCACGCAGAACTGCAGGCCTGACAGAGCAGAACTGCTCTCCTCTCCTCTCCTCTCCTCTCCTCTCCTCTCCTCTCCTCTCCTCTCCTCTCCTCTTCTCTTCTCTCCTGTCCGCCAGTCCAATATCTAAGAGACTGTTTGCCTGAAAGGACAGAGGGTTTTCAGTTCCAAAATCAATGTCAAGGACACATAACACAATGAATTTTATTTTATTTTGTTGTTAATTTATTAATTTTCTTGATTTTATGTTAATTCATGTTATGTTATTTCATGTCATTTTTTTTCCCTTTGTGACTCTGTTTCAGAACCCAGGCTCACAAGCATTAGCTCAAGCCCAAGTGTAGCCAGGAGTAGGCTGAGGCATTCTTCAGTTTAGCATGAGAAAAGATCCCTTGCAGGCTGGCAAAGGCAAGTCCCAGAGCTGCAGAGAGCAGCAGCAGGAATAGAGGCCAAGCTGTCCGCGGTTCCTGCAGAGGGAGAACCTTGACAAGGAGTTGTGGGACTGACCATGCATAAAAGAGGAAGAAGAAGAAGAAGAAGAGGAAGAAGAGGAAGAAGAGGTGAGTGGTACCGTGGCATCTCTTCCAAAGCGTGACATGTAGCGATGACAAGCAGACTTTTTGCCTTCCACAACTTGTTTGGCTGCTGTGCTTCTTGGCCAGGGATGCATGAGAAGCGCTCTGGTCCCTGCCAGGCGCTTGTGTTAGCTGCAGGGAGAGCTGAGAAGTGGCAGCTGCGGCTGCCAGCATGGTGGAGCATGAGCAGCCGGCTCCCAGGCCAAATGGCCCAAAGAAATGGTGGCAAGGGGCCGTGCTGAGAACTGCGGAGGAAGGCAAAAAACCGCTGGGGACCAGTGCCAATGTGCCCCAGGGGAACAAGTTCCTTGCTGAGCCCAGTGCTGGCCATGGGCTGTTCCCTGAGCATGTGAGCCAGACCTGGCTCCTTGTCCCACAGGCTGCTCATGCTTCCCAGGAGCTGCCCAAGCCCTATCCTCCCTTGAGCTGGAGCTATCTGGCGGACTTGCCAGAGTGCCCAAGTGCCTCTGAGCTGATAGACCTTGTGGGCAAGAATCCTTGCTGTCCCTGTGTAGGACACCAGTGGGTGTTCCAAAGCACTGCAAGCCCTTGCAAGCCCTTGCAAGCCCTCGACATCCTATCTCTTACGGCTCCTGAGCGTTGCTCTGTAGGAGATGAGGATGGTGAGCTGTGCAGTGCTCCTCAAGAAGGAATTGCCTTGGTCTTGCCACTGCTATCCAGTTGAAAAGGATTTGCATCCATGAGCCGAGCTTGGAAGGTGGCCCTGCCAGCAGATTGTCTTGCAGCGGAGAACCTCCAGCAGCCTCATGCAAGGTTTTCTTCCCTCAGCCCCTGGCCTGTGATTCCAGCAGCTCCTCAAGTGCTTCCTGTCAGATGTGCTGGGGCTGCCCCCGGGCCAGCTCTGGCAGTGGACACGGGAGGCTGCTCCTCTGGATCCTGCGTGGGGCCTGGTGACCACTGCGTTGCCGGGTGCTGGCATTGTGACATGGGGGTGACACAGCTGCATATGTGCAGCCCTTTGGAGGAAGCCTTTGGGGTGCTGGCTCCAAATCAGTCCCTGTACCTACAAAATAGGGGAGTAAGCAACCTAATAGAGTCCCTTTTTTTGCAAAAAGACAGTGTGGATTTGTTGCTAGTGCAGCCTTCCTTCCAGTAGCAATACTGCCTGTAGTATCATGCATGGAGGCCTCAGGGCTTGCTCAGGGCTTGTCACGCAGAACTGCAGGCCTGACAGAGCAGAACTGCTCTCCTCTCCTCTCCTCTCCTCTCCTCTCCTCTCCTCTCCTCTCCTCTCCTCTCCTCTCCTCTCCTCTTCTCTTCTCTCCTGTCCGCCAGTCCAATATCTAAGAGACTGTTTGCCTGAAAGGACAGAGGGTTTTCAGTTCCAAAATCAATGTCAAGGACACATAACACAATGAATTTTATTTTATTTTGTTGTTAATTTATTAATTTTCTTGATTTTATGTTAATTCATGTTATGTTATTTCATGTCATTTTTTTTCCCTTTGTGACTCTGTTTCAGAACCCAGGCTCACAAGCATTAGCTCAAGCCCAAGTGTAGCCAGGAGTAGGCTGAGGCATTCTTCAGTTTAGCATGAGAAAAGATCCCTTGCAGGCTGGCAAAGGCAAGTCCCAGAGCTGCAGAGAGCAGCAGCAGGAATAGAGGCCAAGCTGTCCGCGGTTCCTGCAGAGGGAGAACCTTGACAAGGAGTTGTGGGACTGACCATGCACAAAAGAGGAAGAAGAAGAAGAACAAGAAGAAGAAGAAGAAGAAGAAGAAGAAGAGGAAGAAGAGGAAGAAGAGGTGAGTGGTACCGTGGCATCTCTTCCTAAGCGTGACATGTAGCGATGACGAGCAGACTTTTTGCCTTCCACAACTTGTTTGGCTGCTGTGCTTCTTGGCCAGGGATGCATGAGAAGCGCTCTGGTCCCTGCCAGGCGCTTGTGTTAGCTGCAGGGAGAGCTGAGAAGTGGCAGCTGCGGCTGCCAGCATGGTGGAGCATGAGCAGCCGGCTCCCAGGCCAAATGGCCCAAAGAAATGGTGGCAAGGGGCCGTGCTGAGAACTGCGGAGGAAGGCAAAAAACCGCTGGGGACCAGTGCCAATGTGCCCCAGGGGAAAAAGTTCCTTGCTGAGCCCAGTGCTGGCCATGGGCTGTTCCCTGAGCATGTGAGCCAGACCTGGCTCCTTGTCCCACAGGCTGCTCATGCTTCCCAGGAGCTGCCCAAGCCCTATCCTCCCTTGAGCTGGAGCTATCTGGCGGACTTGCCAGAGTGCCCAAGTGCCTCTGAGCTGATAGACCTTGTGGGCAAGAATCCTTGCTGTCCCTGTGTAGGACACCAGTGGGTGTTCCAAAGCACTGCAAACCCTTGCAAGCCCTTGCAAGCCCTCGACATCCTATCTCTTACGGCTCCTGAGCGTTGCTCTGTAGGAGATGAGGATGGTGAGCTGTGCAGTGTTCCTCAAGAAGGAATTGCCTTGGTCTTGCCACTGCTATCCAGTTGAAAAGGATTTGCATCCATGAGCCGAGCTTGGAAGGTGGCCCTGCCAGCAGATTGTCTTGCAGCGGAGAACCTCCAGCAGCCTCATGCAAGGTTTTCTTCCCTCAGCCCCTGGCCTGTGATTCCAGCAGCTCCTCAAGTGCTTCCTGTCAGATGTGCTGGGGCTGCCCCCGGGCCAGCTCTGGCAGTGGACACGGGAGGCTGCTCCTCTGGATCCTGCGTGGGGCCTGGTGACCACTGCGTTGCCGGGTGCTGGCATTGTGACATGGGGGTGACACAGCTGCATATGTGCAGCCCTTTGGAGGAAGCCTTTGGGGTGCTGGCTCCAAATCAGTCCCTGTACCTACAAAATAGGGGAGTAAGCAACCTAATAGAGTCCCTTTTTTGCAAAAAGACAGTGTGGATTTGTTGCCAGTGCAGCCTTGTTTCCAGTAGCAATACTGCCTGTAGTATCATGCATGGAGGCCTCAGGGCTCGCTCAGGGCTTGTCACGCAGAACTGCAGGCCTGACAGAGCAGAACTGCTCTCCTCTCCTCTCCTCTCCTCTCCTCTTCTCTTCTCTCCTGTCCGCCAGTCCAATATCTAAGAGACTGTTTGCCTGAAAGTACAGAGGGTTTTCAGTTCCAAAATCAATGTCAAGGACACATAACACAATGAATTTTATTTTATTTTGTTGTTAATTTATTAATTTTCTTGATTTTATGTTAATTCATGTTATGTTATTTCATGTCATTTTTTTTCCCTTTGTGACTCTGTTTCAGAACCCAGGCTCACAAGCATTAGCTCAAGCCCAAGTGTAGCCAGGAGTAGGCTGAGGCATTCTTCAGTTTAGCATGAGAAAAGATCCCTTGCAGGCTGGCAAAGGCAAGTCCCAGAGCTGCAGAGAGCAGCAGCAGGAATAGAGGCCAAGCTGTCCGCGGTTCCTGCAGAGGGAGAACCTTGACAAGGAGTTGTGGGACTGACCATGCACAAAACAGGAGGAGGAGGAGGAAGAAGAAGAAGAAGAAGAAGAAGAAGAGGAAGAAGAGGAAGAAGAGGTGAGTGGTACCGTGGCATCTCTTCCAAAGCGTGACATGTAGCGATGACGAGCAGACTTTTTGCCTTCCACAACTTGTTTGGCTGCTGTGCTTCTTGGCCAGGGATGCATGAGAAGCGCTCTGGTCCCTGCCAGGCGCTTGTGTTAGCTGCAGGGAGAGCTGAGAAGTGGCAGCTGCGGCTGCCAGCATGGTGGAGCATGAGCAGCCGGCTCCCAGGCCAAATGGCCCAAAGAAATGGTGGCAAGGGGCCGTGCTGAGAACTGCGGAGGAAGGCAAAAAACCGCTGGGGACCAGTGCCAATGTGCCCCAGGGGAACAAGTTCCTTGCTGAGCCCAGTGCTGGCCATGGGCTGTTCCCTGAGCATGTGAGCCAGACCTGGCTCCTTGTCCCACAGGCTGCTCATGCTTGCCAGGAGCTGCCCAAGCCCTATCCTCCCTTGAGCTGGAGCTATCTGGCGGACTTGCCAGAGTGCCCCAGTGCCTCTGAGCTGATAGACCTTGTGGGCAAGAATCCTTGCTGTCCCTGTGCAGGACACCAGTGGGTGTTCCAAAGCACTGCAAGCCCTTGCAAGCCCTTGCAAGCCCTCGACATCCTATCTCTTACGGCTCCTGAGCGTTGCTCTGTAGGAGATGAGGATGGTGAGCTGTGCAGTGCTCCTCAAGAAGGAATTGCCTTGGTCTTGCCACTGCTATCCAGTTGAAAAGGATTTGCATCCATGAGCCGAGCTTGGAAGGTGGCCCTGCCAGCAGATTGTCTTGCAGCGGAGAACCTCCAGCAGCCTCATGCAAGGTTTTCTTCCCTCAGCCCCTGGCCTGTGATTCCAGCAGCTCCTCAAGTGCTTCCTGTCAGATGTGCTGGGGCTGCCCCCGGGCCAGCTCTGGCAGTGGACACGGGAGGCTGCTCCTCTGGATCCTGCGTGGGGCCTGGTGACCACTGCGTTGCCGGGTGCTGGCATTGTGACATGGGGGTGACACAGCCGCATATGTGCAGCCCTTTGGAGGAAGCCTTTGGGGTGCTGGCTCCAAATCAGTCCCTGTACCTACAAAATAGGGGAGTAAGCAACCTAATAGAGTCCCTTTTTTGCAAAAAGACAGTGTGGATTTGTTGCCAGTGCAGCCTTCCTTCCAGTAGCAATACTGCCTGTAGTATCATGCATGGAGGCCTCAGGGCTCGCTCAGGGCTTGTCACGCAGAACTGCAGGCCTGACAGAGCAGAACTGCTCTCCTCTCCTCTCCTCTCCTCTTCTCTCCTCTCCTCTCCTCTCCTCTCCTCTCCTCTCCTCTCCTCTCCTCTTCTCTTCTCTCCTGTCCGCCAGTCCAATATCTAAGAGACTGTTTGCCTGAAAGGACAGAGGGTTTTCAGTTCCAAAATCAATGTCAAGGACACATAACACAATGAATTTTATTTTATTTTGTTGTTAATTTATTAATTTTCTTGATTTTATGTTAATTCATGTTATGTTATTTCATGTCATTTTTTTTCCCTTTGTGACTCTGTTTCAGAACCCAGGCTCACAAGCATTAGCTCAAGCCCAAGTGTAGCCAGGAGTAGGCTGAGGCATTCTTCAGTTTAGCATGAGAAAAGATCCCTTGCAGGCTGGCAAAGGCAAGTCCCAGAGCTGCAGAGAGCAGCAGCAGGAATAGAGGCCAAGCTGTCCGCGGTTCCTGCAGAGGGAGAACCTTGACAAGGAGTTGTGGGACTGACCATGCACAAAAGAGGAAGAAGAAGAAGAAGAAGAAGAAGAAGAAGAAGAAGAAGAAGAGGAAGAAGAGGAAGAAGAGGTGAGTGGTACCGTGGCATCTCTTCCTAAGCGTGACATGTAGCGATGACGAGCAGACTTTTTGCCTTCCACAACTTGTTTGGCTGCTGTGCTTCTTGGCCAGGGATGCATGAGAAGCGCTCTGGTCCCTGCCAGGCGCTTGTGTTAGCTGCAGGGAGAGCTGAGAAGTGGCAGCTGCGGCTGCCAGCATGGTGGAGCATGAGCAGCCGGCTCCCAGGCCAAATGGCCCAAAGAAATGGTGGCAAGGGGCCGTGCTGAGAACTGCGGAGGAAGGCAAAAAACCGCTGGGGACCAGTGCCAATGTGCCCCAGGGGAAAAAGTTCCTTGCTGAGCCCAGTGCTGGCCATGGGCTGTTCCCTGAGCATGTGAGCCAGACCTGGCTCCTTGTCCCACAGGCTGCTCATGCTTGCCAGGAGCTGCCCAAGCCCTATCCTCCCTTGAGCTGGAGCTATCTGGCGGACTTGCCAGAGTGCCCAAGTGCCTCTGAGCTGATAGACCTTGTGGGCAAGAATCCTTGCTGTCCCTGTGTAGGACACCAGTGGGTGTTCCAAAGCACTGCAAGCCCTTGCAAGCCCTTGCAAGCCCTCGACATCCTATCTCTTACGGCTCCTGAGCGTTGCTGTGTAGGAGATGAGGATGGTGAGCTGTGCAGTGCTCCTCAAGAAGGAATTGCCTTGGTCTTGCCACTGCTATCCAGTTGAAAAGGATTTGCATCCATGAGCCGAGCTTGGAAGGTGGCCCTGCCAGCAGATTGTCTTGCAGCGGAGAACCTCCAGCAGCCTCATGCAAGGTTTTCTTCCCTCAGCCCCTGGCCTGTGATTCCAGCAGCTCCTCAAGTGCTTCCTGTCAGATGTGCTGGGGCTGCCCCCGGGCCAGCTCTGGCAGTGGACACGGGAGGCTGCTCCTCTGGATCCTGCGTGGGGCCTGGTGACCACTGCGTTGCCGGGTGCTGGCATTGTGACATGGGGGTGACACAGCCGCATATGTGCAGCCCTTTGGAGGAAGCCTTTGGGGTGCTGGCTCCAAATCAGTCCCTGTACCTACAAAATAGGGGAGTAAGCAACCTAATAGAGTCCCTTTTTTGCAAAAAGACAGTGTGGATTTGTTGCCAGTGCAGCCTTCCTTCCAGTAGCAATACTGCCTGTAGTATCATGCATGGAGGCCTCAGGGCTCGCTCAGGGCTTGTCACGCAGAACTGCAGGCCTGACAGAGCAGAACTGCTCCTCTCCTCTCCTCTCCTCTCCTCTCCTCTCCTCTCCTCTCCTCTCCTCTCCTCTCCTCTCCTCTTCTCTTCTCTCCTGTCCGCCAGTCCAATATCTAAGAGACTGTTTGCCTGAAAGGACAGAGGGTTTTCAGTTCCAAAATCAATGTCAAGGACACATAACACAATGAATTTTATTTTATTTTGTTGTTAATTTATTAATTTTCTTGATTTTATGTTAATTCATGTTATGTTATTTCATGTCATTTTTTTTCCCTTTGTGACTCTGTTTCAGAACCCAGGCTCACAAGCATTAGCTCAAGCCCAAGTGTAGCCAGGAGTAGGCTGAGGCATTCTTCAGTTTAGCCTGAGAAAAGATCCCTTGCAGGCTGGCAAAGGCAAGTCCCAGAGCTGCAGAGAGCAGCAGCAGGAATAGAGGCCAAGCTGTCCGCGGTTCCTGCAGAGGGAGAACCTTGACAAGGAGTTGTGGGACTGACCATGCACAAAACAGGAGGAGGAGGAGGAAGAAGAAGAAGAAGAAGAAGAAGAAGAGGAAGAAGAGGAAGAAGAGGTGAGTGGTACCGTGGCATCTCTTCCAAAGCGTGACATGTAGCGATGACGAGCAGACTTTTTGCCTTCCACAACTTGTTTGGCTGCTGTGCTTCTTGGCCAGGGATGCATGAGAAGCGCTCTGGTCCCTGCCAGGCGCTTGTGTTAGCTGCAGGGAGAGCTGAGAAGTGGCAGCTGCGGCTGCCAGCATGGTGGAGCATGAGCAGCCGGCTCCCAGGCCAAATGGCCCAAAGAAATGGTGGCAAGGGGCCGTGCTGAGAACTGCGGAGGAAGGCAAAAAACCGCTGGGGACCAGTGCCAATGTGCCCCAGGGGAAAAAGTTCCTTGCTGAGCCCAGTGCTGGCCATGGGCTGTTCCCTGAGCATGTGAGCCAGACCTGGCTCCTTGTCCCACAGGCTGCTCATGCTTCCCAGGAGCTGCCCAAGCCCTATCCTCCCTTGAGCTGGAGCTATCTGGCGGACTTGCCAGAGTGCCCAAGTGCCTCTGAGCTGATAGACCTTGTGGGCAAGAATCCTTGCTGTCCCTGTGTAGGACACCAGTGGGTGTTCCAAAGCACTGCAAGCCCTTGCAAGCCCTTGCAAGCCCTCGACATCCTATCTCTTACGGCTCCTGAGCGTTGCTCTGTAGGAGATGAGGATGGTGAGCTGTGCAGTGCTCCTCAAGAAGGAATTGCCTTGGTCTTGCCACTGCTATCCAGTTGAAAAGGATTTGCATCCATGAGCCGAGCTTGGAAGGTGGCCCTGCCAGCAGATTGTCTTGCAGCGGAGAACCTCCAGCAGCCTCATGCAAGGTTTTCTTCCCTCAGCCCCTGGCCTGTGATTCCAGCAGCTCCTCAAGTGCTTCCTGTCAGATGTGCTGGGGCTGCCCCCGGGCCAGCTCTGGCAGTGGACACGGGAGGCTGCTCCTCTGGATCCTGCGTGGGGCCTGGTGACCACTGCGTTGCCGGGTGCTGGCATTGTGACATGGGGGTGACACAGCTGCATATGTGCAGCCCTTTGGAGGAAGCCTTTGGGGTGCTGGCTCCAAATCAGTCCCTGTACCTACAAAATAGGGGAGTAAGCAACCTAATAGAGTCCCTTTTTTTGCAAAAAGACAGTGTGGATTTGTTGCTAGTGCAGCCTTCCTTCCAGTAGCAATACTGCCTGTAGTATCATGCATGGAGGCCTCAGGGCTTGCTCAGGGCTTGTCACGCAGAACTGCAGGCCTGACAGAGCAGAACTGCTCTCCTCTCCTCTCCTCTCCTCTCCTGTCCTCTCCTCTCCTCTTCTTTTCTCTCCTGTCCGCCAGTCCAATATCTAAGAGACTGTTTGCCTGAAAGGACAGAGGGTTTTCAGTTCCAAAATCAATGTCAAGGACACATAACACAATGAATTTTATTTTATTTTGTTGTTAATTTATTAATTTTCTTGATTTTATGTTAATTCATGTTATGTTATTTCATGTCATTTTTTTTCCCTTTGTGACTCTGTTTCAGAACCCAGGCTCACAAGCATTAGCTCAAGCCCAAGTGTAGCCAGGAGTAGGCTGAGGCATTCTTCAGTTTAGCATGAGAAAAGATCCCTTGCAGGCTGGCAAAGGCAAGTCCCAGAGCTGCAGAGAGCAGCAGCAGGAATAGAGGCCAAGCTGTCCGCGGTTCCTGCAGAGGGAGAACCTTGACAAGGAGTTGTGGGACTGACCATGCACAAAACAGGAGGAGGAGGAGGAAGAAGAAGAAGAAGAAGAAGAAGAAGAGGAAGAAGAGGAAGAAGAGGTGAGTGGTACCGTGGCATCTCTTCCAAAGCGTGACATGTAGCGATGACGAGCAGACTTTTTGCCTTCCACAACTTGTTTGGCTGCTGTGCTTCTTGGCCAGGGATGCATGAGAAGCGCTCTGGTCCCTGCCAGGCGCTTGTGTTAGCTGCAGGGAGAGCTGAGAAGTGGCAGCTGCGGCTGCCAGCATGGTGGAGCATGAGCAGCCGGCTCCCAGGCCAAATGGCCCAAAGAAATGGTGGCAAGGGGCCGTGCTGAGAACTGCGGAGGAAGGCAAAAAACCGCTGGGGACCAGTGCCAATGTGCCCCGGGGGAAAAAGTTCCTTGCTGAGCCCAGTGCTGGCCATGGGCTGTTCCCTGAGCATGTGAGCCAGACCTGGCTCCTTGTCCCACAGGCTGCTCATGCTTGCCAGGAGCTGCCCAAGCCCTATCCTCCCTTGAGCTGGAGCTATCTGGCGGACTTGCCAGAGTGCCCAAGTGCCTCTGAGCTGATAGACCTTGTGGGCAAGAATCCTTGCTGTCCCTGTGTAGGACACCAGTGGGTGTTCCAAAGCACTGCAAGCCCTTGCAAGCCCTTGCAAGCCCTCGACATCCTATCTCTTACGGCTCCTGAGCGTTGCTCTGTAGGAGATGAGGATGGTGAGCTGTGCAGTGCTCCTCAAGAAGGAATTGCCTTGGTCTTGCCACTGCTATCCAGTTGAAAAGGATTTGCATCCATGAGCCGAGCTTGGAAGGTGGCCCTGCCAGCAGATTGTCTTGCAGCGGAGAACCTCCAGCAGCCTCATGCAAGGTTTTCTTCCCTCAGCCCCTGGCCTGTGATTCCAGCAGCTCCTCAAGTGCTTCCTGTCAGATGTGCTGGGGCTGCCCCCGGGCCAGCTCTGGCAGTGGACACGGGAGGCTGCTCCTCTGGATCCTGCGTGGGGCCTGGTGACCACTGCGTTGCCGGGTGCTGGCATTGTGACATGGGGGTGACACAGCCGCATATGTGCAGCCCTTTGGAGGAAGCCTTTGGGGTGCTGGCTCCAAATCAGTCCCTGTACCTACAAAATAGGGGAGTAAGCAACCTAATAGAGTCCCTTTTTTGCAAAAAGACAGTGTGGATTTGTTGCCAGTGCAGCCTTCCTTCCAGTAGCAATACTGCCTGTAGTATCATGCATGGAGGCCTCAGGGCTCGCTCAGGGCTTGTCACGCAGAACTGCAGGCCTGACAGAGCAGAACTGCTCTCCTCTCCTCTCCTCTCCTCTTCTCTCCTCTCCTCTCCTCTCCTCTCCTCTCCTCTTCTCTTCTCTCCTGTCCGCCAGTCCAATATCTAAGAGACTGTTTGCCTGAAAGGACAGAGGGTTTTCAGTTCCAAAATCAATGTCAAGGACACATAACACAATGAATTTTATTTTGTTGTTAATTTATTAATTTTCTTGATTTTATGTTAATTCATGTTATGTTATTTCATGTCATTTTTTTTCCCTTTGTGACTCTGTTTCAGAACCCAGGCTCACAAGCATTAGCTCAAGCCCAAGTGTAGCCAGGAGTAGGCTGAGGCATTCTTCAGTTTAGCATGAGAAAAGATCCCTTGCAGGCTGGCAAAGGCAAGTCCCAGAGCTGCAGAGAGCAGCAGCAGGAATAGAGGCCAAGCTGTCCGCGGTTCCTGCAGAGGGAGAACCTTGACAAGGAGTTGTGGGACTGACCATGCATAAAAGAGGAAGAAGAAGAAGAAGAAGAGGAAGAAGAGGAAGAAGAGGTGAGTGGTACCGTGGCATCTCTTCCAAAGCGTGACATGTAGCGATGACAAGCAGACTTTTTGCCTTCCACAACTTGTTTGGCTGCTGTGCTTCTTGGCCAGGGATGCATGAGAAGCGCTCTGGTCCCTGCCAGGCGCTTGTGTTAGCTGCAGGGAGAGCTGAGAAGTGGCAGCTGCGGCTGCCAGCATGGTGGAGCATGAGCAGCCGGCTCCCAGGCCAAATGGCCCAAAGAAATGGTGGCAAGGGGCCGTGCTGAGAACTGCGGAGGAAGGCAAAAAACCGCTGGGGACCAGTGCCAATGTGCCCCAGGGGAAAAAGTTCCTTGCTGAGCCCAGTGCTGGCCATGGGCTGTTCCCTGAGCATGTGAGCCAGACCTGGCTCCTTGTCCCACAGGCTGCTCATGCTTGCCAGGAGCTGCCCAAGCCCTATCCTCCCTTGAGCTGGAGCTATCTGGCGGACTTGCCAGAGTGCCCAAGTGCCTCTGAGCTGATAGACCTTGTGGGCAAGAATCCTTGCTGTCCCTGTGTAGGACACCAGTGGGTGTTCCAAAGCACTGCAAGCCCTTGCAAGCCCTTGCAAGCCCTCGACATCCTATCTCTTACGGCTCCTGAGCGTTGCTGTGTAGGAGATGAGGATGGTGAGCTGTGCAGTGTTCCTCAAGAAGGAATTGCCTTGGTCTTGCCACTGCTATCCAGTTGAAAAGGATTTGCATCCATGAGCCGAGCTTGGAAGGTGGCCCTGCCAGCAGATTGTCTTGCAGCGAAGAACCTCCAGCAGCCGCATGCAAGGTTTTCTTCCCTCAGCCCCTGGCCTGTGATTCCAGCAGCTCCTCAAGTGCTTCCTGTCAGATGTGCTGGGGCTGCCCCCGGGCCAGCTCTGGCAGTGGACACGGGAGGCTGCTCCTCTGGATCCTGCGTGGGGCCTGGTGACCACTGCGTTGCCGGGTGCTGGCATTGTGACATGGGGGTGACACAGCTGCATATGTGCAGCCCTTTGGAGGAAGCCTTTGGGGTGCTGGCTCCAAATCAGTCCCTGTACCTACAAAATAGGGGAGTAAGCAACCTAATAGAGTCCCTTTTTTGCAAAAAGACAGTGTGGATTTGTTGCTAGTGCAGCCTTCCTTCCAGTAGCAATACTGCCTGTAGTATCATGCATGGAGGCCTCAGGGCTCGCTCAGGGCTTGTCACGCAGAACTGCAGGCCTGACAGAGCAGAACTGCTCTCCTCTCCTCTCCTCTCCTCTCCTCTCCTCTCCTCTCCTCTCCTCTCCTCTCCTCTCCTCTCCTCTCCTCTCCTCTTCTCTTCTCTCCTGTCCGCCAGTCCAATATCTAAGAGACTCTTTGCCTGAAAGGACAGAGGGTTTTCAGTTCCAAAATCAATGTCAAGGACACATAACACAATGAATTTTATTTTATTTTGTTGTTAATTTATTAATTTTCTTGATTTTATGTTAATTCATGTTATGTTATTTCATGTCATTTTTTTTCCCTTTGTGACTCTGTTTCAGAACCCAGGCTCACAAGCATTAGCTCAAGCCCAAGTGTAGCCAGGAGTAGGCTGAGGCATTCTTCAGTTTAGCATGAGAAAAGATCCCTTGCAGGCTGGCAAAGGCAAGTCCCAGAGCTGCAGAGAGCAGCAGCAGGAATAGAGGCCAAGCTGTCCGCGGTTCCTGCAGAGGGAGAACCTTGACAAGGAGTTGTGGGACTGACCATGCATAAAAGAGGAAGAAGAAGAAGAAGAAGAGGAAGAAGAGGAAGAAGAGGTGAGTGGTACCGTGGCATCTCTTCCAAAGCGTGACATGTAGCGATGACAAGCAGACTTTTTGCCTTCCACAACTTGTTTGGCTGCTGTGCTTCTTGGCCAGGGATGCATGAGAAGCGCTCTGGTCCCTGCCAGGCGCTTGTGTTAGCTGCAGGGAGAGCTGAGAAGTGGCAGCTGCGGCTGCCAGCATGGTGGAGCATGAGCAGCCGGCTCCCAGGCCAAATGGCCCAAAGAAATGGTGGCAAGGGGCCGTGCTGAGAACTGCGGAGGAAGGCAAAAAACCGCTGGGGACCAGTGCCAATGTGCCCCAGGGGAAAAAGTTCCTTGCTGAGCCCAGTGCTGGCCATGGGCTGTTCCCTGAGCATGTGAGCCAGACCTGGCTCCTTGTCCCACAGGCTGCTCATGCTTGCCAGGAGCTGCCCAAGCCCTATCCTCCCTTGAGCTGGAGCTATCTGGCGGACTTGCCAGAGTGCCCAAGTGCCTCTGAGCTGATAGACCTTGTGGGCAAGAATCCTTGCTGTCCCTGTGTAGGACACCAGTGGGTGTTCCAAAGCACTGCAAGCCCTTGCAAGCCCTTGCAAGCCCTCGACATCCTATCTCTTACGGCTCCTGAGCGTTGCTGTGTAGGAGATGAGGATGGTGAGCTGTGCAGTGTTCCTCAAGAAGGAATTGCCTTGGTCTTGCCACTGCTATCCAGTTGAAAAGGATTTGCATCCATGAGCCGAGCTTGGAAGGTGGCCCTGCCAGCAGATTGTCTTGCAGCGGAGAACCTCCAGCAGCCTCATGCAAGGTTTTCTTCCCTCAGCCCCTGGCCTGTGATTCCAGCAGCTCCTCAAGTGCTTCCTGTCAGATGTGCTGGGGCTGCCCCCGGGCCAGCTCTGGCAGTGGACACGGGAGGCTGCTCCTCTGGATCCTGCGTGGGGCCTGGTGACCACTGCGTTGCCGGGTGCTGGCATTGTGACATGGGGGTGACACAGCTGCATATGTGCAGCCCTTTGGAGGAAGCCTTTGGGGTGCTGGCTCCAAATCAGTCCCTGTACCTACAAAATAGGGGAGTAAGCAACCTAATAGAGTCCCTTTTTTGCAAAAAGACAGTGTGGATTTGTTGCCAGTGCAGCCTTCCTTCCAGTAGCAATACTGCCTGTAGTATCATGCATGGAGGCCTCAGGGCTCGCTCAGGGCTTGTCACGCAGAACTGCAGGCCTGACAGAGCAGAACTGCTCTCCTCTCCTCTCCTCTCCTCTCCTCTCCTCTCCTCTCCTCTCCTCTCCTCTCCTCTCCTCTCCTCTCCTCTCCTCTCCTCTCCTCTCCTCTCCTCTCCTCTCCTCTCCTCTCCTCTTCTCTTCTCTCCTGTCCGCCAGTCCAATATCTAAGAGACTGTTTGCCTGAAAGTACAGAGGGTTTTCAGTTCCAAAATCAATGTCAAGGACACATAACACAATGAATTTTATTTTATTTTGTTGTTAATTTATTAATTTTCTTGATTTTATGTTAATTCATGTTATGTTATTTCATGTCATTTTTTTTCCCTTTGTGACTCTGTTTCAGAACCCAGGCTCACAAGCATTAGCTCAAGCCCAAGTGTAGCCAGGAGTAGGCTGAGGCATTCTTCAGTTTAGCATGAGAAAAGATCCCTTGCAGGCTGGCAAAGGCAAGTCCCAGAGCTGCAGAGAGCAGCAGCAGGAATAGAGGCCAAGCTGTCCGCGGTTCCTGCAGAGGGAGAACCTTGACAAGGAGTTGTGGGACTGACCATGCACAAAAGAGGAAGAAGAAGAAGAACAAGAAGAAGAAGAAGAAGAAGAAGAAGAGGAAGAAGAGGAAGAAGAGGTGAGTGGTACCGTGGCATCTCTTCCAAAGCGTGACATGTAGCGATGACGAGCAGACTTTTTGCCTTCCACAACTTGTTTGGCTGCTGTGCTTCTTGGCCAGGGATGCATGAGAAGCGCTCTGGTCCCTGCCAGGCGCTTGTGTTAGCTGCAGGGAGAGCTGAGAAGTGGCAGCTGCGGCTGCCAGCATGGTGGAGCATGAGCAGCCGGCTCCCAGGCCAAATGGCCCAAAGAAATGGTGGCAAGGGGCCGTGCTGAGAACTGCGGAGGAAGGCAAAAAACCGCTGGGGACCAGTGCCAATGTGCCCCAGGGGAAAAAGTTCCTTGCTGAGCCCAGTGCTGGCCATGGGCTGTTCCCTGAGCATGTGAGCCAGACCTGGCTCCTTGTCCCACAGGCTGCTCATGCTTGCCAGGAGCTGCCCAAGCCCTATCCTCCCTTGAGCTGGAGCTATCTGGCGGACTTGCCAGAGTGCCCAAGTGCCTCTGAGCTGATAGACCTTGTGGGCAAGAATCCTTGCTGTCCCTGTGTAGGACACCAGTGGGTGTTCCAAAGCACTGCAAGCCCTTGCAAGCCCTTGCAAGCCCTCGACATCCTATCTCTTACGGCTCCTGAGCGTTGCTCTGTAGGAGATGAGGATGGTGAGCTGTGCAGTGTTCCTCAAGAAGGAATTGCCTTGGTCTTGCCACTGATATCCAGTTGAAAAGGATTTGCATCCATGAGCCGAGCTTGGAAGGTGGCCCTGCCAGCAGATTGTCTTGCAGCGGAGAACCTCCAGCAGCCTCATGCAAGGTTTTCTTCCCTCAGCCCCTGGCCTGTGATTCCAGCTGCTCCTCAAGTGCTTCCTGTCAGATGTGCTGGGGCTGCCCCCGGGCCAGCTCTGGCAGTGGACACGGGAGGCTGCTCCTCTGGATCCTGCGTGGGGCCTGGTGACCACTGCGTTGCCGGGTGCTGGCATTGTGACATGGGGGTGACACAGCTGCATATGTGCAGCCCTTTGGAGGAAGCCTTTGGGGTGCTGGCTCCAAATCAGTCCCTGTACCTACAAAATAGGGCAGTAAGCAACCTAATAGAGTCCCTTTTTTGCAAAAAGACAGTGTGGATTTGTTGCTAGTGCAGCCTTCCTTCCAGTAGCAATACTGCCTGTAGTATCATGCATGGAGGCCTCAGGGCTCGCTCAGGGCTTGTCACGCAGAACTGCAGGCCTGACAGAGCAGAACTGCTCTCCTCTCCTCTCCTCTCCTCTCCTCTCCTCTCCTCTCCTCTCCTCTCCTCTCCTCTCCTCTCCTCTCCTCTCCTCTCCTCTCCTCTCCTCTCCTCTCCTCTTCTCTTCTCTCCTGTCCGCCAGTCCAATATCTAAGAGACTGTTTGCCTGAAAGTACAGAGGGTTTTCAGTTCCAAAATCAATGTCAAGGACACATAACACAATGAATTTTATTTTATTTTGTTGTTAATTTATTAATTTTCTTGATTTTATGTTAATTCATGTTATGTTATTTCATGTCATTTTTTTTCCCTTTGTGACTCTGTTTCAGAACCCAGGCTCACAAGCATTAGCTCAAGCCCAAGTGTAGCCAGGAGTAGGCTGAGGCATTCTTCAGTTTAGCATGAGAAAAGATCCCTTGCAGGCTGGCAAAGGCAAGTCCCAGAGCTGCAGAGAGCAGCAGCAGGAATAGAGGCCAAGCTGTCCGCGGTTCCTGCAGAGGGAGAACCTTGACAAGGAGTTGTGGGACTGACCATGCACAAAAGAGGAAGAAGAAGAAGAAGAAGAAGAAGAAGAAGAAGAAGAAGAAGAGGAAGAAGAGGAAGAAGAGGTGAGTGGTACCGTGGCATCTCTTCCTAAGCGTGACATGTAGCGATGACGAGCAGACTTTTTGCCTTCCACAACTTGTTTGGCTGCTGTGCTTCTTGGGCAGGGATGCATGAGAAGCGCTCTGGTCCCTGCCAGGCGCTTGTGTTAGCTGCAGGGAGAGCTGAGAAGTGGCAGCTGCGGCTGCCAGCATGGTGGAGCATGAGCAGCCGGCTCCCAGGCCAAATGGCCCAAAGAAATGGTGGCAAGGGGCCGTGCTGAGAACTGCGGAGGAAGGCAAAAAACCGCTGGGGACCAGTGCCAATGTGCCCCAGGGGAAAAAGTTCCTTGCTGAGCCCAGTGCTGGCCATGGGCTGTTCCCTGAGCATGTGAGCCAGACCTGGCTCCTTGTCCCACAGGCTGCTCATGCTTGCCAGGAGCTGCCCAAGCCCTATCCTCCCTTGAGCTGGAGCTATCTGGCGGACTTGCCAGAGTGCCCAAGTGCCTCTGAGCTGATAGACCTTGTGGGCAAGAATCCTTGCTGTCCCTGTGTAGGACACCAGTGGGTGTTCCAAAGCACTGCAAGCCCTTGCAAGCCCTTGCAAGCCCTCGACATCCTATCTCTTACGGCTCCTGAGCGTTGCTGTGTAGGAGATGAGGATGGTGAGCTGTGCAGTGCTCCTCAAGAAGGAATTGCCTTGGTCTTGCCACTGCTATCCAGTTGAAAAGGATTTGCATCCATGAGCCGAGCTTGGAAGGTGGCCCTGCCAGCAGATTGTCTTGCAGCGGAGAACCTCCAGCAGCCTCATGCAAGGTTTTCTTCCCTCAGCCCCTGGCCTGTGATTCCAGCAGCTCCTCAAGTGCTTCCTGTCAGATGTGCTGGGGCTGCCCCCGGGCCAGCTCTGGCAGTGGACACGGGAGGCTGCTCCTCTGGATCCTGCGTGGGGCCTGGTGACCACTGCGTTGCCGGGTGCTGGCATTGTGACATGGGGGTGACACAGCCGCATATGTGCAGCCCTTTGGAGGAAGCCTTTGGGGTGCTGGCTCCAAATCAGTCCCTGTACCTACAAAATAGGGGAGTAAGCAACCTAATAGAGTCCCTTTTTTGCAAAAAGACAGTGTGGATTTGTTGCCAGTGCAGCCTTCCTTCCAGTAGCAATACTGCCTGTAGTATCATGCATGGAGGCCTCAGGGCTCGCTCAGGGCTTGTCACGCAGAACTGCAGGCCTGACAGAGCAGAACTGCTCTCCTCTCCTCTCCTCTCCTCTCCTCTCCTCTCCTCTCCTCTCCTCTCCTCTCCTCTCCTCTTCTCTTCTCTCCTGTCCGCCAGTCCAATATCTAAGAGACTGTTTGCCTGAAAGTACAGAGGGTTTTCAGTTCCAAAATCAATGTCAAGGACACATAACACAATGAATTTTATTTTATTTTTTTGTTAATTTATTAATTTTCTTGATTTTATGTTAATTCATGTTATGTTATTTCATGTCATTTTTTTTCCCTTTGTGACTCTGTTTCAGAACCCAGGCTCACAAGCATTAGCTCAAGCCCAAGTGTAGCCAGGAGTAGGCTGAGGCATTCTTCAGTTTAGCATGAGAAGAGATCCCTTGCAGGCTGGCAAAGGCAAGTCCCAGAGCTGCAGAGAGCAGCAGCAGGAATAGAGGCCAAGCTGTCCGCGGTTCCTGCAGAGGGAGAACCTTGACAAGGAGTTGTGGGACTGACCATGCACAAAACAGGAGGAGGAGGAGGAAGAAGAAGAAGAAGAAGAAGAAGAAGAGGAAGAAGAGGAAGAAGAGGTGAGTGGTACCGTGGCATCTCTTCCAAAGCGTGACATGTAGCGATGACGAGCAGACTTTTTGCCTTCCACAACTTGTTTGGCTGCTGTGCTTCTTGGCCAGGGATGCATGAGAAGCGCTCTGGTCCCTGCCAGGCGCTTGTGTTAGCTGCAGGGAGAGCTGAGAAGTGGCAGCTGCGGCTGCCAGCATGGTGGAGCATGAGCAGCCGGCTCCCAGGCCAAATGGCCCAAAGAAATGGTGGCAAGGGGCCGTGCTGAGAACTGCGGAGGAAGGCAAAAAACCGCTGGGGACCAGTGCCAATGTGCCCCAGGGGAACAAGTTCCTTGCTGAGCCCAGTGCTGGCCATGGGCTGTTCCCTGAGCATGTGAGCCAGACCTGGCTCCTTGTCCCACAGGCTGCTCATGCTTCCCAGGAGCTGCCCAAGCCCTATCCTCCCTTGCGCTGGAGCTATCTGGCGGACTTGCCAGAGTGCCCAAGTGCCTCTGAGCTGATAGACCTTGTGGGCAAGAATCCTTGCTGTCCCTGTGTAGGACACCAGTGGGTGTTCCAAAGCACTGCAAGCCCTTGCAAGCCCTTGCAAGCCCTCGACATCCTATCTCTTACGGCTCCTGAGCGTTGCTCTGTAGGAGATGAGGATGGTGAGCTGTGCAGTGCTCCTCAAGAAGGAATTGCCTTGGTCTTGCCACTGCTATCCAGTTGAAAAGGATTTGCATCCATGAGCCGAGCTTGGAAGGTGGCCCTGCCAGCAGATTGTCTTGCAGCGGAGAACCTCCAGCAGCCTCATGCAAGGTTTTCTTCCCTCAGCCCCTGGCCTGTGATTCCAGCAGCTCCTCAAGTGCTTCCTGTCAGATGTGCTGGGGCTGCCCCCGGGCCAGCTCTGGCAGTGGACACGGGAGGCTGCTCCTCTGGATCCTGCGTGGGGCCTGGTGACCACTGCGTTGCCGGGTGCTGGCATTGTGACATGGGGGTGACACAGCCGCATATGTGCAGCCCTTTGGAGGAAGCCTTTGGGGTGCTGGCTCCAAATCAGTCCCTGTACCTACAAAATAGGGGAGTAAGCAACCTAATAGAGTCCCTTTTTTGCAAAAAGACAGTGTGGATTTGTTGCCAGTGCAGCCTTCCTTCCAGTAGCAATACTGCCTGTAGTATCATGCATGGAGGCCTCAGGGCTCGCTCAGGGCTTGTCACGCAGAACTGCAGGCCTGACAGAGCAGAACTGCTCTCCTCTCCTCTTCTCTCCTCTCCTCTCCTCTCCTCTCCTCTCCTCTCCTCTCCTCTCCTCTCCTCTCCTCTCCTCTCCTCTCCTCTCCTCTCCTCTCCTCTCCTCTCCTCTTCTCTCCTGTCCGCCCGTCCAATATCTAAGAGACTGTTTGCCTGAAAGGACAGAGGGTTTTCAGTTCCAAAATCAATGTCAAGGACACATAACACAATGAATTTTATTTTATTTTGTTGTTAATTTATTAATTTTCTTGATTTTATGTGAATTCATGTTATGTTATTTCATGTCATTTTTTTTCCCTTTGTGACTCTGTTTCAGAACCCAGGCTCACAAGCATTAGCTCAAGCCCAAGTGTAGCCAGGAGTAGGCTGAGGCATTCTTCAGTTTAGCATGAGAAAAGATCCCTTGCAGGCTGGCAAAGGCAAGTCCCAGAGCTGCAGAGAGCAGCAGCAGGAATAGAGGCCAAGCTGTCCGCGGTTCCTGCAGAGGGAGAACCTTGACAAGGAGTTGTGGGACTGACCATGCACAAAAGAGGAGGAAGAAGAAGAACAAGAAGAAGAAGAAGAAGAAGAAGAAGAGGAAGAAGAGGAAGAAGAGGTGAGTGGTACCGTGGCATCTCTTCCTAAGCGTGACATGTAGCGATGACGAGCAGACTTTTTGCCTTCCACAACTTGTTTGGCTGCTGTGCTTCTTGGCCAGGGATGCATGAGAAGCGCTCTGGTCCCTGCCAGGCGCTTGTGTTAGCTGCAGGGAGAGCTGAGAAGTGGCAGCTGCGGCTGCCAGCATGGTGGAGCATGAGCAGCCGGCTCCCAGGCCAAATGGCCCAAAGAAATGGTGGCAAGGGGCCGTGCTGAGAACTGCGGAGGAAGGCAAAAAACCGCTGGGGACCAGTGCCAATGTGCCCCAGGGGAAAAAGTTCCTTGCTGAGCCCAGTGCTGGCCATGGGCTGTTCCCTGAGCATGTGAGCCAGACCTGGCTCCTTGTCCCACAGGCTGCTCATGCTTGCCAGGAGCTGCCCAAGCCCTATCCTCCCTTGAGCTGGAGCTATCTGGCGGACTTGCCAGAGTGCCCAAGTGCCTCTGAGCTGATAGACCTTGTGGGCAAGAATCCTTGCTGTCCCTGTGTAGGACACCAGTGGGTGTTCCAAAGCACTGCAAGCCCTTGCAAGCCCTTGCAAGCCCTCGACATCCTATCTCTTACGGCTCCTGAGCGTTGCTGTGTAGGAGATGAGGATGGTGAGCTGTGCAGTGCTCCTCAAGAAGGAATTGCCTTGGTCTTGCCACTGCTATCCAGTTGAAAAGGATTTGCATCCATGAGCCGAGCTTGGAAGGTGGCCCTGCCAGCAGATTGTCTTGCAGCGGAGAACCTCCAGCAGCCTCATGCAAGGTTTTCTTCCCTCAGCCCCTGGCCTGTGATTCCAGCAGCTCCTCAAGTGCTTCCTGTCAGATGTGCTGGGGCTGCCCCCGGGCCAGCTCTGGCAGTGGACACGGGAGGCTGCTCCTCTGGATCCTGCGTGGGGCCTGGTGACCACTGCGTTGCCGGGTGCTGGCATTGTGACATGGGGGTGACACAGCCGCATATGTGCAGCCCTTTGGAGGAAGCCTTTGGGGTGCTGGCTCCAAATCAGTCCCTGTACCTACAAAATAGGGGAGTAAGCAACCTAATAGAGTCCCTTTTTTGCAAAAAGACAGTGTGGATTTGTTGCCAGTGCAGCCTTCCTTCCAGTAGCAATACTGCCTGTAGTATCATGCATGGAGGCCTCAGGGCTCGCTCAGGGCTTGTCACGCAGAACTGCAGGCCTGACAGAGAAGAACTGCTCTCCTCTCCTCTCCTCTCCTCTCCTCTCCTCTCCTCTCCTCTCCTCTCCTCTCCTCTCCTCTCCTCTTCTCTTCTCTCCTGTCCGCCAGTCCAATATCTAAGAGACTGTTTGCCTGAAAGTACAGAGGGTTTTCAGTTCCAAAATCAATGTCAAGGACACATAACACAATGAATTTTATTTTATTTTGTTGTTAATTTATTAATTTTCTTGATTTTATGTGAATTCATGTTATGTTATTTCATGTCATTTTTTTTCCCTTTGTGACTCTGTTTCAGAACCCAGGCTCACAAGCATTAGCTCAAGCCCAAGTGTAGCCAGGAGTAGGCTGAGGCATTCTTCAGTTTAGCATGAGAAAAGATCCCTTGCAGGCTGGCAAAGGCAAGTCCCAGAGCTGCAGAGAGCAGCAGCAGGAATAGAGGCCAAGCTGTCCGCGGTTCCTGCAGAGGGAGAACCTTGACAAGGAGTTGTGGGACTGACCATGCACAAAACAGGAGGAGGAGGAGGAAGAAGAAGAAGAAGAAGAAGAAGAAGAGGAAGAAGAGGAAGAAGAGGTGAGTGGTACCGTGGCATCTCTTCCAAAGCGTGACATGTAGCGATGACGAGCAGACTTTTTGCCTTCCACAACTTGTTTGGCTGCTGTGCTTCTTGGCCAGGGATGCATGAGAAGCGCTCTGGTCCCTGCCAGGCGCTTGTGTTAGCTGCAGGGAGAGCTGAGAAGTGGCAGCTGCGGCTGCCAGCATGGTGGAGCATGAGCAGCCGGCTCCCAGGCCAAATGGCCCAAAGAAATGGTGGCAAGGGGCCGTGCTGAGAACTGCGGAGGAAGGCAAAAAACCGCTGGGGACCAGTGCCAATGTGCCCCAGGGGAACAAGTTCCTTGCTGAGCCCAGTGCTGGCCATGGGCTGTTCCCTGAGCATGTGAGCCAGACCTGGCTCCTTGTCCCACAGGCTGCTCATGCTTGCCAGGAGCTGCCCAAGCCCTATCCTCCCTTGAGCTGGAGCTATCTGGCGGACTTGCCAGAGTGCCCAAGTGCCTCTGAGCTGATAGACCTTGTGGGCAAGAATCCTTGCTGTCCCTGTGTAGGACACCAGTGGGTGTTCCAAAGCACTGCAAGCCCTTGCAAGCCCTTGCAAGCCCTCGACATCCTATCTCTTACGGCTCCTGAGCGTTGCTCTGTAGGAGATGAGGATGGTGAGCTGTGCAGTGCTCCTCAAGAAGGAATTGCCTTGGTCTTGCCACTGCTATCCAGTTGAAAAGGATTTGCATCCATGAGCCGAGCTTGGAAGGTGGCCCTGCCAGCAGATTGTCTTGCAGCGGAGAACCTCCAGCAGCCTCATGCAAGGTTTTCTTCCCTCAGCCCCTGGCCTGTGATTCCAGCAGCTCCTCAAGTGCTTCCTGTCAGATGTGCTGGGGCTGCCCCCGGGCCAGCTCTGGCAGTGGACACGGGAGGCTGCTCCTCTGGATCCTGCGTGGGGCCTGGTGACCACTGCGTTGCCGGGTGCTGGCATTGTGACATGGGGGTGACACAGACGCATATGTGCAGCCCTTTGGAGGAAGCCTTTGGGGTGCTGGCTCCAAATCAGTCCCTGTACCTACAAAATAGGGGAGTAAGCAACCTAATAGAGTCCCTTTTTTGCAAAAAGACAGTGTGGATTTGTTGCCAGTGCAGCCTTCCTTCCAGTAGCAATACTGCCTGTAGTATCATGCATGGAGGCCTCAGGGCTCGCTCAGGGCTTGTCACGCAGAACTGCAGGCCTGACAGAGCAGAACTGCTCTCCTCTCCTCTCCTCTCCTCTCCTCTCCTCTCCTCTCCTCTCCTCTCCTCTCCTCTCCTCTCCTCTCCTCTCCTCTCCTCTCCTCTCCTCTTCTCTCCTGTCCGCCAGTCCAATATCTAAGAGACTGTTTGCCTGAAAGGACAGAGGGTTTTCAGTTCCAAAATCAATGTCAAGGACACATAACACAATGAATTTTATTTTATTTTGTTGTTGATTTATTAATTTTCTTGATTTTATGTTAATTCATGTTCTGTTATTTCATGTCATTTTTTTTCCCTTTGTGACTCTGTTTCAGAACCCAGGCTCACAAGCATTAGCTCAAGCCCAAGTGTAGCCAGGAGTAGGCTGAGGCATTCTTCAGTTTAGCATGAGAAAAGATCCCTTGCAGGCTGGCAAAGGCAAGTCCCAGAGCTGCAGAGAGCAGCAGCAGGAATAGAGGCCAAGCTGTCCGCGGTTCCTGCAGAGGGAGAACCTTGACAAGGAGTTGTGGGACTGACCATGCACAAAAGAGGAGGAAGAAGAAGAAGAAGAAGAAGAAGAAGAAGAAGAAGAGGAAGAAGAGGAAGAAGAGGTGAGTGGTACCGTGGCATCTCTTCCAAAGCGTGACATGTGGCGATGACGAGCAGACTTTTTGCCTTCCACAACTTGTTTGGCTGCTGTGCTTCTTGGCCAGGGATGCATGAGAAGCGCTCTGGTCCCTGCCAGGCGCTTGTGTTAGCTGCAGGGAGAGCTGAGAAGTGGCAGCTGCGGCTGCCAGCATGGTGGAGCATGAGCAGCCGGCTCCCAGGCCAAATGGCCCAAAGAAATGGTGGCAAGGGGCCGTGCTGAGAACTGCGGAGGAAGGCAAAAAACCGCTGGGGACCAGTGCCAATGTGCCCCAGGGGAAAAAGTTCCTTGCTGAGCCCAGTGCTGGCCATGGGCTGTTCCCTGAGCATGTGAGCCAGACCTGGCTCCTTGTCCCACAGGCTGCTCATGCTTGCCAGGAGCTGCCCAAGCCCTATCCTCCCTTGAGCTGGAGCTATCTGGCGGACTTGCCAGAGTGCCCAAGTGCCTCTGAGCTGATAGACCTTGTGGGCAAGAATCCTTGCTGTCCCTGTGTAGGACACCAGTGGGTGTTCCAAAGCACTGCAAGCCCTTGCAAGCCCTTGCAAGCCCTCGACATCCTATCTCTTACGGCTCCTGAGCGTTGCTCTGTAGGAGATGAGGATGGTGAGCTGTGCAGTGCTCCTCAAGAAGGAATTGCCTTGGTCTTGCCACTGCTATCCAGTTGAAAAGGATTTGCATCCATGAGCCGAGCTTGGAAGGTGGCCCTGCCAGCAGATTGTCTTGCAGCGGAGAACCTCCAGCAGCCTCATGCAAGGTTTTCTTCCCTCAGCCCCTGGCCTGTGATTCCAGCAGCTCCTCAAGTGCTTCCTGTCAGATGTGCTGGGGCTGCCCCCGGGCCAGCTCTGGCAGTGGACACGGGAGGCTGCTCCTCTGGATCCTGCGTGGGGCCTGGTGACCACTGCGTTGCCGGGTGCTGGCATTGTGACATGGGGGTGACACAGCCGCATATGTGCAGCCCTTTGGAGGAAGCCTTTGGGGTGCTGGCTCCAAATCAGTCCCTGTACCTACAAAATAGGGGAGTAAGCAACCTAATAGAGTCCCTTTTTTGCAAAAAGACAGTGTGGATTTGTTGCCAGTGCAGCCTTCCTTCCAGTAGCAATACTGCCTGTAGTATCATGCATGGAGGCCTCAGGGCTCGCTCAGGGCTTGTCACGCAGAACTGCAGGCCTGACAGAGCAGAACTGCTCTCCTCTCCTCTCCTCTCCTCTCCTCTCCTCTCCTCTCCTCTCCTCTCCTCTCCTCTCCTCTCCTCTTCTCTTCTCTCCTGTCCGCCAGTCCAATATCTAAGAGACTGTTTGCCTGAAAGGACAGAGGGTTTTCAGTTCCAAAATCAATGTCAAGGACACATAACACAATGAATTTTATTTTATTTTGTTGTTAATTTATTAATTTTCTTGATTTTATGTTAATTCATGTTATGTTATTTCATGTCATTTTTTTTCCCTTTGTGACTCTGTTTCAGAACCCAGGCTCACAAGCATTAGCTCAAGCCCAAGTGTAGCCAGGAGTAGGCTGAGGCATTCTTCAGTTTAGCATGAGAAAAGATCCCTTGCAGGCTGGCAAAGGCAAGTCCCAGAGCTGCAGAGAGCAGCAGCAGGAATAGAGGCCAAGCTGTCCGCGGTTCCTGCAGAGGGAGAACCTTGACAAGGAGTTGTGGGACTGACCATGCACAAAAGAGGAAGAAGAAGAAGAAGAAGAAGAAGAAGAAGAGGAAGAAGAGGAAGAAGAGGAAGAAGAGGTGAGTGGTACCGTGGCATCTCTTCCAAAGCGTGACATGTAGCGATGACGAGCAGACTTTTTGCCTTCCACAACTTGTTTGGCTGCTGTGCTTCTTGGCCAGGGATGCATGAGAAGCGCTCTGGTCCCTGCCAGGCGCTTGTGTTAGCTGCAGGGAGAGCTGAGAAGTGGCAGCTGCGGCTGCCAGCATGGTGGAGCATGAGCAGCCGGCTCCCAGGCCAAATGGCCCAAAGAAATGGTGGCAAGGGGCCGTGCTGAGAACTGCGGAGGAAGGCAAAAAACCGCTGGGGACCAGTGCCAATGTGCCCCAGGGGAACAAGTTCCTTGCTGAGCCCAGTGCTGGCCATGGGCTGTTCCCTGAGCATGTGAGCCAGACCTGGCTCCTTGTCCCACAGGCTGCTCATGCTTGCCAGGAGCTGCCCAAGCCCTATCCTCCCTTGAGCTGGAGCTATCTGGCGGGCTTGCCAGAGTGCCCAAGTGCCTCTGAGCTGATAGACCTTGTGGGCAAGAATCCTTGCTGTCCCTGTGTAGGACACCAGTGGGTGTTCCAAAGCACTGCAAGCCCTTGCAAGCCCTTGCAAGCCCTCGACATCCTATCTCTTACGGCTCCTGAGCGTTGCTCTGTAGGAGATGAGGATGGTGAGCTGTGCAGTGCTCCTCAAGAAGGAATTGCCTTGGTCTTGCCACTGCTATCCAGTTGAAAAGGATTTGCATCCATGAGCCGAGCTTGGAAGGTGGCACTGCCAGCAGATTGTCTTGCAGCGGAGAACCTCCAGCAGCCTCATGCAAGGTTTTCTTCCCTCAGCCCCTGGCCTGTGATTCCAGCAGCTCCTCAAGTGCTTCCTGTCAGATGTGCTGGGGCTGCCCCCGGGCCAGCTCTGGCAGTGGACACAGGAGGCTGCTCCTCTGGATCCTGCGTGGGGCCTGGTGACCACTGCGTTGCCGGGTGCTGGCATTGTGACATGGGGGTGACACAGCCGCATATGTGCAGCCCTTTGGAGGAAGCCTTTGGGGTGCTGGCTCCAAATCAGTCCCTGTACCTACAAAATAGGGGAGTAAGCAACCTAATAGAGTCCCTTTTTTGCAAAAAGACAGTGTGGATTTGTTGCCAGTGCAGCCTTCCTTCCAGTAGCAATACTGCCTGTAGTATCATGCATGGAGGCCTCAGGGCTCGCTCAGGGCTTGTCACGCAGAACTGCAGGCCTGACAGAGCAGAACTGCTCTCCTCTCCTCTCCTCTCCTCTCCTCTCCTCTCCTCTCCTCTCCTCTCCTCTCCTCTCCTCTCCTCTCCTCTCCTCTTCTCTTCTCTCCTGTCCGCCAGTCCAATATCTAAGAGACTGTTTGCCTGAAAGGACAGAGGGTTTTCAGTTCCAAAATCAATGCCAAGGACACATAACACAATGAATTTTATTTTATTTTGTTGTTAATTTATTAATTTTCTTGATTTTATGTTAATTCATGTTATGTTATTTCATGTCATTTTTTTTCCCTTTGTGACTCTGTTTCAGAACCCAGGCTCACAAGCATTAGCTCAAGCCCAAGTGTAGCCAGGAGTAGGCTGAGGCATTCTTCAGTTTAGCATGAGAAAAGATCCCTTGCAGGCTGGCAAAGGCAAGTCCCAGAGCTGCAGAGAGCAGCAGCAGGAATAGAGGCCAAGCTGTCCGCGGTTCCTGCAGAGGGAGAACCTTGACAAGGAGTTGTGGGACTGACCATGCACAAAACAGGAGGAGGAGGAGGAAGAAGAAGAAGAAGAAGAAGAAGAAGAAGAGGAAGAAGAGGAAGAAGAGGTGAGTGGTACCGTGGCATCTCTTCCAAAGCGTGACATGTAGCGATGACGAGCAGACTTTTTGCCTTCCACAACTTGTTTGGCTGCTGTGCTTCTTGGCCAGGGATGCATGAGAAGCGCTCTGGTCCCTGCCAGGCGCTTGTGTTAGCTGCAGGGAGAGCTGAGAAGTGGCAGCTGCGGCTGCCAGCATGGTGGAGCATGAGCAGCCGGCTCCCAGGCCAAATGGCCCAAAGAAATGGTGGCAAGGGGCCGTGCTGAGAACTGCGGAGGAAGGCAAAAAACCGCTGGGGACCAGTGCCAATGTGCCCCAGGGGAAAAAGTTCCTTGCTGAGCCCAGTGCTGGCCATGGGCTGTTCCCTGAGCATGTGAGCCAGACCTGGCTCCTCGTCCCACAGGCTGCTCATGCTTCCCAGGAGCTGCCCAAGCCCTATCCTCCCTTGAGCTGGAGCTATCTGGCGGACTTGCCAGAGTGCCCAAGTGCCTCTGAGCTGATAGACCTTGTGGGCAAGAATCCTTGCTGTCCCTGTGTAGGACACCAGTGGGTGTTCCAAAGCACTGCAAGCCCTTGCAAGCCCTTGCAAGCCCTCGACATCCTATCTCTTACGGCTCCTGAGCGTTGCTCTGTAGGAGATGAGGATGGTGAGCTGTGCAGTGCTCCTCAAGAAGGAATTGCCTTGGTCTTGCCACTGCTATCCAGTTGAAAAGGATTTGCATCCATGAGCCGAGCTTGGAAGGTGGCCCTGCCAGCAGATTGTCTTGCAGCGGAGAACCTCCAGCAGCCTCATGCAAGGTTTTCTTCCCTCAGCCCCTGGCCTGTGATTCCAGCAGCTCCTCAAGTGCTTCCTGTCAGATGTGCTGGGGCTGCCCCCGGGCCAGCTCTGGCAGTGGACACGGGAGGCTGCTCCTCTGGATCCTGCGTGGGGCCTGGTGACCACTGCGTTGCCGGGTGCTGGCATTGTGACATGGGGGTGACACAGCCGCATATGTGCAGCCCTTTGGAGGAAGCCTTTGGGGTGCTGGCTCCAAATCAGTCCCTGTACCTACAAAATAGGGGAGTAAGCAACCTAATAGAGTCCCTTTTTTGCAAAAAGACAGTGTGGATTTGTTGCCAGTGCAGCCTTCCTTCCAGTAGCAATACTGCCTGTAGTATCATGCATGGAGGCCTCAGGGCTCGCTCAGGGCTTGTCACGCAGAACTGCAGGCCTGACAGAGCAGAACTGCTCTCCTCTCCTCTCCTCTCCTCTCCTCTCCTCTCCTCTCCTCTCCTCTCCTCTCCTCTCCTCTCCTCTCCTCTCCTCTCCTCTCCTCTCCTCTTCTCTTCTCTCCTGTCCGCCAGTCCAATATCTAAGAGACTGTTTGCCTGAAAGGACAGAGGGTTTTCAGTTCCAAAATCAATGTCAAGGACACATAACACAATGAATTTTATTTTATTTTGTTGTTAATTTATTAATTTTCTTGATTTTATGTTAATTCATGTTATGTTATTTCATGTCATTTTTTCTCCCTTTGTGACTCTGTTTCAGAACCCAGGCTCACAAGCATTAGCTCAAGCCCAAGTGTAGCCAGGAGTAGGCTGAGGCATTCTTCAGTTTAGCATGAGAAAAGATCCCTTGCAGGCTGGCAAAGGCAAGTCACAGAGCTGCAGAGAGCAGCAGCAGGAATAGAGGCCAAGCTGTCCGCGGTTCCTGCAGAGGGAGAAACTTGACAAGGAGTTGTGGGACTGACCATGCACAAAAGAGGAAGAAGAAGAAGAAGAAGAAGAAGAAGAAGAAGAAGAGGAAGAAGAGGAAGAAGAGGTGAGTGGTACCGTGGCATCTCTTCCAAAGCGTGACATGTAGCGATGACGAGCAGACTTTTTGCCTTCCACAACTTGTTTGGCTGCTGTGCTTCTTGGCCAGGGATGCATGAGAAGCGCTCTGGTCCCTGCCAGGCGCTTGTGTTAGCTGCAGGGAGAGCTGAGAAGTGGCAGCTGCGGCTGCCAGCATGGTGGAGCATGAGCAGCCGGCTCCCAGGCCAAATGGCCCAAAGAAATGGTGGCAAGGGGCCGTGCTGAGAACTGCGGAGGAAGGCAAAAAACCGCTGGGGACCAGTGCCAATGTGCCCCAGGGGAACAAGTTCCTTGCTGAGCCCAGTGCTGGCCATGGGCTGTTCCCTGAGCATGTGAGCCAGACCTGGCTCCTTGTCCCACAGGCTGCTCATGCTTGCCAGGAGCTGCCCAAGCCCTATCCTCCCTTGAGCTGGAGCTATCTGGCGGACTTGCCAGAGTGCCCAAGTGCCTCTGAGCTGATAGACCTTGTGGGCAAGAATCCTTGCTGTCCCTGTGTAGGACACCAGTGGGTGTTCCAAAGCACTGCAAGCCCTTGCAAGCCCTTGCAAGCCCTCGACATCCTATCTCTTACGGCTCCTGAGCGTTGCTCTGTAGGAGATGAGGATGGTGAGCTGTGCAGTGCTCCTCAAGAAGGAATTGCCTTGGTCTTGCCACTGCTATCCAGTTGAAAAGGATTTGCATCCATGAGCCGAGCTTGGAAGGTGGCCCTGCCAGCAGATTGTCTTGCAGCGGAGAACCTCCAGCAGCCTCATGCAAGGTTTTCTTCCCTCAGCCCCTGGCCTGTGATTCCAGCAGCTCCTCAAGTGCTTCCTGTCAGATGTGCTGGGGCTGCCCCCGGGCCAGCTCTGGCAGTGGACACGGGAGGCTGCTCCTCTGGATCCTGCGTGGGGCCTGGTGACCACTGCGTTGCCGGGTGCTGGCATTGTGACATGGGGGTGACACAGCCGCATATGTGCAGCCCTTTGGAGGAAGCCTTTGGGGTGCTGGCTCCAAATCAGTCCCTGTACCTACAAAATAGGGGAGTAAGCAACCTAATAGAGTCCCTTTTTTGCAAAAAGACAGTGTGGATTTGTTGCCAGTGCAGCCTTCCTTCCAGTAGCAATACTGCCTGTAGTATCATGCATGGAGGCCTCAGGGCTCGCTCAGGGCTTGTCACGCAGAACTGCAGGCCTGACAGAGCAGAACTGCTCTCCTCTCCTCTCCTCTCCTGTCCTCTCCTCTCCTCTTCTCTTCTCTCCTGTCCGCCAGTCCAATATCTAAGAGACTGTTTGCCTGAAAGGACAGAGGGTTTTCAGTTCCAAAATCAATGTCAAGGACACATAACACAATGAATTTTATTTTATTTTGTTGTTAATTTATTAATTTTCTTGATTTTATGTGAATTCATGTTATGTTATTTCATGTCATTTTTTTTCCCTTTGTGACTCTGTTTCAGAACCCAGGCTCACAAGCATTAGCTCAAGCCCAAGTGTAGCCAGGAGTAGGCTGAGGCATTCTTCAGTTTAGCATGAGAAAAGATCCCTTGCAGGCTGGCAAAGGCAAGTCCCAGAGCTGCAGAGAGCAGCAGCAGGAATAGAGGCCAAGCTGTCCGCGGTTCCTGCAGAGGGAGAACCTTGACAAGGAGTTGTGGGACTGACCATGCACAAAACAGGAGGAGGAGGAGGAAGAAGAAGAAGAAGAAGAGGAAGAAGAGGAAGAAGAGGAAGAAGAGGTGAGTGGTACCGTGGCATCTCTTCCAAAGCGTGACATGTAGCGATGACGAGCAGACTTTTTGCCTTCCACAACTTGTTTGGCTGCTGTGCTTCTTGGCCAGGGATGCATGAGAAGCGCTCTGGTCCCTGCCAGGCGCTTGTGTTAGCTGCAGGGAGAGCTGAGAAGTGGCAGCTGCGGCTGCCAGCATGGTGGAGCATGAGCAGCCGGCTCCCAGGCCAAATGGCCCAAAGAAATGGTGGCAAGGGGCCGTGCTGAGAACTGCGGAGGAAGGCAAAAAACCGCTGGGGACCAGTGCCAATGTGCCCCAGGGGAAAAAGTTCCTTGCTGAGCCCAGTGCTGGCCATGGGCTGTTCCCTGAGCATGTGAGCCAGACCTGGCTCCTTGTCCCACAGGCTGCTCATGCTTGCCAGGAGCTGCCCAAGCCCTATCCTCCCTTGAGCTGGAGCTATCTGGCGGACTTGCCAGAGTGCCCAAGTGCCTCTGAGCTGATAGACCTTGTGGGCAAGAATCCTTGCTGTCCCTGTGTAGGACACCAGTGGGTGTTCCAAAGCACTGCAAGCCCTTGCAAGCCCTTGCAAGCCCTCGACATCCTATCTCTTACGGCTCCTGAGCGTTGCTCTGTAGGAGATGAGGATGGTGAGCTGTGCAGTGCTCCTCAAGAAGGAATTGCCTTGGTCTTGCCACTGCTATCCAGTTGAAAAGGATTTGCATCCATGAGCCGAGCTTGGAAGGTGGCCCTGCCAGCAGATTGTCTTGCAGCGGAGAACCTCCAGCAGCCTCATGCAAGGTTTTCTTCCCTCAGCCCCTGGCCTGTGATTCCAGCAGCTCCTCAAGTGCTTCCTGTCAGATGTGCTGGGGCTGCCCCCGGGCCAGCTCTGGCAGTGGACACGGGAGGCTGCTCCTCTGGATCCTGCGTGGGGCCTGGTGACCACTGCGTTGCCGGGTGCTGGCATTGTGACATGGGGGTGACACAGCCGCATATGTGCAGCCCTTTGGAGGAAGCCTTTGGGGTGCTGGCTCCAAATCAGTCCCTGTAGCTACAAAATAGGGGAGTAAGCAACCTAATAGAGTCCCTTTTTTGCAAAAAGACAGTGTGGATTTGTTGCCAGTGCAGCCTTCCTTCCAGTAGCAATACTGCCTGTAGTATCATGCATGGAGGCCTCAGGGCTCGCTCAGGGCTTGTCACGCAGAACTGCAGGCCTGACAGAGCAGAACTGCTCTCCTCTCCTCTCCTCTCCTCTCCTCTCCTCTCCTCTCCTCTCCTCTTCTCTTCTCTCCTGTCCGCCAGTCCAATATCTAAGAGACTGTTTGCCTGAAAGGACAGAGGGTTTTCAGTTCCAAAATCAATGTCAAGGACACATAACACAATGAATTTTATTTTATTTTGTTGTTAATTTATTAATTTTCTTGATTTTATGTTAATTCATGTTATGTTATTTCATGTCATTTTTTTTCCCTTTGTGACTCTGTTTCAGAACCCAGGCTCACAAGCATTAGCTCAAGCCCAAGTGTAGCCAGGAGTAGGCTGAGGCATTCTTCAGTTTAGCATGAGAAAAGATCCCTTGCAGGCTGGCAAAGGCAAGTCCCAGAGCTGCAGAGAGCAGCAGCAGGAATAGAGGCCAAGCTGTCCGCGGTTCCTGCAGAGGGAGAACCTTGACAAGGAGTTGTGGGACTGACCATGCACAAAAGAGGAAGAAGAAGAAGAAGAAGAAGAAGAAGAAGAAGAAGAGGAAGAAGAGGAAGAAGAGGTGAGTGGTACCGTGGCATCTCTTCCAAAGCGTGACATGTAGCGATGACGAGCAGACTTTTTGCCTTCCACAACTTGTTTGGCTGCTGTGCTTCTTGGGCAGGGATGCATGAGAAGCGCTCTGGTCCCTGCCAGGCGCTTGTGTTAGCTGCAGGGAGAGCTGAGAAGTGGCAGCTGCGGCTGCCAGCATGGTGGAGCATGAGCAGCCGGCTCCCAGGCCAAATGGCCCAAAGAAATGGTGGCAAGGGGCCGTGCTGAGAACTGCGGAGGAAGGCAAAAAACCGCTGGGGACCAGTGCCAATGTGCCCCAGGGGAAAAAGTTCCTTGCTGAGCCCAGTGCTGGCCATGGGCTGTTCCCTGAGCATGTGAGCCAGACCTGGCTCCTTGTCCCACAGGCTGCTCATGCTTGCCAGGAGCTGCCCAAGCCCTATCCTCCCTTGAGCTGGAGCTATCTGGCGGACTTGCCAGAGTGCCCAAGTGCCTCTGAGCTGATAGACCTTGTGGGCAAGAATCCTTGCTGTCCCTGTGTAGGACACCAGTGGGTGTTCCAAAGCACTGCAAGCCCTTGCAAGCCCTGGATATCCTAGCTCTTACGGCTCCTGAGCGTTGCTCTGTAGGAGATGAGGATGGTGAGCTGTGCAGTGCTCCTCAAGAAGGAATTGCCTTGGTCTTGCCACTGCTATCCAGTTGAAAAGGATTTGCATCCATGAGCCGAGCTTGGAAGGTGGCCCTGCCAGCAGATTGTCTTGCAGCGGAGAACCTCCAGCAGCCTCATGCAAGGTTTTCTTCCCTCAGCCCCTGGCCTGTGATTCCAGCAGCTCCTCAAGTGCTTCCTGTCAGATGTGCTGGGGCTGCCCCCGGGCCAGCTCTGGCAGTGGACACGGGAGGCTGCTCCTCTGGATCCTGCGTGGGGCCTGGTGACCACTGCGTTGCCGGGTGCTGGCATTGTGACATGGGGGTGACACAGCCGCATATGTGCAGCCCTTTGGAGGAAGCCTTTGGGGTGCTGGCTCCAAATCAGTCCCTGTACCTACAAAATAGGGGAGTAAGCAACCTAATAGAGTCCCTTTTTTGCAAAAAGACAGTGTGGATTTGTTGCCAGTGCAGCCTTCCTTCCAGTAGCAATACTGCCTGTAGTATCATGCATGGAGGCCTCAGGGCTCGCTCAGGGCTTGTCACGCAGAACTGCAGGCCTGACAGAGCAGAACTGCTCTCCTCTCCTCTCCTCTCCTCTCCTCTCCTCTCCTCTCTTCTCCTCTCCTCTCCTCTCCTCTTCTCTTCTCTCCTGTCCGCCAGTCCAATATCTAAGAGACTGTTTGCCTGAAAGGACAGAGGGTTTTCAGTTCCAAAATCAATGTCAAGGACACATAACACAATGAATTTTATTTTATTTTGTTGTTAATTTATTAATTTTCTTGATTTTATGTTAATTCATGTTATGTTATTTCATGTCATTTTTTTTCCCTTTGTGACTCTGTTTCAGAACCCAGGCTCACAAGCATTAGCTCAAGCCCAAGTGTAGCCAGGAGTAGGCTGAGGCATTCTTCAGTTTAGCATGAGAAAAGATCCCTTGCAGGCTGGCAAAGGCAAGTCCCAGAGCTGCAGAGAGCAGCAGCAGGAATAGAGGCCAAGCTGTCCGCGGTTCCTGCAGAGGGAGAACCTTGACAAGGAGTTGTGGGACTGACCATGCACAAAAGAGGAAGAAGAAGAAGAAGAAGAAGAAGAAGAAGAAGAGGAAGAAGAGGAAGAAGAGGTGAGTGGTACCGTGGCATCTCTTCCAAAGCGTGACATGTAGCGATGACGAGCAGACTTTTTGCCTTCCACAACTTGTTTGGCTGCTGTGCTTCTTGGCCAGGGATGCATGAGAAGCGCTCTGGTCCCTGCCAGGCGCTTGTGTTAGCTGCAGGGAGAGCTGAGAAGTGGCAGCTGCGGCTGCCAGCATGGTGGAGCATGAGCAGCCGGCTCCCAGGCCAAATGGCCCAAAGAAATGGTGGCAAGGGGCCGTGCTGAGAACTGCGGAGGAAGGCAAAAAACCGCTGGGGACCAGTGCCAATGTGCCCCAGGGGAAAAAGTTCCTTGCTGAGCCCAGTGCTGGCCATGGGCTGTTCCCTGAGCATGTGAGCCAGACCTGGCTCCTTGTCCCACAGGCTGCTCATGCTTGCCAGGAGCTGCCCAAGCCCTATCCTCCCTTGAGCTGGAGCTATCTGGCGGACTTGCCAGAGTGCCCAAGTGCCTCTGAGCTGATAGACCTTGTGGGCAAGAATCCTTGCTGTCCCTGTGTAGGACACCAGTGGGTGTTCCAAAGCACTGCAAGCCCTTGCAAGCCCTTGCAAGCCCTCGACATCCTATCTCTTACGGCTCCTGAGCGTTGCTGTGTAGGAGATGAGGATGGTGAGCTGTGCAGTGCTCCTCAAGAAGGAATTGCCTTGGTCTTGCCACTGCTATCCAGTTGAAAAGGATTTGCATCCATGAGCCGAGCTTGGAAGGTGGCCCTGCCAGCAGATTGTCTTGCAGCGGAGAACCTCCAGCAGCCTCATGCAAGGTTTTCTTCCCTCAGCCCCTGGCCTGTGATTCCAGCAGCTCCTCAAGTGCTTCCTGTCAGATGTGCTGGGGCTGCCCCCGGGCCAGCTCTGGCAGTGGACACGGGAGGCTGCTCCTCTGGATCCTGCGTGGGGCCTGGTGACCACTGCGTTGCCGGGTGCTGGCATTGTGACATGGGGGTGACACAGCCGCATATGTGCAGCCCTTTGGAGGAAGCCTTTGGGGTGCTGGCTCCAAATCAGTCCCTGTACCTACAAAATAGGGGAGTAAGCAACCTAATAGAGTCCCTTTTTTGCAAAAAGACAGTGTGGATTTGTTGCCAGTGCAGCCTTCCTTCCAGTAGCAATACTGCCTGTAGTATCATGCATGGAGGCCTCAGGGCTCGCTCAGGGCTTGTCACGCAGAACTGCAGGCCTGACAGAGCAGAACTGCTCTCCTCTCCTCTCCTCTCCTGTCCTCTCCTCTCCTCTTCTCTTCTCTCCTGTCCGCCAGTCCAATATCTAAGAGACTGTTTGCCTGAAAGGACAGAGGGTTTTCAGTTCCAAAATCAATGTCAAGGACACATAACACAATGAATTTTATTTTATTTTGTTGTTAATTTATTAATTTTCTTGATTTTATGTGAATTCATGTTATGTTATTTCATGTCATTTTTTTTCCCTTTGTGACTCTGTTTCAGAACCCAGGCTCACAAGCATTAGCTCAAGCCCAAGTGTAGCCAGGAGTAGGCTGAGGCATTCTTCAGTTTAGCATGAGAAAAGATCCCTTGCAGGCTGGCAAAGGCAAGTCCCAGAGCTGCAGAGAGCAGCAGCAGGAATAGAGGCCAAGCTGTCCGCGGTTCCTGCAGAGGGAGAACCTTGACAAGGAGTTGTGGGACTGACCATGCACAAAACAGGAGGAGGAGGAGGAAGAAGAAGAAGAAGAAGAGGAAGAAGAGGAAGAAGAGGAAGAAGAGGTGAGTGGTACCGTGGCATCTCTTCCAAAGCGTGACATGTAGCGATGACGAGCAGACTTTTTGCCTTCCACAACTTGTTTGGCTGCTGTGCTTCTTGGCCAGGGATGCATGAGAAGCGCTCTGGTCCCTGCCAGGCGCTTGTGTTAGCTGCAGGGAGAGCTGAGAAGTGGCAGCTGCGGCTGCCAGCATGGTGGAGCATGAGCAGCCGGCTCCCAGGCCAAATGGCCCAAAGAAATGGTGGCAAGGGGCCGTGCTGAGAACTGCGGAGGAAGGCAAAAAACCGCCGGGGACCAGTGCCAATGTGCCCCGGGGGAAAAAGTTCCTTGCTGAGCCCAGTGCTGGCCATGGGCTGTTCCCTGAGCATGTGAGCCAGACCTGGCTCCTTGTCCCACAGGCTGCTCATGCTTGCCAGGAGCTGCCCAAGCCCTATCCTCCCTTGAGCTGGAGCTATCTGGCGGACTTGCCAGAGTGCCCAAGTGCCTCTGAGCTGATAGACCTTGTGGGCAAGAATCCTTGCTGTCCCTGTGTAGGACACCAGTGGGTGTTCCAAAGCACTGCAAGCCCTTGCAAGCCCTTGCAAGCCCTCGACATCCTATCTCTTACGGCTCCTGAGCGTTGCTCTGTAGGAGATGAGGATGGTGAGCTGTGCAGTGCTCCTCAAGAAGGAATTGCCTTGGTCTTGCCACTGCTATCCAGTTGAAAAGGATTTGCATCCATGAGCCGAGCTTGGAAGGTGGCCCTGCCAGCAGATTGTCTTGCAGCGGAGAACCTCCAGCAGCCTCATGCAAGGTTTTCTTCCCTCAGCCCCTGGCCTGTGATTCCAGCAGCTCCTCAAGTGCTTCCTGTCAGATGTGCTGGGGCTGCCCCCGGGCCAGCTCTGGCAGTGGACACGGGAGGCTGCTCCTCTGGATCCTGCGTGGGGCCTGGTGACCACTGCGTTGCCGGGTGCTGGCATTGTGACATGGGGGTGACACAGCCGCATATGTGCAGCCCTTTGGAGGAAGCCTTTGGGGTGCTGGCTCCAAATCAGTCCCTGTACCTACAAAATAGGGGAGTAAGCAACCTAATAGAGTCCCTTTTTTGCAAAAAGACAGTGTGGATTTGTTGCCAGTGCAGCCTTCCTTCCAGTAGCAATACTGCCTGTAGTATCATGCATGGAGGCCTCAGGGCTCGCTCAGGGCTTGTCACGCAGAACTGCAGGCCTGACAGAGCAGAACTGCTCTCCTCTCCTCTCCTCTCCTCTCCTCTCCTCTCCTCTCCTCTCCTCTCCTCTCCTCTCCTCTCCTGTCCTCTCCTCTCCTCTTCTCTCCTGTCCGCCAGTCCAATATCTAAGAGACTGTTTGCCTGAAAGGACAGAGGGTTTTCAGTTCCAAAATCAATGTCAAGGACACATAACACAATGAATTTCATTTTATTTTGTTGTTAATTTATGAATTTTCTTGATTTTATGTTAATTCATGTTATGTTATTTCATGTCATTTTTTTTCCCTTTGTGACTCTGTTTCAGAAGCCAGGCTCACAAGCATTAGCTCAAGCCCAAGTGTAGCCAGGAGTAGGCTGAGGCATTCTTCAGTTTAGCATGAGAAAAGATCCCTTGCAGGCTGGCAAAGGCAAGTCCCAGAGCTGCAGAGAGCAGCAGCAGGAATAGAGGCCAAGCTGTCCGCGGTTCCTGCAGAGGGAGAACCTTGACAAGGAGTTGTGGGACTGACCATGCACAAAAGAGGAAGAAGAAGAAGAAGAAGAAGAAGAAGAAGAAGAAGAGGAAGAAGAGGAAGAAGAGGTGAGTGGTACCGTGGCATCTCTTCCAAAGCGTGACATGTAGCGATGACGAGCAGACTTTTTGCCTTCCACAACTTGTTTGGCTGCTGTGCTTCTTGGCCAGGGATGCATGAGAAGCGCTCTGGTCCCTGCCAGGCGCTTGTGTTAGCTGCAGGGAGAGCTGAGAAGTGGCAGCTGCGGCTGCCAGCATGGTGGAGCATGAGCAGCCGGCTCCCAGGCCAAATGGCCCAAAGAAATGGTGGCAAGGGGCCGTGCTGAGAACTGCGGAGGAAAGCAAAAAACCGCTGGGGACCAGTGCCAATGTGCCCCAGGGGAAAAAGTTCCTTGCTGAGCCCAGTGCTGGCCATGGGCTGTTCCCTGAGCATGTGAGCCAGACCTGGCTCCTTGTCCCACAGGCTGCTCATGCTTGCCAGGAGCTGCCCAAGCCCTATCCTCCCTTGAGCTGGAGCTATCTGGCGGACTTGCCAGAGTGCCCAAGTGCCTCTGAGCTGATAGACCTTGTGGGCAAGAATCCTTGCTGTCCCTGTGTAGGACACCAGTGGGTGTTCCAAAGCACTGCAAGCCCTTGCAAGCCCTTGCAAGCCCTCGACATCCTATCTCTTACGGCTCCTGAGCGTTGCTGTGTAGGAGATGAGGATGGTGAGCTGTGCAGTGCTCCTCAAGAAGGAATTGCCTTGGTCTTGCCACTGCTATCCAGTTGAAAAGGATTTGCATCCATGAGCCGAGCTTGGAAGGTGGCCCTGCCAGCAGATTGTCTTGCAGCGGAGAACCTCCAGCAGCCTCATGCAAGGTTTTCTTCCCTCAGCCCCTGGCCTGTGATTCCAGCAGCTCCTCAAGTGCTTCCTGTCAGATGTGCTGGGGCTGCCCCCGGGCCAGCTCTGGCAGTGGACACGGGAGGCTGCTCCTCTGGATCCTGCGTGGGGCCTGGTGACCACTGCGTTGCCGGGTGCTGGCATTGTGACATGGGGGTGACACAGCCGCATATGTGCAGCCCTTTGGAGGAAGCCTTTGGGGTGCTGGCTCCAAATCAGTCCCTGTACCTACAAAATAGGGGAGTAAGCAACCTAATAGAGTCCCTTTTTTGCAAAAAGACAGTGTGGATTTGTTGCCAGTGCAGCCTTCCTTCCAGTAGCAATACTGCCTGTAGTATCATGCATGGAGGCCTCAGGGCTCGCTCAGGGCTTGTCACGCAGAACTGCAGGCCTGACAGAGCAGAACTGCTCTCCTCTCCTCTCCTCTCCTCTCCTCTCCTCTCCTCTCCTCTCCTGTCCTCTCCTCTCCTCTTCTCTTCTCTCCTGTCCGCCAGTCCAATATCTAAGAGACTGTTTGCCTGAAAGGACAGAGGGTTTTCAGTTCCAAAATCAATGTCAAGGACACATAACACAATGAATTTCATTTTATTTTGTTGTTAATTTATGAATTTTCTTGATTTTATGTTAATTCATGTTATGTTATTTCATGTCATTTTTTTCCCTTTGTGACTCTGTTTCAGAAGCCAGGCTCACAAGCATTAGCTCAAGCCCAAGTGTAGCCAGGAGTAGGCTGAGGCATTCTTCAGTTTAGCATGAGAAAAGATCCCTTGCAGGCTGGCAAAGGCAAGTCCCAGAGCTGCAGAGAGCAGCAGCAGGAATAGAGGCCAAGCTGTCCGCGGTTCCTGCAGAGGGAGAACCTTGACAAGGAGTTGTGGGACTGACCATGCACAAAACAGGAGGAGGAGGAGGAAGAAGAAGAAGAAGAAGAAGAAGAAGAAGAAGAAGAGGAAGAAGAGGAAGAAGAGGTGAGTGGTACCGTGGCATCTCTTCCAAAGCGTGACATGTAGCGATGACGAGCAGACTTTTTGCCTTCCACAACTTGTTTGGCTGCTGTGCTTCTTGGCCAGGGATGCATGAGAAGCGCTCTGGTCCCTGCCAGGCGCTTGTGTTAGCTGCAGGGAGAGCTGAGAAGTGGCAGCTGCGGCTGCCAGCATGGTGGAGCATGAGCAGCCGGCTCCCAGGCCAAATGGCCCAAAGAAATGGTGGCAAGGGGCCGTGCTGAGAACTGCGGAGGAAGGCAAAAAACCGCCGGGGACCAGTGCCAATGTGCCCCAGGGGAAAAAGTTCCTTGCTGAGCCCAGTGCTGGCCATGGGCTGTTCCCTGAGCATGTGAGCCAGACCTGGCTCCTTGTCCCACAGGCTGCTCATGCTTGCCAGGAGCTGCCCAAGCCCTATCCTCCCTTGAGCTGGAGCTATCTGGCGGACTTGCCAGAGTGCCCAAGTGCCTCTGAGCTGATAGACCTTGTGGGCAAGAATCCTTGCTGTCCCCGTGTAGGACACCAGTGGGTGTTCCAAAGCACTGCAAGCCCTTGCAAGCCCTTGCAAGCCCTCGACATCCTATCTCTTACGGCTCCTGAGCGTTGCTCTGTAGGAGATGAGGATGGTGAGCTGTGCAGTGCTCCTCAAGAAGGAATTGCCTTGGTCTTGCCACTGCTATCCAGTTGAAAAGGATTTGCATCCATGAGCCGAGCTTGGAAGGTGGCCCTGCCAGCAGATTGTCTTGCAGCGGAGAACCTCCAGCAGCCTCATGCAAGGTTTTCTTCCCTCAGCCCCTGGCCTGTGATTCCAGCAGCTCCTCAAGTGCTTCCTGTCAGATGTGCTGGGGCTGCCCCCGGGCCAGCTCTGGCAGTGGACACGGGAGGCTGCTCCTCTGGATCCTGCGTGGGGCCTGGTGACCACTGCGTTGCCGGGTGCTGGCATTGTGACATGGGGGTGACACAGCCGCATATGTGCAGCCCTTTGGAGGAAGCCTTTGGGGTGCTGGCTCCAAATCAGTCCCTGTACCTACAAAATAGGGGAGTAAGCAACCTAATAGAGTCCCTTTTTTGCAAAAAGACAGTGTGGATTTGTTGCCAGTGCAGCCTTCCTTCCAGTAGCAATACTGCCTGTAGTATCATGCATGGAGGCCTCAGGGCTCGCTCAGGGCTTGTCACGCAGAACTGCAGGCCTGACAGAGCAGAACTGCTCTCCTCTCCTCTCCTCTCCTCTCCACTTCTCTCCTGTCCGCCAGTCCAATATCTAAGAGACTGGTTGCCTGAAAGGACAGAGGGTTTTCAGTTCCAAAATCAATGTCAAGGACACATAACACAATGAATTTTATTTTATTTTGTTGTTAATTTATTAATTTTCTTGATTTTATGTTAATTCATGTTATGTTATTTCATGTCATTTTTTTTCCCTTTGTGACTCTGTTTCAGAACCCAGGCTCACAAGCATTAGCTCAAGCCCAAGTGTAGCCAGGAGTAGGCTGAGGCATTCTTCAGTTTAGCATGAGAAAAGATCCCTTGCAGGCTGGCAAAGGCAAGTCCCAGAGCTGCAGAGAGCAGCAGCAGGAATAGAGGCCAAGCTGTCCGCGGTTCCTGCAGAGGGAGAACCTTGACAAGGAGTTGTGGGACTGACCATGCACAAAAGAGAAAGAAGAAGAAGAAGAAGAAGAAGAAGAAGAGGAAGAAGAGGAAGAAGAGGTGAGTGGTACCGTGGCATCTCTTCCAAAGCGTGACATGTAGCGATGACGAGCAGACTTTTTGCCTTCCACAACTTGTTTGGCTGCTGTGCTTCTTGGCCAGGGATGCATGAGAAGCGCTCTGGTCCCTGCCAGGCGCTTGTGTTAGCTGCAGGGAGAGCTGAGAAGTGGCAGCTGCGGCTGCCAGCATGGTGGAGCATGAGCAGCCGGCTCCCAGGCCAAATGGCCCAAAGAAATGGTGGCAAGGGGCCGTGCTGAGAACTGCAGAGGAAGGCAAAAAACCGCCGGGGACCAGTGCCAATGTGCCCCAGGGGAAAAAGTTCCTTGCTGAGCCCAGTGCTGGCCATGGGCTGTTCCCTGAGCATGTGAGCCAGACCTGGCTCCTTGTCCCACAGGCTGCTCATGCTTGCCAGGAGCTGCCCAAGCCCTATCCTCCCTTGAGCTGGAGCTATCTGGCGGACTTGCCAGAGTGCCCAAGTGCCTCTGAGCTGATAGACCTTGTGGGCAAGAATCCTTGCTGTCCCTGTGTAGGACACCAGTGGGTGTTCCAAAGCACTGCAAGCCCTTGCAAGCCCTTGCAAGCCCTCGACATCCTATCTCTTACGGCTCCTGAGCGTTGCTGTGTAGGAGATGAGGATGGTGAGCTGTGCAGTGCTCCTCAAGAAGGAATTGCCTTGGTCTTGCCACTGCTATCCAGTTGAAAAGGATTTGCATCCATGAGCCGAGCTTGGAAGGTGGCCCTGCCAGCAGATTGTCTTGCAGCGGAGAACCTCCAGCAGCCTCATGCAAGGTTTTCTTCCCTCAGCCCCTGGCCTGTGATTCCAGCAGCTCCTCAAGTGCTTCCTGTCAGATGTGCTGGGGCTGCCCCCGGGCCAGCTCTGGCAGTGGACACGGGAGGCTGCTCCTCTGGATCCTGCGTGGGGCCTGGTGACCACTGCGTTGCCGGGTGCTGGCATTGTGACATGGGGGTGACACAGCCGCATATGTGCAGCCCTTTGGAGGAAGCCTTTGGGGTGCTGGCTCCAAATCAGTCCCTGTACCTACAAAATAGGGGAGTAAGCAACCTAATAGAGTCCCTTTTTTGCAAAAAGACAGTGTGGATTTGTTGCCAGTGCAGCCTTCCTTCCAGTAGCAATACTGCCTGTAGTATCATGCATGGAGGCCTCAGGGCTCGCTCAGGGCTTGTCACGCAGAACTGCAGGCCTGACAGAGCAGAACTGCTCTCCTCTCCTCTCCTCTCCTCTCCTCTCCTCTCCTCTCCTCTCCTCTCCTCTTCTCTCCTGTCCGCCTGTCCAATATCTAAGAGACTGTTTGCCTGAAAGGACAGAGGGTTTTCAGTTCCAAAATCAATGTCAAGGACACATAACACAATGAATTTTATTTTATTTTGTTGTTAATTTATTAATTTTCTTGATTTTATGTGAATTCATGTTATGTTATTTCATGTCATTTTTTTTCCCTTTGTGACTCTGTTTCAGAACCCAGGCTCACAAGCATTAGCTCAAGCCCAAGTGTAGCCAGGAGTAGGCTGAGGCATTCTTCAGTTTAGCATGAGAAAAGATCCCTTGCAGGCTGGCAAAGGCAAGTCCCAGAGCTGCAGAGAGCAGCAGCAGGAATAGAGGCCAAGCTGTCCGCGGTTCCTGCAGAGGGAGAACCTTGACAAGGAGTTGTGGGACTGACCATGCACAAAAGAGGAAGAAGAAGAAGAAGAAGAAGAAGAAGAAGAAGAAGAAGAAGAAGAGGAAGAAGAGGAAGAAGAGGTGAGTGGTACCGTGGCATCTCTTCCAAAGCGTGACATGTAGCGATGACGAGCAGACTTTTTGCCTTCCACAACTTGTTTGGCTGCTGTGCTTCTTGGGCAGGGATGCATGAGAAGCGCTCTGGTCCCTGCCAGGCGCTTGTGTTAGCTGCAGGGAGAGCTGAGAAGTGGCAGCTGCGGCTGCCAGCATGGTGGAGCATGAGCAGCCGGCTCCCAGGCCAAATGGCCCAAAGAAATGGTGGCAAGGGGCCGTGCTGAGAACTGCAGAGGAAGGCAAAAAACCGCCGGGGACCAGTGCCAATGTGCCCCAGGGGAAAAAGTTCCTTGCTGAGCCCAGTGCTGGCCATGGGCTGTTCCCTGAGCATGTGAGCCAGACCTGGCTCCTTGTCCCACAGGCTGCTCATGCTTGCCAGGAGCTGCCCAAGCCCTATCCTCCCTTGAGCTGGAGCTATCTGGCGGACTTGCCAGAGTGCCCAAGTGCCTCTGAGCTGATAGACCTTGTGGGCAAGAATCCTTGCTGTCCCTGTGTAGGACACCAGTGGGTGTTCCAAAGCACTGCAAGCCCTTGCAAGCCCTTGCAAGCCCTCGACATCCTATCTCTTACGGCTCCTGAGCGTTGCTGTGTAGGAGATGAGGATGGTGAGCTGTGCAGTGCTCCTCAAGAAGGAATTGCCTTGGTCTTGCCACTGCTATCCAGTTGAAAAGGATTTGCATCCATGAGCCGAGCTTGGAAGGTGGCCCTGCCAGCAGATTGTCTTGCAGCGGAGAACCTCCAGCAGCCTCATGCAAGGTTTTCTTCCCTCAGCCCCTGGCCTGTGATTCCAGCAGCTCCTCAAGTGCTTCCTGTCAGATGTGCTGGGGCTGCCCCCGGGCCAGCTCTGGCAGTGGACACGGGAGGCTGCTCCTCTGGATCCTGCGTGGGGCCTGGTGACCACTGCGTTGCCGGGTGCTGGCATTGTGACATGGGGGTGACACAGCCGCATATGTGCAGCCCTTTGGAGGAAGCCTTTGGGGTGCTGGCTCCAAATCAGTCCCTGTACCTACAAAATAGGGGAGTAAGCAACCTAATAGAGTCCCTTTTTTGCAAAAAGACAGTGTGGATTTGTTGCCAGTGCAGCCTTCCTTCCAGTAGCAATACTGCCTGTAGTATCATGCATGGAGGCCTCAGGGCTCGCTCAGGGCTTGTCACGCAGAACTGCAGGCCTGACAGAGCAGAACTGCTCTCCTCTCCTCTCCTCTCCTCTCCTCTCCTCTCCTCTCCTCTCCTCTCCTCTCCTCTCCTCTTCTCTCCTGTCCGCCAGTCCAATATCTAAGAGACTGGTTGCCTGAAAGGACAGAGGGTTTTCAGTTCCAAAATCAATGTCAAGGACACATAACACAATGAATTTTATTTTATTTTGTTGTTAATTTATTAATTTTCTTGATTTTATGTTAATTCATGTTATGTTATTTCATGTCATTTTTTTTCCCTTTGTGACTCTGTTTCAGAACCCAGGCTCACAAGCATTAGCTCAAGCCCAAGTGTAGCCAGGAGTAGGCTGAGGCATTCTTCAGTTTAGCCTGAGAAAAGATCCCTTGCAGGCTGGCAAAGGCAAGTCCCAGAGCTGCAGAGAGCAGCAGCAGGAATAGAGGCCAAGCTGTCCGCGGTTCCTGCAGAGGGAGAACCTTGACAAGGAGTTGTGGGACTGACCATGCACAAAAGAGGAAGAAGAAGAAGAAGAAGAAGAAGAAGAAGAAGAAGAAGAAGAAGAAGAAGAAGAGGAAGAAGAGGAAGAAGAGGTGAGTGGTACCGTGGCATCTCTTCCAAAGCGTGACATGTAGCGATGACGAGCAGACTTTTTGCCTTCCACATCTTGTTTGGCTGCCGTGCTTCTTGGCCAGGGATGCATGAGAAGCGCTCTGGTCCCTGCCAGGCGCTTGTGTTAGCTGCAGGGAGAGCTGAGAAGTGGCAGCTGCGGCTGCCAGCATGGTGGAGCATGAGCAGCCGGCTCCCAGGCCAAATGGCCCAAAGAAATGGTGGCAAGGGGCCGTGCTGAGAACTGCAGAGGAAGGCAAAAAACCGCCGGGGACCAGTGCCAATGTGCCCCAGGGGAAAAAGTTCCTTGCTGAGCCCAGTGCTGGCCATGGGCTGTTCCCTGAGCATGTGAGCCAGACCTGGCTCCTTGTCCCACAGGCTGCTCATGCTTGCCAGGAGCTGCCCAAGCCCTATCCTCCCTTGAGCTGGAGCTATCTGGCGGACTTGCCAGAGTGCCCAAGTGCCTCTGAGCTGATAGACCTTGTGGGCAAGAATCCTTGCTGTCCCTGTGTAGGACACCAGTGGGTGTTCCAAAGCACTGCAAGACCTTGCAAGCCCTTGCAAGCCCTCGACATCCTATCTCTTACGGCTCCTGAGCGTTGCTCTGTAGGAGATGAGGATGGTGAGCTGTGCAGTGCTCCTCAAGAAGGAATTGCCTTGGTCTTGCCACTGCTATCCAGTTGAAAAGGATTTGCATCCATGAGCCGAGCTTGGAAGGTGGCCCTGCCAGCAGATTGTCTTGCAGCGGAGAACCTCCAGCAGCCTCATGCAAGGTTTTCTTCCCTCAGCCCCTGGCCTGTGATTCCAGCAGCTCCTCAAGTGCTTCCTGTCAGATGTGCTGGGGCTGCCCCCGGGCCAGCTCTGGCAGTGGACACGGGAGGCTGCTCCTCTGGATCCTGCGTGGGGCCTGGCGACCACTGCGTTGCCGGGTGCTGGCATTGTGACATGGGGGTGACACAGCCGCATATGTGCAGCCCTTTGGAGGAAGCCTTTGGGGTGCTGGCTCCAAATCAGTCCCTGTACCTACAAAATAGGGGAGTAAGCAACCTAATAGAGTCCCTTTTTTGCAAAAAGACAGTGTGGATTTGTTGCCAGTGCAGCCTTCCTTCCAGTAGCAATACTGCCTGTAGTATCATGTATGGAGGCCTCAGGGCTCGCTCAGGGCTTGTCACGCAGAACTGCAGGCCTGACAGAGCAGAACTGCTCTCCTCTCCTCTCCTCTCCTCTCCTCTCCTCTCCTCTCCTCTCCTCTCCTCTCCTCTCCTCTCCTCTCCTCTTCTCTCCTGTCCGCCAGTCCAATATCTAAGAGACTGTTTGCCTGAAAGGACAGAGGGTTTTCAGTTCCAAAATCAATGTCAAGGACACATAACACAATGAATTTTATTTTATTTTGTTGTTAATTTATTAATTTTCTTGATTTTATGTGAATTCATGTTATGTTATTTCATGTCATTTTTTTTCCCTTTGTGACTCTGTTTCAGAACCCAGGCTCACAAGCATTAGCTCAAGCCCAAGTGTAGCCAGGAGTAGGCTGAGGCATTCTTCAGTTTAGCATGAGAAAAGATCCCTTGCAGGCTGGCAAAGGCAAGTCCCAGAGCTGCAGAGAGCAGCAGCAGGAATAGAGGCCAAGCTGTCCGCGGTTCCTGCAGAGGGAGAACCTTGACAAGGAGTTGTGGGACTGACCATGCACAAAAGAGGAAGAAGAAGAAGAAGAAGAAGAAGAAGAAGAAGAAGAAGAAGAAGAAGAAGAGGAAGAAGAGGAAGAAGAGGTGAGTGGTACCGTGGCATCTCTTCCAAAGCGTGACATGTAGCGATGACGAGCAGACTTTTTGCCTTCCACAACTTGTTTGGCTGCTGTGCTTCTTGGCCAGGGATGCATGAGAAGCGCTCTGGTCCCTGCCAGGCGCTTGTGTTAGCTGCAGGGAGAGCTGAGAAGTGGCAGCTGCGGCTGCCAGCATGGTGGAGCATGAGCAGCCGGCTCCCAGGCCAAATGGCCCAAAGAAATGGTGGCAAGGGGCCGTGCTGAGAACTGCAGAGGAAGGCAAAAAACCGCCGGGGACCAGTGCCAATGTGCCCCAGGGGAAAAAGTTCCTTGCTGAGCCCAGTGCTGGCCATGGGCTGTTCCCTGAGCATGTGAGCCAGACCTGGCTCCTTGTCCCACAGGCTGCTCATGCTTGCCAGGAGCTGCCCAAGCCCTATCCTCCCTTGAGCTGGAGCTATCTGGCGGACTTGCCAGAGTGCCCAAGTGCCTCTGAGCTGATAGACCTTGTGGGCAAGAATCCTTGCTGTCCCTGTGTAGGACACCAGTGGGTGTTCCAAAGCACTGCAAGCCCTTGCAAGCCCTTGCAAGCCCTCGACATCCTATCTCTTACGGCTCCTGAGCGTTGCTCTGTAGGAGATGAGGATGGTGAGCTGTGCAGTGCTCCTCAAGAAGGAATTGCCTTGGTCTTGCCACTGCTATCCAGTTGAAAAGGATTTGCATCCATGAGCCGAGCTTGGAAGGTGGCCCTGCCAGCAGATTGTCTTGCAGCGGAGAACCTCCAGCAGCCTCATGCAAGGTTTTCTTCCCTCAGCCCCTGGCCTGTGATTCCAGCAGCTCCTCAAGTGCTTCCTGTCAGATGTGCTGGGGCTGCCCCCGGGCCAGCTCTGGCAGTGGACACGGGAGGCTGCTCCTCTGGATCCTGCGTGGGGCCTGGCGACCACTGCGTTGCCGGGTGCTGGCATTGTGACATGGGGGTGACACAGCCGCATATGTGCAGCCCTTTGGAGGAAGCCTTTGGGGTGCTGGCTCCAAATCAGTCCCTGTACCTACAAAATAGGGGAGTAAGCAACCTAATAGAGTCCCTTTTTTGCAAAAAGACAGTGTGGATTTGTTGCCAGTGCAGCCTTCCTTCCAGTAGCAATACTGCCTGTAGTATCATGTATGGAGGCCTCAGGGCTCGCTCAGGGCTTGTCACGCAGAACTGCAGGCCTGACAGAGCAGAACTGCTCTCCTCTCCTCTCCTCTCCTCTCCTCTCCTCTCCTCTCCTCTCCTCTCCTCTCCTCTTCTCTCCTGTCCGCCAGTCCAATATCTAAGAGACTGTTTGCCTGAAAGGACAGAGGGTTTTCAGTTCCAAAATCAATGTCAAGGACACATAACACAATGAATTTTATTTTATTTTGTTGTTAATTTATTAATTTTCTTGATTTTATGTGAATTCATGTTATGTTATTTCATGTCATTTTTTTTCCCTTTGTGACTCTGTTTCAGAACCCAGGCTCACAAGCATTAGCTCAAGCCCAAGTGTAGCCAGGAGTAGGCTGAGGCATTCTTCAGTTTAGCATGAGAAAAGATCCCTTGCAGGCTGGCAAAGGCAAGTCCCAGAGCTGCAGAGAGCAGCAGCAGGAATAGAGGCCAAGCTGTCCGCGGTTCCTGCAGAGGGAGAACCTTGACAAGGAGTTGTGGGACTGACCATGCACAAAAGAGGAAGAAGAAGAAGAAGAAGAAGAAGAAGAAGAAGAAGAAGAAGAAGAGGAAGAAGAGGAAGAAGAGGTGAGTGGTACCGTGGCATCTCTTCCAAAGCGTGACATGTAGCGATGACGAGCAGACTTTTTGCCTTCCACAACTTGTTTGGCTGCTGTGCTTCTTGGCCAGGGATGCATGAGAAGCGCTCTGGTCCCTGCCAGGCGCTTGTGTTAGCTGCAGGGAGAGCTGAGAAGTGGCAGCTGCGGCTGCCAGCATGGTGGAGCATGAGCAGCCGGCTCCCAGGCCAAATGGCCCAAAGAAATGGTGGCAAGGGGCCGTGCTGAGAACTGCAGAGGAAGGCAAAAAACCGCCGGGGACCAGTGCCAATGTGCCCCAGGGGAAAAAGTTCCTTGCTGAGCCCAGTGCTGGCCATGGGCTGTTCCCTGAGCATGTGAGCCAGACCTGGCTCCTTGTCCCACAGGCTGCTCATGCTTGCCAGGAGCTGCCCAAGCCCTATCCTCCCTTGAGCTGGAGCTATCTGGCGGACTTGCCAGAGTGCCCAAGTGCCTCTGAGCTGATAGACCTTGTGGGCAAGAATCCTTGCTGTCCCTGTGTAGGACACCAGTGGGTGTTCCAAAGCACTGCAAGCCCTTGCAAGCCCTTGCAAGCCCTCGACATCCTATCTCTTACGGCTCCTGAGCGTTGCTCTGTAGGAGATGAGGATGGTGAGCTGTGCAGTGCTCCTCAAGAAGGAATTGCCTTGGTCTTGCCACTGCTATCCAGTTGAAAAGGATTTGCATCCATGAGCCGAGCTTGGAAGGTGGCCCTGCCAGCAGATTGTCTTGCAGCGGAGAACCTCCAGCAGCCTCATGCAAGGTTTTCTTCCCTCAGCCCCTGGCCTGTGATTCCAGCAGCTCCTCAAGTGCTTCCTGTCAGATGTGCTGGGGCTGCCCCCGGGCCAGCTCTGGCAGTGGACACGGGAGGCTGCTCCTCTGGATCCTGCGTGGGGCCTGGCGACCACTGCGTTGCCGGGTGCTGGCATTGTGACATGGGGGTGACACAGCCGCATATGTGCAGCCCTTTGGAGGAAGCCTTTGGGGTGCTGGCTCCAAATCAGTCCCTGTACCTACAAAATAGGGGAGTAAGCAACCTAATAGAGTCCCTTTTTTGCAAAAAGACAGTGTGGATTTGTTGCCAGTGCAGCCTTCCTTCCAGTAGCAATACTGCCTGTAGTATCATGTATGGAGGCCTCAGGGCTCGCTCAGGGCTTGTCACGCAGAACTGCAGGCCTGACAGAGCAGAACTGCTCTCCTCTCCTCTCCTCTCCTCTCCTCTCCTCTCCTCTCCTCTCCTCTCCTCTCCTCTTCTCTCCTGTCCGCCAGTCCAATATCTAAGAGACTGTTTGCCTGAAAGGACAGAGGGTTTTCAGTTCCAAAATCAATGTCAAGGACACATAACACAATGAATTTTATTTTATTTTGTTGTTAATTTATTAATTTTCTTGATTTTATGTGAATTCATGTTATGTTATTTCATGTCATTTTTTTTCCCTTTGTGACTCTGTTTCAGAACCCAGGCTCACAAGCATTAGCTCAAGCCCAAGTGTAGCCAGGAGTAGGCTGAGGCATTCTTCAGTTTAGCATGAGAAAAGATCCCTTGCAGGCTGGCAAAGGCAAGTCCCAGAGCTGCAGAGAGCAGCAGCAGGAATAGAGGCCAAGCTGTCCGCGGTTCCTGCAGAGGGAGAACCTTGACAAGGAGTTGTGGGACTGACCATGCACAAAAGAGGAAGAAGAAGAAGAAGAAGAAGAAGAAGAAGAAGAAGAAGAAGAAGAAGAGGAAGAAGAGGAAGAAGAGGTGAGTGGTACCGTGGCATCTCTTCCAAAGCGTGACATGTAGCGATGACGAGCAGACTTTTTGCCTTCCACAACTTGTTTGGCTGCTGTGCTTCTTGGCCAGGGATGCATGAGAAGCGCTCTGGTCCCTGCCAGGCGCTTGTGTTAGCTGCAGGGAGAGCTGAGAAGTGGCAGCTGCGGCTGCCAGCATGGTGGAGCATGAGCAGCCGGCTCCCAGGCCAAATGGCCCAAAGAAATGGTGGCAAGGGGCCGTGCTGAGAACTGCAGAGGAAGGCAAAAAACCGCCGGGGACCAGTGCCAATGTGCCCCAGGGGAAAAAGTTCCTTGCTGAGCCCAGTGCTGGCCATGGGCTGTTCCCTGAGCATGTGAGCCAGACCTGGCTCCTTGTCCCACAGGCTGCTCATGCTTGCCAGGAGCTGCCCAAGCCCTATCCTCCCTTGAGCTGGAGCTATCTGGCGGACTTGCCAGAGTGCCCAAGTGCCTCTGAGCTGATAGACCTTGTGGGCAAGAATCCTTGCTGTCCCTGTGTAGGACACCAGTGGGTGTTCCAAAGCACTGCAAGCCCTTGCAAGCCCTTGCAAGCCCTCGACATCCTATCTCTTACGGCTCCTGAGCGTTGCTGTGTAGGAGATGAGGATGGTGAGCTGTGCAGTGCTCCTCAAGAAGGAATTGCCTTGGTCTTGCCACTGCTATCCAGTTGAAAAGGATTTGCATCCATGAGCCGAGCTTGGAAGGTGGCCCTGCCAGCAGATTGTCTTGCAGCGGAGAACCTCCAGCAGCCTCATGCAAGGTTTTCTTCCCTCAGCCCCTGGCCTGTGATTCCAGCAGCTCCTCAAGTGCTTCCTGTCAGATGTACTGGGGCTGCCCCCGGGCCAGCTCTGGCAGTGGACACGGGAGGCTGCTCCTCTGGATCCTGCGTGGGGCCTGGCGACCACTGCGTTGCCGGGTGCTGGCATTGTGACATGGGGGTGACACAGCCGCATATGTGCAGCCCTTTGGAGGAAGCCTTTGGGGTGCTGGCTCCAAATCAGTCCCTGTACCTACAAAATAGGGGAGTAAGCAACCTAATAGAGTCCCTTTTTTGCAAAAAGACAGTGTGGATTTGTTGCCAGTGCAGCCTTCCTTCCAGTAGCAATACTGCCTGTAGTATCATGTATGGAGGCCTCAGGGCTCGCTCAGGGCTTGTCACGCAGAACTGCAGGCCTGACAGAGCAGAACTGCTCTCCTCTCCTCTCCTCTCCTCTCCTCTTCTCTCCTGTCCGCCAGTCCAATATCTAAGAGACTGTTTGCCTGAAAGGACAGAGGGTTTTCAGTTCCAAAATCAATGTCAAGGACACATAACACAATGAATTTTATTTTATTTTGTTGTTAATTTATTAATTTTCTTGATTTTATGTTAATTCATGTTATGTTATTTCATGTCATTTTTTTTCCCTTTGTGACTCTGTTTCAGAACCCAGGCTCACAAGCATTAGCTCAAGCCCAAGTGTAGCCAGGAGTAGGCTGAGGCATTCTTCAGTTTAGCATGAGAAAAGATCCCTTGCAGGCTGGCAAAGGCAAGTCCCAGAGCTGCAGAGAGCAGCAGCAGGAATAGAGGCCAAGCTGTCCGCGGTTCCTGCAGAGGGAGAACCTTGACAAGGAGTTGTGGGACTGACCATGCACAAAAGAGGAAGAAGAAGAAGAAGAAGAAGAAGAAGAAGAAGAAGAAGAAGAAGAAGAAGAGGAAGAAGAGGAAGAAGAGGTGAGTGGTACCGTGGCATCTCTTCCAAAGCGTGACATGTAGCGATGACGAGCAGACTTTTTGCCTTCCACAACTTGTTTGGCTGCTGTGCTTCTTGGCCAGGGATGCATGAGAAGCGCTCTGGTCCCTGCCAGGCGCTTGTGTTAGCTGCAGGGAGAGCTGAGAAGTGGCAGCTGCGGCTGCCAGCATGGTGGAGCATGAGCAGCCGGCTCCCAGGCCAAATGGCCCAAAGAAATGGTGGCAAGGGGCCGTGCTGAGAACTGCAGAGGAAGGCAAAAAACCGCCGGGGACCAGTGCCAATGTGCCCCAGGGGAAAAAGTTCCTTGCTGAGCCCAGTGCTGGCCATGGGCTGTTCCCTGAGCATGTGAGCCAGACCTGGCTCCTTGTCCCACAGGCTGCTCATGCTTGCCAGGAGCTGCCCAAGCCCTATCCTCCCTTGAGCTGGAGCTATCTGGCGGACTTGCCAGAGTGCCCAAGTGCCTCTGAGCTGATAGACCTTGTGGGCAAGAATCCTTGCTGTCCCTGTGTAGGACACCAGTGGGTGTTCCAAAGCACTGCAAGCCCTTGCAAGCCCTTGCAAGCCCTCGACATCCTATCTCTTACGGCTCCTGAGCGTTGCTCTGTAGGAGATGAGGATGGTGAGCTGTGCAGTGCTCCTCAAGAAGGAATTGCCTTGGTCTTGCCACTGCTATCCAGTTGAAAAGGATTTGCATCCATGAGCCGAGCTTGGAAGGTGGCCCTGCCAGCAGATTGTCTTGCAGCGGAGAACCTCCAGCAGCCTCATGCAAGGTTTTCTTCCCTCAGCCCCTGGCCTGTGATTCCAGCAGCTCCTCAAGTGCTTCCTGTCAGATGTGCTGGGGCTGCCCCCGGGCCAGCTCTGGCAGTGGACACGGGAGGCTGCTCCTCTGGATCCTGCGTGGGGCCTGGTGACCACTGCGTTGCCGGGTGCTGGCATTGTGACATGGGGGTGACACAGCCGCATATGTGCAGCCCTTTGGAGGAAGCCTTTGGGGTGCTGGCTCCAAATCAGTCCCTGTACCTACAAAATAGGGGAGTAAGCAACCTAATAGAGTCCCTTTTTTGCAAAAAGACAGTGTGGATTTGTTGCCAGTGCAGCCTTCCTTCCAGTAGCAATACTGCCTGTAGTATCATGTATGGAGGCCTCAGGGCTCGCTCAGGGCTTGTCACGCAGAACTGCAGGCCTGACAGAGCAGAACTGCTCTCCTCTCCTCTCCTCTCCTCTCCTCTCCTCTCCTCTCCTCTCCTCTCCTCTCCTCTCCTCTTCTCTCCTGTCCGCCAGTCCAATATCTAAGAGACTGTTTGCCTGAAAGGACAGAGGGTTTTCAGTTCCAAAATCAATGTCAAGGACACATAACACAATGAATTTTATTTTATTTTGTTGTTAATTTATTAATTTTCTTGATTTTATGTTAATTCATGTTATGTTATTTCATGTCATTTTTTTTCCCTTTGTGACTCTGTTTCAGAACCCAGGCTCACAAGCATTAGCTCAAGCCCAAGTGTAGCCAGGAGTAGGCTGAGGCATTCTTCAGTTTAGCATGAGAAAAGATCCCTTGCAGGCTGGCAAAGGCAAGTCCCAGAGCTGCAGAGAGCAGCAGCAGGAATAGAGGCCAAGCTGTCCGCGGTTCCTGCAGAGGGAGAACCTTGACAAGGAGTTGTGGGACTGACCATGCACAAAAGAGGAAGAAGAAGAAGAAGAAGAAGAAGAAGAAGAGGAAGAAGAGGAAGAAGAGGTGAGTGGTACCGTGGCATCTCTTCCAAAGCGTGACATGTAGCGATGACGAGCAGACTTTTTGCCTTCCACAACTTGTTTGGCTGCTGTGCTTCTTGGCCAGGGATGCATGAGAAGCGCTCTGGTCCCTGCCAGGCGCTTGTGTTAGCTGCAGGGAGAGCTGAGAAGTGGCAGCTGCGGCTGCCAGCATGGTGGAGCATGAGCAGCCGGCTCCCAGGCCAAATGGCCCAAAGAAATGGTGGCAAGGGGCCGTGCTGAGAACTGCAGAGGAAGGCAAAAAACCGCCGGGGACCAGTGCCAATGTGCCCCAGGGGAAAAAGTTCCTTGCTGAGCCCAGTGCTGGCCATGGGCTGTTCCCTGAGCATGTGAGCCAGACCTGGCTCCTTGTCCCACAGGCTGCTCATGCTTGCCAGGAGCTGCCCAAGCCCTATCCTCCCTTGAGCTGGAGCTATCTGGCGGACTTGCCAGAGTGCCCAAGTGCCTCTGAGCTGATAGACCTTGTGGGCAAGAATCCTTGCTGTCCCTGTGTAGGACACCAGTGGGTGTTCCAAAGCACTGCAAGCCCTTGCAAGCCCTTGCAAGCCCTCGACATCCTATCTCTTACGGCTCCTGAGCGTTGCTCTGTAGGAGATGAGGATGGTGAGCTGTGCAGTGCTCCTCAAGAAGGAATTGCCTTGGTCTTGCCACTGCTATCCAGTTGAAAAGGATTTGCATCCATGAGCCGAGCTTGGAAGGTGGCCCTGCCAGCAGATTGTCTTGCAGCGGAGAACCTCCAGCAGCCTCATGCAAGGTTTTCTTCCCTCAGCCCCTGGCCTGTGATTCCAGCAGCTCCTCAAGTGCTTCCTGTCAGATGTGCTGGGGCTGCCCCCGGGCCAGCTCTGGCAGTGGACACGGGAGGCTGCTCCTCTGGATCCTGCGTGGGGCCTGGCGACCACTGCGTTGCCGGGTGCTGGCATTGTGACATGGGGGTGACACAGCCGCATATGTGCAGCCCTTTGGAGGAAGCCTTTGGGGTGCTGGCTCCAAATCAGTCCCTGTACCTACAAAATAGGGGAGTAAGCAACCTAATAGAGTCCCTTTTTTGCAAAAAGACAGTGTGGATTTGTTGCCAGTGCAGCCTTCCTTCCAGTAGCAATACTGCCTGTAGTATCATGTATGGAGGCCTCAGGGCTCGCTCAGGGCTTGTCACGCAGAACTGCAGGCCTGACAGAGCAGAACTGCTCTCCTCTCCTCTCCTCTCCTCTCCTCTCCTCTCCTCTTCTCTCCTGTCCGCCAGTCCAATATCTAAGAGACTGTTTGCCTGAAAGGACAGAGGGTTTTCAGTTCCAAAATCAATGTCAAGGACACATAACACAATGAATTTTATTTTATTTTGTTGTTAATTTATTAATTTTCTTGATTTTACGTTAATTCATGTTATGTTATTTCATGTCATTTTTTTTCCCTTTGTGACTCTGTTTCAGAACCCAGGCTCACAAGCACTAGCTCAAGCCCAAGTGTAGCCAGGAGTAGGCTGAGGCATTCTTCAGTTTAGCATGAGAAAAGATCCCTTGCAGGCTGGCAAAGGCAAGTCCCAGAGCTGCAGAGAGCAGCAGCAGGAATAGAGGCCAAGCTGTCCGCGGTTCCTGCAGAGGGAGAACCTTGACAAGGAGTTGTGGGACTGACCATGCACAAAAGAGGAAGAAGAAGAAGAAGAAGAAGAAGAAGAAGAGGAAGAAGAGGAAGAAGAGGTGAGTGGTACCGTGGCATCTCTTCCAAAGCGTGACATGTAGCGATGACGAGCAGACTTTTTGCCTTCCACAACTTGTTTGGCTGCTGTGCTTCTTGGCCAGGGATGCATGAGAAGCGCTCTGGTCCCTGCCAGGCACTTGTGTTAGCTGCAGGGAGAGCTGAGAAGTGGCAGCTGCGGCTGCCAGCATGGTGGAGCATGAGCAGCCGGCTCCCAGGCCAAATGGCCCAAAGAAATGGTGGCAAGGGGCCGTGCTGAGAACTGCAGAGGAAGGCAAAAAACCGCCGGGGACCAGTGCCAAGGTGCCCCAGGGGAAAAAGTTCCTTGCTGAGCCCAGTGCTGGCCATGGGCTGTTCCCTGAGCATGTGAGCCAGACCTGGCTCCTTGTCCCACAGGCTGCTCATGCTTGCCAGGAGCTGCCCAAGCCCTATCCTCCCTTGAGCTGGAGCTATCTGGCGGACTTGCCAGAGTGCCCAAGTGCCTCTGAGCTGATAGACCTTGTGGGCAAGAATCCTTGCTGTCCCTGTGTAGGACACCAGTGGGTGTTCCAAAGCACTGCAAGCCCTTGCAAGCCCTTGCAAGCCCTCGACATCCTATCTCTTACGGCTCCTGAGCGTTGCTCTGTAGGAGATGAGGATGGTGAGCTGTGCAGTGCTCCTCAAGAAGGAATTGCCTTGGTCTTGCCACTGCTATCCAGTTGAAAAGGATTTGCATCCATGAGCCGAGCTTGGAAGGTGGCCCTGCCAGCAGATTGTCTTGCAGCGGAGAACCTCCAGCAGCCTCATGCAAGGTTTTCTTCCCTCAGCCCCTGGCCTGTGATTCCAGCAGCTCCTCAAGTGCTTCCTGTCAGATGTGCTGGGGCTGCCCCCGGGCCAGCTCTGGCAGTGGACACGGGAGGCTGCTCCTCTGGATCCTGCGTGGGGCCTGGTGACCATTGCGTTGCCGGGTGCTGGCATTGTGACATGGGGGTGACACAGCCGCATATGTGCAGCCCTTTGGAGGAAGCCTTTGGGGTGCTGGCTCCAAATCAGTCCCTGTACCTACAAAATAGGGGAGTAAGCAACCTAATAGAGTCCCTTTTTTGCAAAAAGACAGTGTGGATTTGTAGCCAGTGCAGCCTTACTTCCAGTAGCAATACTGCCTGTCGTATCATGTATGGAGGCCTCAGGGCTCGCTCAGGGCTTGTCACGCAGAACTGCAGGCCTGACAGAGCAGAACTGCTCTCCTCTCCTCTCCTCTCCTCTCCTCTCCTCTCCTCTCCTCTCCTCTCCTCTCCTCTTCTCTCCTGTCCGCCAGTCCAATATCTAAGAGACTGTTTGCCTGAAAGGACAGAGGGTTTTCAGTTCCAAAATCAATGTCAAGGACACATAACACAATGAATTTTATTTTATTTTGTTGTTAATTTATTAATTTTCTTGATTTTATGTTAATTCATGTTATGTTATTTCATGTCATTTTTTTTCCCTTTGTGACTCTGTTTCAGAACCCAGGCTCACAAGCATTAGCTCAAGCCCAAGTGTAGCCAGGAGTAGGCTGAGGCATTCTTCAGTTTAGCATGAGAAAAGATCCCTTGCAGGCTGGCAAAGGCAAGTCCCAGAGCTGCAGAGAGCAGCAGCAGGAATAGAGGCCAAGCTGTCCGCGGTTCCTGCAGAGGGAGAACCTTGACAAGGAGTTGTGGGACTGACCATGCACAAAAGAGGAAGAAGAAGAAGAAGAAGAAGAAGAAGAAGAGGAAGAAGAGGAAGAAGAGGTGAGTGGTACCGTGGCATCTCTTCCAAAGCGTGACATGTAGTGATGACGAGCAGACTTTTTGCCTTCCACAACTTGTTTGGCTGCTGTGCTTCTTGGGCAGGGATGCATGAGAAGCGCTCTGGTCCCTGCCAGGCGCTTGTGTTAGCTGCAGGGAGAGCTGAGAAGTGGCAGCTGTGGCTGCCAGCATGGTGGAGCATGAGCAGCCGGCTCCCAGGCCAAATGGCCCAAAGAAATGGTGGCAAGGGGCCGTGCTGAGAACTGCAGAGGAAGGCAAAAAACCGCCGGGGACCAGTGCCAATGTGCCCCAGGGGAAAAAGTTCCTTGCTGAGCCCAGTGCTGGCCATGGGCTGTTCCCTGAGCATGTGAGCCAGACCTGGCTCCTTGTCCCACAGGCTGCTCATGCTTGCCAGGAGCTGCCCAAGCCCTATCCTCCCTTGAGCTGGAGCTATCTGGCGGACATGCCAGAGTGCCCAAGTGCCTCTGAGCTGATAGACCTTGTGGGCAAGAATCCTTGCTGTCCCTGTGTAGGACACCAGTGGGTGTTCCAAAGCACTGCAAGCCCTTGCAAGCCCTTGCAAGCCCTCGACATCCTATCTCTTACGGCTCCTGAGCGTTGCTCTGTAGGAGATGAGGATGGTGAGCTGTGCAGTGCTCCTCAAGAAGGAATTGCCTTGGTCTTGCCACTGCTATCCAGTTGAAAAGGATTTGCATCCATGAGCCGAGCTTGGAAGGTGGCCCTGCCAGCAGATTGTCTTGCAGCGGAGAACCTCCAGCAGCCTCATGCAAGGTTTTCTTCCCTCAGCCCCTGGCCTGTGATTCCAGCAGCTCCTCAAGTGCTTCCTGTGAGATGTGCTGGGGCTGCCCCCGGGCCAGCTCTGGCAGTGGACACGGGAGGCTGCTCCTCTGGATCCTGCATGGGGCCTGGTGACCATTGCGTTGCCGGGTGCTGGCATTGTGACATGGGGGTGACACAGCCGCATATGTGCAGCCCTTTGGAGGAAGCCTTTGGGGTGCTGGCTCCAAATCAGTCCCTGTACCTACAAAATAGGGGAGTAAGCAACCTAATAGAGTCCCTTTTTTGCAAAAAGACAGTGTGGATTTGTTGCCAGTGCAGCCTTCCTTCCAGTAGCAATACTGCCTGTAGTATCATGCATGGAGGCCTCAGGGCTCGCTCAGGGCTTGTCACGCAGAACTGCAGGCCTGACAGAGCAGAACTGCTCTCCTCTCCTCTCCTCTCCTGTCCTCTCCTCTCCTCTCCTCTTCTCTCCTGTCCGCCAGTCCAATATCTAAGAGACTGTTTGCCTGAAAGGACAGAGGGTTTTCAGTTCCAAAATCAATGTCAAGGACACATAACACAATGAATTTTATTTTATTTTGTTGTTAATTTATTAATTTTCTTGATTTTATGTTAATTCATGTTATGTTATTTCATGTCATTTTTTTTCCCTTTGTGACTCTGTTTCAGAACCCAGGCTCACAAGCATTAGCTCAAGCCCAAGTGTAGCCAGGAGTAGGCTGAGGCATTCTTCAGTTTAGCATGAGAAAAGATCCCTTGCAGGCTGGCAAAGGCAAGTCCCAGAGCTGCAGAGAGCAGCAGCAGGAATAGAGGCCAAGCTGTCCGCGGTTCCTGCAGAGGGAGAACCTTGACAAGGAGTTGTGGGACTGACCATGCACAAAAGAGGAAGAAGAAGAAGAAGAAGAAGAAGAAGAAGAGGAAGAAGAGGAAGAAGAGGTGAGTGGTACCGTGGCATCTCTTCCAAAGCGTGACATGTAGTGATGACGAGCAGACTTTTTGCCTTCCACAACTTGTTTGGCTGCTGTGCTTCTTGGGCAGGGATGCATGAGAAGCGCTCTGGTCCCTGCCAGGCGCTTGTGTTAGCTGCAGGGAGAGCTGAGAAGTGGCAGCTGTGGCTGCCAGCATGGTGGAGCATGAGCAGCCGGCTCCCAGGCCAAATGGCCCAAAGAAATGGTGGCAAGGGGCCGTGCTGAGAACTGCAGAGGAAGGCAAAAAACCGCCGGGGACCAGTGCCAATGTGCCCCAGGGGAAAAAGTTCCTTGCTGAGCCCAGTGCTGGCCATGGGCTGTTCCCTGAGCATGTGAGCCAGACCTGGCTCCTTGTCCCACAGGCTGCTCATGCTTGCCAGGAGCTGCCCAAGCCCTATCCTCCCTTGAGCTGGAGCTATCTGGCGGACATGCCAGAGTGCCCAAGTGCCTCTGAGCTGATAGACCTTGTGGGCAAGAATCCTTGCTGTCCCTGTGTAGGACACCAGTGGGTGTTCCAAAGCACTGCAAGCCCTTGCAAGCCCTTGCAAGCCCTCGACATCCTATCTCTTACGGCTCCTGAGCGTTGCTCTGTAGGAGATGAGGATGGTGAGCTGTGCAGTGCTCCTCAAGAAGGAATTGCCTTGGTCTTGCCACTGCTATCCAGTTGAAAAGGATTTGCATCCATGAGCCGAGCTTGGAAGGTGGCCCTGCCAGCAGATTGTCTTGCAGCGGAGAACCTCCAGCAGCCTCATGCAAGGTTTTCTTCCCTCAGCCCCTGGCCTGTGATTCCAGCAGCTCCTCAAGTGCTTCCTGTCAGATGTGCTGGGGCTGCCCCCGGGCCAGCTCTGGCAGTGGACACGGGAGGCTGCTCCTCTGGATCCTGCATGGGGCCTGGTGACCATTGCGTTGCCGGGTGCTGGCATTGTGACATGGGGGTGACACAGCCGCATATGTGCAGCCCTTTGGAGGAAGCCTTTGGGGTGCTGGCTCCAAATCAGTCCCTGTACCTACAAAATAGGGGAGTAAGCAACCTAATAGAGTCCCTTTTTTGCAAAAAGACAGTGTGGATTTGTTGCCAGTGCAGCCTTCCTTCCAGTAGCAATACTGCCTGTAGTATCATGCATGGAGGCCTCAGGGCTCGCTCAGGGCTTGTCACGCAGAACTGCAGGCCTGACAGAGCAGAACTGCTCTCCTCTCCTCTCCTCTCCTGTCCTCTCCTCTCCTCTCCTCTTCTCTCCTGTCCGCCAGTCCAATATCTAAGAGACTGTTTGCCTGAAAGGACAGAGGGTTTTCAGTTCCAAAATCAATGTCAAGGACACATAACACAATGAATTTTATTTTATTTTGTTGTTAATTTATTAATTTTCTTGATTTTATGTTAATTCATGTTATGTTATTTCATGTCATTTTTTTTCCCTTTGTGACTCTGTTTCAGAACCCAGGCTCACAAGCACTAGCTCAAGCCCAAGTGTAGCCAGGAGTAGGCTGAGGCATTCTTCAGTTTAGCATGAGAAAAGATCCCTTGCAGGCTGGCAAAGGCAAGTCCCAGAGCTGCAGAGAGCAGCAGCAGGAATAGAGGCCAAGCTGTCCGCGGTTCCTGCAGAGGGAGAACCTTGACAAGGAGTTGTGGGACTGACCATGCACAAAAGAGGAAGAAGAAGAAGAAGAAGAAGAAGAAGAAGAGGAAGAAGAGGAAGAAGAGGTGAGTGGTACCGTGGCATCTCTTCCAAAGCGTGACATGTAGCGATGACGAGCAGACTTTTTGCCTTCCACAACTTGTTTGGCTGCTGTGCTTCTTGGCCAGGGATGCATGAGAAGCACTCTGGTCCCTGCCAGGCACTTGTGTTAGCTGCAGGGAGAGCTGAGAAGTGGCAGCTGCGGCTGCCAGCATGGTGGAGCATGAGCAGCCGGCTCCCAGGCCAAATGGCCCAAAGAAATGGTGGCAAGGGGCCGTGCTGAGAACTGCAGAGGAAGGCAAAAAACCGCCGGGGACCAGTGCCAAGGTGCCCCAGGGGAAAAAGTTCCTTGCTGAGCCCAGTGCTGGCCATGGGCTGTTCCCTGAGCATGTGAGCCAGACCTGGCTCCTTGTCCCACAGGCTGCTCATGCTTGCCAGGAGCTGCCCAAGCCCTATCCTCCCTTGAGCTGGAGCTATCTGGCGGACTTGCCAGAGTGCCCAAGTGCCTCTGAGCTGATAGACCTTGTGGGCAAGAATCCTTGCTGTCCCTGTGTAGGACACCAGTGGGTGTTCCAAAGCACTGCAAGCCCTTGCAAGCCCTTGCAAGCCCTCGACATCCTATCTCTTACGGCTCCTGAGCGTTGCTCTGTAGGAGATGAGGATGGTGAGCTGTGCAGTGCTCCTCAAGAAGGAATTGCCTTGGTCTTGCCACTGCTATCCAGTTGAAAAGGATTTGCATCCATGAGCCGAGCTTGGAAGGTGGCCCTGCCAGCAGATTGTCTTGCAGCGGAGAACCTCCAGCAGCCTCATGCAAGGTTTTCTTCCCTCAGCCCCTGGCCTGTGATTCCAGCAGCTCCTCAAGTGCTTCCTGTCAGATGTGCTGGGGCTGCCCCCGGGCCAGCTCTGGCAGTGGACACGGGAGGCTGCTCCTCTGGATCCTGCGTGGGGCCTGGTGACCATTGCGTTGCCGGGTGCTGGCATTGTGACATGGGGGTGACACAGCCGCATATGTGCAGCCCTTTGGAGGAAGCCTTTGGGGTGCTGGCTCCAAATCAGTCCCTGTACCTACAAAATAGGGGAGTAAGCAACCTAATAGAGTCCCTTTTTTGCAAAAAGACAGTGTGGATTTGTAGCCAGTGCAGCCTTACTTCCAGTAGCAATACTGCCTGTCGTATCATGTATGGAGGCCTCAGGGCTCGCTCAGGGCTTGTCACGCAGAACTGCAGGCCTGACAGAGCAGAACTGCTCTCCTCTCCTCTCCTCTCCTCTCCTCTCCTCTCCTCTCCTCTCCTCTCCTCTCCTCTCCTCTCCTCTTCTCTCCTGTCCGCCAGTCCAATATCTAAGAGACTGTTTGCCTGAAAGGACAGAGGGTTTTCAGTTCCAAAATCAATGTCAAGGACACATAACACAATGAATTTTATTTTATTTTGTTGTTAATTTATTAATTTTCTTGATTTTATGTTAATTCATGTTATGTTATTTCATGTCATTTTTTTTCCCTTTGTGACTCTGTTTCAGAACCCAGGCTCACAAGCACTAGCTCAAGCCCAAGTGTAGCCAGGAGTAGGCTGAGGCATTCTTCAGTTTAGCATGAGAAAAGATCCCTTGCAGGCTGGCAAAGGCAAGTCCCAGAGCTGCAGAGAGCAGCAGCAGGAATAGAGGCCAAGCTGTCCGCGGTTCCTGCAGAGGGAGAACCTTGACAAGGAGTTGTGGGACTGACCATGCACAAAAGAGGAAGAAGAAGAAGAAGAAGAAGAAGAAGAAGAGGAAGAAGAGGAAGAAGAGGTGAGTGGTACCGTGGCATCTCTTCCAAAGCGTGACATGTAGTGATGACGAGCAGACTTTTTGCCTTCCACAACTTGTTTGGCTGCTGTGCTTCTTGGCCAGGGATGCATGAGAAGCGCTCTGGTCCCTGCCAGGCGCTTGTGTTAGCTGCAGGGAGAGCTGAGAAGTGGCAGCTGTGGCTGCCAGCATGGTGGAGCATGAGCAGCCGGCTCCCAGGCCAAATGGCCCAAAGAAATGGTGGCAAGGGGCCGTGCTGAGAACTGCAGAGGAAGGCAAAAAACCGCCGGGGACCAGTGCCAATGTGCCCCAGGGGAAAAAGTTCCTTGCTGAGCCCAGTGCTGGCCATGGGCTGTTCCCTGAGCATGTGAGCCAGACCTGGCTCCTTGTCCCACAGGCTGCTCATGCTTGCCAGGAGCTGCCCAAGCCCTATCCTCCCTTGAGCTGGAGCTATCTGGCGGACATGCCAGAGTGCCCAAGTGCCTCTGAGCTGATAGACCTTGTGGGCAAGAATCCTTGCTGTCCCTGTGTAGGACACCAGTGGGTGTTCCAAAGCACTGCAAGCCCTTGCAAGCCCTTGCAAGCCCTCGACATCCTATCTCTTACGGCTCCTGAGCGTTGCTCTGTAGGAGATGAGGATGGTGAGCTGTGCAGTGCTCCTCAAGAAGGAATTGCCTTGGTCTTGCCACTGCTATCCAGTTGAAAAGGATTTGCATCCATGAGCCGAGCTTGGAAGGTGGCCCTGCCAGCAGATTGTCTTGCAGCGGAGAACCTCCAGCAGCCTCATGCAAGGTTTTCTTCCCTCAGCCCCTGGCCTGTGATTCCAGCAGCTCCTCAAGTGCTTCCTGTCAGATGTGCTGGGGCTGCCCCCGGGCCAGCTCTGGCAGTGGACACGGGAGGCTGCTCCTCTGGATCCTGCATGGGGCCTGGTGACCATTGCGTTGCCGGGTGCTGGCATTGTGACATGGGGGTGACACAGCCGCATATGTGCAGCCCTTTGGAGGAAGCCTTTGGGGTGCTGGCTCCAAATCAGTCCCTGTACCTACAAAATAGGGGAGTAAGCAACCTAATAGAGTCCCTTTTTTGCAAAAAGACAGTGTGGATTTGTTGCCAGTGCAGCCTTCCTTCCAGTAGCAATACTGCCTGTAGTATCATGCATGGAGGCCTCAGGGCTCGCTCAGGGCTTGTCACGCAGAACTGCAGGCCTGACAGAGCAGAACTGCTCTCCTCTCCTCTCCTCTCCTGTCCTCTCCTCTCCTCTCCTCTTCTCTCCTGTCCGCCAGTCCAATATCTAAGAGACTGTTTGCCTGAAAGGACAGAGGGTTTTCAGTTCCAAAATCAATGTCAAGGACACATAACACAATGAATTTTATTTTATTTTGTTGTTAATTTATTAATTTTCTTGATTTTATGTTAATTCATGTTATGTTATTTCATGTCATTTTTTTTCCCTTTGTGACTCTGTTTCAGAACCCAGGCTCACAAGCATTAGCTCAAGCCCAAGTGTAGCCAGGAGTAGGCTGAGGCATTCTTCAGTTTAGCATGAGAAAAGATCCCTTGCAGGCTGGCAAAGGCAAGTCCCAGAGCTGCAGAGAGCAGCAGCAGGAATAGAGGCCAAGCTGTCCGCGGTTCCTGCAGAGGGAGAACCTTGACAAGGAGTTGTGGGACGGACCATGCACAAAAGAGGAAGAAGAAGAAGAAGAAGAAGAAGAAGAAGAAGAAGAAGAAGAAGAAGAAGAGGAAGAAGAGGAAGAAGAGGTGAGTGGTACCGTGGCATCTCTTCCAAAGCGTGACATGTAGCGATGACGAGCAGACTTTTTGCCTTCCACAACTTGTTTGGCTGCTGTGCTTCTTGGCCAGGGATGCATGAGAAGCGCTCTGGTCCCTGCCAGGCGCTTGTGTTAGCTGCAGGGAGAGCTGAGAAGTGGCAGCTGCGGCTGCCAGCATGGTGGAGCATGAGCAGCCGGCTCCCAGGCCAAATGGCCCAAAGAAATGGTGGCAAGGGGCCGTGCTGAGAACTGCAGAGGAAGGCAAAAAACCGCCGGGGACCAGTGCCAATGTGCCCCAGGGGAAAAAGTTCCTTGCTGAGCCCAGTGCTGGCCATGGGCTGTTCCCTGAGCATGTGAGCCAGACCTGGCTCCTTGTCCCACAGGCTGCTCATGCTTGCCAGGAGCTGCCCAAGCCCTATCCTCCCTTGAGCTGGAGCTATCTGGCGGACTTGCCAGAGTGCCCAAGTGCCTCTGAGCTGATAGACCTTGTGGGCAAGAATCCTTGCTGTCCCTGTGTAGGACACCAGTGGGTGTTCCAAAGCACTGCAAGCCCTTGCAAGCCCTTGCAAGCCCTCGACATCCTATCTCTTACGGCTCCTGAGCGTTGCTCTGTAGGAGATGAGGATGGTGAGCTGTGCAGTGCTCCTCAAGAAGGAATTGCCTTGGTCTTGCCACTGCTATCCAGTTGAAAAGGATTTGCATCCATGAGCCAAGCTTGGAAGGTGGCCCTGCCAGCAGATTGTCTTGCAGCGGAGAACCTCCAGCAGCCTCATGCAAGGTTTTCTTCCCTCAGCCCCTGGCCTGTGATTCCAGCAGCTCCTCTAGTGCTTCCTGTCAGATGTGCTGGGGCTGCCCCCGGGCCAGCTCTGGCAGTGGACACGGGAGGCTGCTCCTCTGGATCCTGCGTGGGGCCTGGTGACCACTGCATTGCCAGGTGCTGGCATTGTGACATGGGGGTGACACAGCCGCATATGTGCAGCCCTTTGGAGGAAGCCTTTGGGGTGCTGGCTCCAAATCAGTCCCTGTACCTACAAAATAGGGGAGTAAGCAACCTAATAGAGTCCCTTTTTTGCAAAAAGACAGTGTGGATTTGTTGCCAGTGCAGCCTTCCTTCCAGTAGCAATACTGCCTGTAGTATCATGCATGGAGGCCTCAGGGCTCGCTCAGGGCTTGTCACGCAGAACTGCAGGCCTGACAGAGCAGAACTGCTCTCCTCTCCTCTCCTCTCCTCTCCTCTCCTCTCCTCTCCTCTCCTCTCCTCTCCTCTCCTCTCCTCTTCTCTTCTCTCCTGTCCGCCAGTCCAATATCTAAGAGACTGACTGAAAGGACAGAGGGTTTTCAGTTCCAAAATCAATGTCAAGGACACATAACACAATGAATTTTATTTTATTTTGTTGTTAATTTATTAATTTTCTTGATTTTATGTTAATTCATGTTATGTTATTTCATGTCATTTTTTTTCCCTTTGTGACTCTGTTTCAGAACCCAGGCTCACAAGCACTAGCTCAAGCCCAAGTGTAGCCAGGAGTAGGCTGAGGCATTCTTCAGTTTAGCATGAGAAAAGATCCCTTGCAGGCTGGCAAAGGCAAGTCCCAGAGCTGCAGAGAGCAGCAGCAGGAATAGAGGCCAAGCTGTCCGCGGTTCCTGCAGAGGGAGAACCTTGACAAGGAGTTGTGGGACTGACCATGCACAAAAGAGGAAGAAGAAGAGGAAGAAGAAGAAGAAGAAGAAGAAGAAGAAGAGGAAGAAGAGGAAGAAGAGGTGAGTGGTACCGTGGCATCTCTTCCAAAGCGTGACATGTAGCGATGACGAGCAGACTTTTTGCCTTCCGCAACTTGTTTGGCTGCTGTGCTTCTTGGCCAGGGATGCATGAGAAGCGCTCTGGTCCCTGCCAGGCGCTTGTGTTAGCTGCAGGGAGAGCTGAGAAGTGGCAGCTGCGGCTGCCAGCATGGTGGAGCATGAGCAGCCGGCTCCCAGGCCAAATGGCCCAAAGAAATGGTGGCAAGGGGCCGTGCTGAGAACTGCAGAGGAAGGCAAAAAACCTCCGGGGACCAGTGCCAATGTGCCCCGGGGGAAAAAGTTCCTTGCTGAGCCCAGTGCTGGCCATGGGCTGTTCCCTGAGCATGTGAGCCAGACCTGGCTCCTTGTCCCACAGGCTGCTCATGCTTCCCAGGAGCTGCCCAAGCCCTATCCTCCCTTGAGCTGGAGCTATCTGGCAGACTTACCAGAGTGCCCAAGTGCCTCTGAGCTGATAGACCTTGTGGGCAAGAATCCTTGCTGTCCCTGTGTAGGACACCAGTGGGTGTTCCAAAGCACTGCAAGCCCTTGCAAGCCCTTGCAAGCCCTCGACATCCTATCTCTTACGGCTCCTGAGCGTTGCTCTGTAGGAGATGAGGATGGTGAGCTGTGCAGTGCTCCTCAAGAAGGAATTGCCTTGGTCTTGCCACTGCTATCCAGTTGAAAAGGATTTGCATCCATGAGCCGAGCTTGGAAGGTGGCCCTGCCAGCAGATTGTCTTGCAGCGGAGAACCTCCAGCAGCCTCATGCAAGGTTTTCTTCCCTCAGCCCCTGGCCTGGGATTCCAGCAGCTCCTCAAGTGCTTCCTGTGAGATGTGCTGGGGCTGCCCCCGGGCCAGCTCTGGCAGTGGACACGGGAGGCTGCTCCTCTGGATCCTGCATGGGGCCTGGTGACCATTGCGTTGCCGGGTGCTGGCATTGTGACATGGGGGTGACACAGCCGCATATGTGCAGCCCTTTGGAGGAAGCCTTTGGGGTGCTGGCTCCAAATCAGTCCCTGTACCTACAAAATAGGGGAGTAAGCAACCTAATAGAGTCCCTTTTTTGCAAAAAGACAGTGTGGATTTGTTGCCAGTGCAGCCTTCCTTCCAGTAGCAATACTGCCTGTAGTATCATGCATGGAGGCCTCAGGGCTCGCTCAGGGCTTGTCACGCAGAACTGCAGGCCTGACAGAGCAGAACTGCTCTCCTCTCCTCTCCTCTCCTGTCCTCTCCTCTCCTCTCCTCTTCTCTCCTGTCCGCCAGTCCAATATCTAAGAGACTGTTTGCCTGAAAGGACAGAGGGTTTTCAGTTCCAAAATCAATGTCAAGGACACATAACACAATGAATTTTATTTTATTTTGTTGTTAATTTATTAATTTTCTTGATTTTATGTGAATTCATGTTATGTTATTTCATGTCATTTTTTTTCCCTTTGTGACTCTGTTTCAGAACCCAGGCTCACAAGCATTAGCTCAAGCCCAAGTGTAGCCAGGAGTAGGCTGAGGCATTCTTCAGTTTAGCATGAGAAAAGATCCCTTGCAGGCTGGCAAAGGCAAGTCCCAGAGCTGCAGAGAGCAGCAGCAGGAATAGAGGCCAAGCTGTCCGCGGTTCCTGCAGAGGGAGAACCTTGACAAGGAGTTGTGGGACGGACCATGCACAAAAGAGGAAGAAGAAGAAGAAGAAGAAGAAGAAGAAGAAGAAGAAGAAGAGGAAGAAGAGGAAGAAGAGGTGAGTGGTACCGTGGCATCTCTTCCAAAGCGTGACATGTAGCGATGACGAGCAGACTTTTTGCCTTCCACAACTTGTTTGGCTGCTGTGCTTCTTGGCCAGGGATGCATGAGAAGCGCTCTGGTCCCTGCCAGGCGCTTGTGTTAGCTGCAGGGAGAGCTGAGAAGTGGCAGCTGCGGCTGCCAGCATGGTGGAGCATGAGCAGCCGGCTCCCAGGCCAAATGGCCCAAAGAAATGGTGGCAAGGGGCCGTGCTGAGAACTGCGGAGGAAGGCAAAAAACCGCTGGGGACCAGTGCCAATGTGCCCCAGGGGAAAAAGTTCCTTGCTGAGCCCAGTGCTGGCCATGGGCTGTTCCCTGAGCATGTGAGCCAGACCTGGCTCCTTGTCCCACAGGCTGCTCATGCTTCCCAAGAGCTGCCCAAGCCCTATCCTCCCTTGAGCTGGAGCTATCTGGCGGACTTGCCAGAGTGCCCAAGTGCCTCTGAGCTGATAGACCTTGTGGGCAAGAATCCTTGCTGTCCCTGTGTAGGACACCAGTGGGTGTTCCAAAGCACTGCAAGCCCTTGCAAGCCCTTGCAAGCCCTCGACATCCTATCTCTTACGGCTCCTGAGCGTTGCTCTGTAGGAGATGAGGATGGTGAGCTGTGCAGTGCTCCTCAAGAAGGAATTGCCTTGGTCTTGCCACTGCTATCCAGTTGAAAAGGATTTGCATCCATGAGCCGAGCTTGGAAGGTGGCCCTGCCAGCAGATTGTCTTGCAGCGGAGAACCTCCAGCAGCCTCATGCAAGGTTTTCTTCCCTCAGCCCCTGGCCTGTGATTCCAGCAGCTCCTCAAGTGCTTCCTGTCAGATGTGCTGGGGCTGCCCCCGGGCCAGCTCTGGCAGTGGACACGGGAGGCTGCTCCTCTGGATCCTGCGTGGGGCCTGGTGACCACTGCGTTGCCGGGTGCTGGCATTGTAGACATGGGGGTGACACAGCCGCATATGTGCAGCCCTTTGGAGGAAGCCTTTGGGGTGCTGGCTCCAAATCAGTCCCTGTACCTACAAAATAGGGGAGTAAGCAACCTAATAGAGTCCCTTTTTTGCAAAAAGACAGTGTGGATTTGTTGCCAGTGCAGCCTTCCTTCCAGTAGCAATACTGCCTGTAGTATCATGCATGGAGGCCTCAGGGCTCGCTCAGGGCTTGTCACGCAGAACTGCAGGCCTGACAGAGCAGAACTGCTCTCCTCTCCTCTCCTCTCCTCTCCTCTCCTCTCCTCTCCTCTTCTCTTCTCTCCTGTCCGCCAGTCCAATATCTAAGAGACTGTTTGCCTGAAAGGACAGAGGGTTTTCAGTTCCAAAATCAATGTCAAGGACACATAACACAATGAATTTTATTTTATTTTGTTGTTAATTTATTAATTTATTTTCTTGATTTTATGTTAATTCATGTTATGTTATTTCATGTCATTTTTTTTCCCTTTGTGACTCTGTTTCAGAACCCAGGCTCACAAGCATTAGCTCAAGCCCAAGTGTAGCCAGGAGTAGGCTGAGGCATTCTTCAGTTTAGCAGGAGAAAAGATCCCTTGCAGGCTGGCAAAGGCAAGTCCCAGAGCTGCAGAGAGCAGCAGCAGGAATAGAGGCCAAGCTGTCCGCGGTTCCTGCAGAGGGAGAACCTTGACAAGGACTTGTGGGACTGACCATGCACCAAAGAGGAAGAAGAAGAAGAAGAAGAAGAAGAAGAAGAGGAAGAAGAGGTGAGTGGTACCGTGGCATCTCTTCCAAAGCGTGACATGTAGCGATGACGAGCAGACTTTTTGCCTTCCACAACTTGTTTGGCTGCTGTGCTTCTTGGCCAGGGATGCATGAGAAGCGCTCTGGTCCCTGCCAGGCGCTTGTGTTAGCTGCAGGGAGAGCTGAGAAGTGGCAGCTGCGGCTGCCAGCATGGTGGAGCATGAGCAGCCGGCTCCCAGGCCAAATGGCCCAAAGAAATGGTGGCAAGGGGCCGTGCTGAGAACTGCGGAGGAAGGCAAAAAACCGCTGGGGACCAGTGCCAATGTGCCCCAGGGGAAAAAGTTCCTTGCTGAGCCCAGTGCTGGCCATGGGCTGTTCCCTGAGCATGTGAGCCAGACCTGGCTCCTTGTCCCACAGGCTGCTCATGCTTCCCAAGAGCTGCCCAAGCCCTATCCTCCCTTGAGCTGGAGCTATCTGGCGGACTTGCCAGAGTGCCCAAGTGCCTCTGAGCTGATAGACCTTGTGGGCAAGAATCCTTGCTGTCCCTGTGTAGGACACCAGTGGGTGTTCCAAAGCACTGCAAGCCCTTGCAAGCCCTTGCAAGCCCTCGACATCCTATCTCTTACGGCTCCTGAGCGTTGCTCTGTAGGAGATGAGGATGGTGAGCTGTGCAGTGCTCCTCAAGAAGGAATTGCCTTGGTCTTGCCACTGCTATCCAGTTGAAAAGGATTTGCATCCATGAGCCGAGCTTGGAAGGTGGCCCTGCCAGCAGATTGTCTTGCAGCGGAGAACCTCCAGCAGCCTCATGCAAGGTTTTCTTCCCTCAGCCCCTGGCCTGTGATTCCAGCAGCTCCTCAAGTGCTTCCTGTCAGATGTGCTGGGGCTGCCCCCGGGCCAGCTCTGGCAGTGGACACGGGAGGCTGCTCCTCTGGATCCTGCGTGGGGCCTGGTGACCACTGCGTTGCCGGGTGCTGGCATTGTGACATGGGGGTGACACAGCCGCATATGTGCAGCCCTTTGGAGGAAGCCTTTGGGGTGCTGGCTCCAAATCAGTCCCTGTACCTACAAAATAGGGGAGTAAGCAACCTAATAGAGTCCCTTTTTTGCAAAAAGACAGTGTGGATTTGTTGCCAGTGCAGCCTTCCTTCCAGTAGCAATACTGCCTGTAGTATCATGCATGGAGGCCTCAGGGCTCGCTCAGGGCTTGTCACGCAGAACTGCAGGCCTGACAGAGCAGAACTGCTCTCCTCTCCTCTCCTCTCCTCTCCTCTCCTCTCCTCTCCTCTCCTCTCCTCTCCTCTCCTCTCCTCTTCTCTCCTGTCCGCCAGTCCAATATCTAAGAGACTGTTTGCCTGAAAGGACAGAGGGTTTTCAGTTCCAAAATCAATGTCAAGGACACATAACACAATGAATTTTATTTTATTTTGTTGTTAATTTATTAATTTTCTTGATTTTATGTTAATTCATGTTATGTTATTTCATGTCATTTTTTTTCCCTTTGTGACTCTGTTTCAGAACCCAGGCTCACAAGCATTAGCTCAAGCCCAAGTGTAGCCAGGAGTAGGCTGAGGCATTCTTCAGTTTAGCATGAGAAAAGATCCCTTGCAGGCTGGCAAAGGCAAGTCCCAGAGCTGCAGAGAGCAGCAGCAGGAATAGAGGCCAAGCTGTCCGCGCTTCCTGCAGAGGGAGAACCTTGACAAGGAGTTGTGGGACTGACCATGCACAAAAGAGGAAGAAGAAGAAGAAGAAGAAGAAGAAGAAGAGGAAGAAGAGGAAGAAGAGGTGAGTGGTACCGTGGCATCTCTTCCAAAGCATGACATGTAGCGATGACGAGCAGACTTTTTGCCTTCCACAACTTGTTTGGCTGCTGTGCTTCTTGGCCAGGGATGCATGAGAAGCGCTCTGGTCCCTGCCAGGCGCTTGTGTTAGCTGCAGGGAGAGCTGAGAAGTGGCAGCTGCGGCTGCCAGCATGGTGGAGCATGAGCAGCAGGCTCTCAGGCCAAATGGCCCAACGAAATGGTGGCAAGGGGCCGTGCTGAGAACTGCGGAGGAAGGCAAAAAACCGCTGGGGACCAGTGCCAATGTGCCCCAGGGGAAAAAGTTCCTTGCTGAGCCCAGTGCTGGCCATGGGCTGTTCCCTGAGCATGTGAGCCAGACCTGGCTCCTTGTCCCACAGGCTGCTCATGCTTCCCAGGAGCTGCCCAAGCCCTATCCTCCCTTGAGCTGGAGCTATCTGGCGGACTTGCCAGAGTGCCCAAGTGCCTCTGAGCTGATAGACCTTGTGGGCAAGAATCCTTGCTGTCCCTGTGTAGGACACCAGTGGGTGTTCCAAAGCACTGCAAGCCCTTGCAAGCCCTTGCAAGCCCTCGACATCCTATCTCTTACGGCTCCTGAGCGTTGCTCTGTAGGAGATGAGGATGGTGAGCTGTGCAGTGCTCCTCAAGAAGGAATTGCCTTGGTCTTGCCACTGCTATCCAGTTGAAAAGGATTTGCATCCATGAGCCGAGCTTGGAAGGTGGCCCTGCCAGCAGATTGTCTTGCAGCGGAGAACCTCCAGCAGCCTCATGCAAGGTTTTCTTCCCTCAGCCCCTGGCCTGTGATTCCAGCAGCTCCTCAAGTGCTTCCTGTCAGATGTGCTGGGGCTGCCCCCGGGCCAGCTCTGGCAGTGGACACGGGAGGCTGCTCCTCTGGATCCTGCGTGGGGCCTGGTGACCACTGCGTTGCCGGGTGCTGGCATTGTGACATGGGGGTGACACAGCCGCATATGTGCAGCCCTTTGGAGGAAGCCTTTGGGGTGCTGGCTCCAAATCAGTCCCTGTACCTACAAAATAGGGGAGTAAGCAACCTAATAGAGTCCCTTTTTTGCAAAAAGACAGTGTGGATTTGTTGCCAGTGCAGCCTTCCTTCCAGTAGCAATACTGCCTGTAGTATCATGCATGGAGGCCTCAGGGCTCGCTCAGGGCTTGTCACGCAGAACTGCAGGCCTGACAGAGCAGAACTGCTCTCCTCTCCTCTCCTCTCCTCTCCTCTCCTCTCCTCTCCTCTCCTCTCCTCTCCTCTCCTCTCCTCTCCTCTCCTCTTCTCTTCTCTCCTGTCCGCCAGTCCAATATCTAAGAGACTGTTTGCCTGAAAGGACAGAGGGTTTTCAGTTCCAAAATCAATGTCAAGGACACATAACACAATGAATTTTATTTTATTTTGTTGTTAATTTATTAATTTTCTTGATTTTATGTTAATTCATGTTATGTTATTTCATGTCATTTTTTTTCCCTTTGTGACTCTGTTTCAGAACCCAGGCTCACAAGCATTAGCTCAAGCCCAAGTGTAGCCAGGAGTAGGCTGAGGCATTCTTCAGTTTAGCATGAGAAAAGATCCCTTGCAGGCTGGCAAAGGCAAGTCCCAGAGCTGCAGAGAGCAGCAGCAGGAACAGAGGCCAAGCTGTCCGCGGTTCCTGCAGAGGGAGAACCTTGACAAGGAGTTGTGGGACTGACCATGCACAAAAGAGGAAGAAGAAGAAGAAGAAGAAGAAGAAGAAGAAGAAGAGGAAGAAGAGGAAGAAGAGGTGAGTGGTACCGTGGCATCTCTTCCAAAGCGTGACATGTAGCGATGACGAGCAGACTTTTTGCCTTCCACAACTTGTTTGGCTGCTGTGCTTCTTGGCCAGGGATGCATGAGAAGCGCTCTGGTCCCTGCCAGGCGCTTGTGTTAGCTGCAGGGAGAGCTGAGAAGTGGCAGCTGCGGCTGCCAGCATGGTGGAGCATGAGCAGCCGGCTCCCAGGCCAAATGGCCCAAAGAAATGGTGGCAAGGGGCCGTGCCGAGAACTGCGGAGGAAGGCAAAAAACCGCTGGGGACCAGTGCCAATGTGCCCCAGGGGAACAAGTTCCTTGCTGAGCCCAGTGCTGGCCATGGGCTGTTCCCTGAGCATGTGAGCCAGACCTGGCTCCTTGTCCCACAGGCTGCTCATGCTTGCCAGGAGCTGCCCAAGCCCTATCCTCCCTTGAGCTGGAGCTATCTGGCGGACTTGCCAGAGTGCCCAAGTGCCTCTGAGCTGATAGACCTTGTGGGCAAGAATCCTTGCTGTCCCTGTGTAGGACACCAGTGGGTGTTCCAAAGCACTGCAAGCCCTTGCAAGCCCTTGCAAGCCCTCGACATCCTATCTCTTACGGCTCCTGAGCGTTGCTCTGTAGGAGATGAGGATGGTGAGCTGTGCAGTGCTCCTCAAGAAGGAATTGCCTTGGTCTTGCCACTGCTATCCAGTTGAAAAGGATTTGCATCCATGAGCCGAGCTTGGAAGGTGGCCCTGCCAGCAGATTGTCTTGCAGCGGAGAACCTCCAGCAGCCTCATGCAAGGTTTTCTTCCCTCAGCCCCTGGCCTGTGATTCCAGCAGCTCCTCAAGTGCTTCCTGTCAGATGTGCTGGGGCTGCCCCCGGGCCAGCTCTGGCAGTGGACACGGGAGGCTGCTCCTCTGGATCCTGCGTGGGGCCTGGTGACCACTGCGTTGCCGGGTGCTGGCATTGTGACATGGGGGTGACACAGCCGCATATGTGCAGCCCTTTGGAGGAAGCCTTTGGGGTGCTGGCTCCAAATCAGTCCCTGTACCTACAAAATAGGGGAGTAAGCAACCTAATAGAGTCCCTTTTTTGCAAAAAGACAGTGTGGATTTGTTGCCAGTGCAGCCTTCCTTCCAGTAGCAATACTGCCTGTAGTATCATGCATGGAGGCCTCAGGGCTCGCTCAGGGCTTGTCACGCAGAACTGCAGGCCTGACAGAGCAGAACTGCTCTCCTCTCCTCTCCTCTCCTCTCCTCTCCTCTCCTCTCCTCTCCTCTCCTCTCCTCTCCTCTCCTCTCCTCTCCTCTCCTCTCCTCTCCTCTCCTCTCCTCTCCTCTCCTCTTCTCTCCTGTCCGCCTGTCCAATATCTAAGAGACTGTTTGCCTGAAAGGACAGAGGGTTTTCAGTTCCAAAATCAATGTCAAGGACACATAACACAATGAATTTTATTTTATTTTGTTGTTAATTTATTAATTTTCTTGATTTTATGTTAATTCATGTTATGTTATTTCATGTCATTTTTTTTCCCTTTGTGACTCTGTTTCAGAACCCAGGCTCACAAGCATTAGCTCAAGCCCAAGTGTAGCCAGGAGTAGGCTGAGGCATTCTTCAGTTTAGCAGGAGAAAAGATCCCTTGCAGGCTGGCAAAGGCAAGTCCCAGAGCTGCAGAGAGCAGCAGCAGGAATAGAGGCCAAGCTGTCCGCGGTTCCTGCAGAGGGAGAACCTTGACAAGGACTTGTGGGACTGACCATGCACAAAAGAGGAAGAAGAAGAAGAAGAAGAAGAAGAAGAAGAGGAAGAAGAGGAAGAAGAGGTGAGTGGTACCGTGGCATCTCTTCCAAAGCGTGACATGTAGCGATGACGAGCAGACTTTTTGCCTTCCACAACTTGTTTGGCTGCTGTGCTTCTTGGCCAGGGATGCATGAGAAGCGCTCTGGTCCCTGCCAGGCGCTTGTGTTAGCTGCAGGGAGAGCTGAGAAGTGGCAGCTGCGGCTGCCAGCATGGTGGAGCATGAGCAGCCGGCTCCCAGGCCAAATGGCCCAAAGAAATGGTGGCAAGGGGCCGTGCTGAGAACTGCGGAGGAAGGCAAAAAACCGCCGGGGACCAGTGCCAATGTGCCCCAGGGGAAAAAGTTCCTTGCTGAGCCCAGTGCTGGCCATGGGCTGTTCCCTGAGCATGTGAGCCAGACCTGGCTCCTTGTCCCACAGGCTGCTCATGCTTCCCAGGAGCTGCCCAAGCCCTATCCTCCCTTGAGCTGGAGCTATCTGGCGGACTTGCCAGAGTGCCCAAGGGCCTCTGAGCTGATAGACCTTGTGGGCAAGAATCCTTGCTGTCCCTGTGTAGGACACCAGTGGGTGTTCCAAAGCACTGCAAGCCCTTGCAAGCCCTTGCAAGCCCTCGACATCCTATCTCTTACGGCTCCTGAGCGTTGCTCTGTAGGAGATGAGGATGGTGAGCTGTGCAGTGCTCCTCAAGAAGGAATTGCCTTGGTCTTGCCACTGCTATCCAGTTGAAAAGGATTTGCATCCATGAGCCGAGCTTGGAAGGTGGCCCTGCCAGCAGATTGTCTTGCAGCGGAGAACCTCCAGCAGCCTCATGCAAGGTTTTCTTCCCTCAGCCCCTGGCCTGTGATTCCAGCAGCTCCTCAAGTGCTTCCTGTCAGATGTGCTGGGGCTGCCCCCGGGCCAGCTCTGGCAGTGGACACGGGAGGCTGCTCCTCTGGATCCTGCGTGGGGCCTGGTGACCACTGCGTTGCCGGGTGCTGGCATTGTGACATGGGGGTGACACAGCCGCATATGTGCAGCCCTTTGGAGGAAGCCTTTGGGGTGCTGGCTCCAAATCAGTCCCTGTACCTACAAAATAGGGGAGTAAGCAACCTAATAGAGTCCCTTTTTTGCAAAAAGACAGTGTGGATTTGTTGCCAGTGCAGCCTTCCTTCCAGTAGCAATACTGCCTGTAGTATCATGCATGGAGGCCTCAGGGCTCGCTCAGGGCTTGTCACGCAGAACTGCAGGCCTGACAGAGCAGAACTGCTCTCCTCTCCTCTCCTCTCCTCTCCTCTTCTCTCCTGTCCTCTCCTCTCCTCTCCTCTCCTCTCCTCTCCTCTCCTCTCCTCTCCTCTCCTCTCCTCTCCTCTCCTCTCCTCTCCTCTCCTCTTCTCTCCTGTCCGCCAGTCCAATATCTAAGAGACTGTTTGCCTGAAAGGACAGAGGGTTTTCAGTTCCAAAATCAATGTCAAGGACACATAACACAATGAATTTTATTTTATTTTGTTGTTAATTTATTAATTTTCTTGATTTTATGTTAATTCATGTTATGTTATTTCATGTCATTTTTTTTCCCTTTGTGACTCTGTTTCAGAACCCAGGCTCACAAGCATTAGCTCAAGCCCAAGTGTAGCCAGGAGTAGGCTGAGGCATTCTTCAGTTTAGCATGAGAAAAGATCCCTTGCAGGCTGGCAAAGGCAAGTCCCAGAGCTGCAGAGAGCAGCAGCAGGAATAGAGGCCAAGCTGTCCGCGCTTCCTGCAGAGGGAGAACCTTGACAAGGAGTTGTGGGACTGACCATGCACAAAAGAGGAAGAAGAAGAAGAAGAAGAAGAAGAAGAAGAGGAAGAAGAGGAAGAAGAGGTGAGTGGTACCGTGGCATCTCTTCCAAAGCATGACATGTAGCGATGACGAGCAGACTTTTTGCCTTCCACAACTTGTTTGGCTGCTGTGCTTCTTGGCCAGGGATGCATGAGAAGCGCTCTGGTCCCTGCCAGGCGCTTGTGTTAGCTGCAGGGAGAGCTGAGAAGTGGCAGCTGCGGCTGCCAGCATGGTGGAGCATGAGCAGCAGGCTCCCAGGCCAAATGGCCCAAAGAAATGGTGGCAAGGGGCCGTGCTGAGAACTGCGGAGGAAGGCAAAAAACCGCTGGGGACCAGTGCCAATGTGCCCCAGGGGAAAAAGTTCCTTGCTGAGCCCAGTGCTGGCCATGGGCTGTTCCCTGAGCATGTGAGCCAGACCTGGCTCCTTGTCCCACAGGCTGCTCATGCTTCCCAGGAGCTGCCCAAGCCCTATCCTCCCTTGAGCTGGAGCTATCTGGCGGACTTGCCAGAGTGCCCAAGTGCCTCTGAGCTGATAGACCTTGTGGGCAAGAATCCTTGCTGTCCCTGTGTAGGACACCAGTGGGTGTTCCAAAGCACTGCAAGCCCTTGCAAGCCCTTGCAAGCCCTCGACATCCTATCTCTTACGGCTCCTGAGCGTTGCTCTGTAGGAGATGAGGATGGTGAGCTGTGCAGTGCTCCTCAAGAAGGAATTGCCTTGGTCTTGCCACTGCTATCCAGTTGAAAAGGATTTGCATCCATGAGCCGAGCTTGGAAGGTGGCCCTGCCAGCAGATTGTCTTGCAGCGGAGAACCTCCAGCAGCCTCATGCAAGGTTTTCTTCCCTCAGCCCCTGGCCTGTGATTCCAGCAGCTCCTCAAGTGCTTCCTGTCAGATGTGCTGGGGCTGCCCCCGGGCCAGCTCTGGCAGTGGACACGGGAGGCTGCTCCTCTGGATCCTGCGTGGGGCCTGGTGACCACTGCGTTGCCGGGTGCTGGCATTGTGACATGGGGGTGACACAGCCGCATATGTGCAGCCCTTTGGAGGAAGCCTTTGGGGTGCTGGCTCCAAATCAGTCCCTGTACCTACAAAATAGGGGAGTAAGCAACCTAATAGAGTCCCTTTTTTGCAAAAAGACAGTGTGGATTTGTTGCCAGTGCAGCCTTCCTTCCAGTAGCAATACTGCCTGTAGTATCATGCATGGAGGCCTCAGGGCTCGCTCAGGGCTTGTCACGCAGAACTGCAGGCCTGACAGAGCAGAACTGCTCTCCTCTCCTCTCCTCTCCTCTCCTCTCCTCTCCTCTCCTCTTCTATTCTCTCCTGTCCGCCAGTCCAATATCTAAGAGACTGTTTGCCTGAAAGGACAGAGGGTTTTCAGTTCCAAAATCAATGTCAAGGACACATAACACATGAATTTTATTTTATTTTGTTGTTAATTTATTAATTTTCTTGATTTTATGTTAATTCATGTTATGTTATTTCATGTCATTTTTTTTCCCTTTGTGACTCTGTTTCAGAACCCAGGCTCACAAGCATTAGCTCAAGCCCAAGTGTAGCCAGGAGTAGGCTGAGGCATTCTTCAATTTAGCATGAGAAAAGATCCCTTGCAGGCTGGCAAAGGCAAGTCCCAGAGCTGCAGAGAGCAGCAGCAGGAATAGAGGCCAAGCTGTCCGCGGTTCCTGCAGAGGGAGAACCTTGACAAGGAGTTGTGGGACTGACCATGCACAAAAGAGGAAGAAGAAGAAGAAGAAGAAGAAGAAGAAGAGGAAGAAGAGGAAGAAGAGGAAGAAGAGGTGAGTGGTACCGTGGCATCTCTTCCAAAGCGTGACATGTAGCGATGACGAGCAGACTTTTTGCCTTCCACAACTTGTTTGGCTGCTGTGCTTCTTGGCCAGGGATGCATGAGAAGCGCTCTGGTCCCTGCCAGGCGCTTGTGTTAGCTGCAGGGAGAGCTGAGAAGTGGCAGCTGCGGCTGCCAGCATGGTGGAGCATGAGCAGCCGGCTCCCAGGCCAAATGGCCCAAAGAAATGGCGGCAAGGGGCCGTGCCGAGAACTGCGGAGGAAGGCAAAAAACCGCTGGGGACCAGTGCCAATGTGCCCCAGGGGAAAAAGTTCCTTGCTGAGCCCAGTGCTGGCCATGGGCTGTTCTCTGAGCATGTGAGCCAGACCTGGCTCCTTGTCCCACAGGCTGCTCATGCTTGCCAGGAGCTGCCCAAGCCCTATCCTCCCTTGAGCTGGAGCTATCTGGCGGACTTGCCAGAGTGCCCAAGTGCCTCTGAGCTGATAGACCTTGTGGGCAAGAATCCTTGCTGTCCCTGTGTAGGACACCAGTGGGTGTTCCAAAGCACTGCAAGCCCTTGCAAGCCCTCGACATCCTATCTCTTACGGCTCCTGAGCGTTGCTCTGTAGGAGATGAGGATGGTGAGCTGTGCAGTGCTCCTCAAGAAGGAATTGCCTTGGTCTTGCCACTGCTATCCAGTTGAAAAGGATTTGCATCCATGAGCCGAGCTTGGAAGGTGGCCCTGCCAGCAGATTGTCTTGCAGCGGAGAACCTCCAGCAGCCTCATGCAAGGTTTTCTTCCCTCAGCCCCTGGCCTGTGATTCCAGCAGCTCCTCAAGTGCTTCCTGTCAGATGTGCTGGGGCTGCCCCCGGGCCAGCTCTGGCAGTGGACACGGGAGGCTGCTCCTCTGGATCCTGCGTGGGGCCTGGTGACCACTGCGTTGCCGGGTGCTGGCATTGTGACATGGGGGTGACACAGCCGCATATGTGCAGCCCTTTGGAGGAAGCCTTTGGGGTGCTGGCTCCAAATCAGTCCCTGTACCTACAAAACAGGGGAGTAAGCAACCTAATAGAGTCCCTTTTTTGCAAAAAGACAGTGTGGATTTGTTGCCAGTGCAGCCTTCCTTCCAGTAGCAATACTGCCTGTAGTATCATGCATGGAGGCCTCAGGGCTCGCTCAGGGCTTGTCACGCAGAACTGCAGGCCTGACAGAGCAGAACTGCTCTCCTCTCCTCTCCTCTCCTCTCCTCTCCTCTCCTCTCCTCTCCTCTCCTCTCCTCTCCTCTCCTCTCCTCTCCTCTTCTCTCCTGTCCGCCTGTCCAATATCTAAGAGACTGTTTGCCTGAAAGGACAGAGGGTTTTCAGTTCCAAAATCAATGTCAAGGACACATAACACAATGAATTTTATTTTATTTTGTTGTTAATTTATTAATTTTCTTGATTTTATGTTAATTCATGTTATGTTATTTCATGTCATTTTTTTTCCCTTTGTGACTCTGTTTCAGAACCCAGGCTCACAAGCATTAGCTCAAGCCCAAGTGTAGCCAGGAGTAGGCTGAGGCATTCTTCAGTTTAGCAGGAGAAAAGATCCCTTGCAGGCTGGCAAAGGCAAGTCCCAGAGCTGCAGAGAGCAGCAGCAGGAATAGAGGCCAAGCTGTCCGCGGTTCCTGCAGAGGGAGAACCTTGACAAGGACTTGTGGGACTGACCATGCACAAAAGAGGAAGAAGAAGAAGAAGAAGAAGAAGAAGAAGAGGAAGAAGAGGAAGAAGAGGTGAGTGGTACCGTGGCATCTCTTCCAAAGCGTGACATGTAGCGATGACGAGCAGACTTTTTGCCTTCCACAACTTGTTTGGCTGCTGTGCTTCTTGGCCAGGGATGCATGAGAAGCGCTCTGGTCCCTGCCAGGCGCTTGTGTTAGCTGCAGGGAGAGCTGAGAAGTGGCAGCTGCGGCTGCCAGCATGGTGGAGCATGAGCAGCCGGCTCCCAGGCCAAATGGCCCAAAGAAATGGTGGCAAGGGGCCGTGCTGAGAACTGCGGAGGAAGGCAAAAAACCGCCGGGGACCAGTGCCAATGTGCCCCAGGGGAAAAAGTTCCTTGCTGAGCCCAGTGCTGGCCATGGGCTGTTCCCTGAGCATGTGAGCCAGACCTGGCTCCTTGTCCCACAGGCTGCTCATGCTTCCCAGGAGCTGCCCAAGCCCTATCCTCCCTTGAGCTGGAGCTATCTGGCGGACTTGCCAGAGTGCCCAAGGGCCTCTGAGCTGATAGACCTTGTGGGCAAGAATCCTTGCTGTCCCTGTGTAGGACACCAGTGGGTGTTCCAAAGCACTGCAAGCCCTTGCAAGCCCTTGCAAGCCCTCGACATCCTATCTCTTACGGCTCCTGAGCGTTGCTCTGTAGGAGATGAGGATGGTGAGCTGTGCAGTGCTCCTCAAGAAGGAATTGCCTTGGTCTTGCCACTGCTATCCAGTTGAAAAGGATTTGCATCCATGAGCCGAGCTTGGAAGGTGGCCCTGCCAGCAGATTGTCTTGCAGCGGAGAACCTCCAGCAGCCTCATGCAAGGTTTTCTTCCCTCAGCCCCTGGCCTGTGATTCCAGCAGCTCCTCAAGTGCTTCCTGTCAGATGTGCTGGGGCTGCCCCCGGGCCAGCTCTGGCAGTGGACACGGGAGGCTGCTCCTCTGGATCCTGCGTGGGGCCTGGTGACCACTGCGTTGCCGGGTGCTGGCATTGTGACATGGGGGTGACACAGCCGCATATGTGCAGCCCTTTGGAGGAAGCCTTTGGGGTGCTGGCTCCAAATCAGTCCCTGTACCTACAAAATAGGGGAGTAAGCAACCTAATAGAGTCCCTTTTTTGCAAAAAGACAGTGTGGATTTGTTGCCAGTGCAGCCTTCCTTCCAGTAGCAATACTGCCTGTAGTATCATGCATGGAGGCCTCAGGGCTCGCTCAGGGCTTGTCACGCAGAACTGCAGGCCTGACAGAGCAGAACTGCTCTCCTCTCCTCTCCTCTCCTCTCCTCTCCTCTCCTCTCCTCTCCTCTCCTCTCCTCTCCTCTCCTCTTCTCTTCTCTCCTGTCCGCCAGTCCAATATCTAAGAGACTGTTTGCCTGAAAGGACAGAGGGTTTTCAGTTCCAAAATCAATGTCAAGGACACATAACACAATGAATTTTATTTTATTTTGTTGTTAATTTATTAATTTTCTTGATTTTATGTTCATTCATGTTATGTTATTTCATGTCATTTTTTTTCCCTTTGTGACTCTGTTTCAGAACCCAGGCTCACAAGCATTAGCTCAAGCCCAAGTGTAGCCAGGAGTAGGCTGAGGCATTCTTCAGTTTAGCATGAGAAAAGATCCCTTGCAGGCTGGCAAAGGCAAGTCCCAGAGCTGCAGAGAGCAGCAGCAGGAATAGAGGCCAAGCTGTCCGCGGTTCCTGCAGAGGGAGAACCTTGACAAGGAGTTGTGGGACTGACCATGCACAAAAGAGGAAGAAGAAGAAGAAGAAGAAGAAGAAGAAGAAGAGGAAGAAGAGGAAGAAGAGGTGAGTGGTACCGTGGCATCTCTTCCAAAGCGTGACATGTAGCGATGACGAGCAGACTTTTTGCCTTCCACAACTTGTTTGGCTGCTGTGCTTCTTGGCCAGGGATGCATGAGAAGCGCTCTGGTCCCTGCCAGGCGCTTGTGTTAGCTGCAGGGAGAGCTGAGAAGTGGCAGCTGCGGCTGCCAGCATGGTGGAGCATGAGCAGCCGGCTCCCAGGCCAAATGGCCCAAAGAAATGGTGGCAAGGGGCCATGCTGAGAACTGCGGAGGAAGGCAAAAAACCGCTGGGGACCAGTGCCAATGTGCCCCAGGGGAAAAAGTTCCTTGCTGAGCCCAGTGCTGGCCATGGGCTGTTCCCTGAGCATGTGAGCCAGACCTGGCTCCTTGTCCCACAGGCTGCTCATGCTTCCCAGAAGCTGCCCAAGCCCTATCCTCCCTTGAGCTGGAGCTATGTCGCGGACTTGCCAGAGTGCCCAAGTGCCTCTGAGCTGATGGAGCTTGAGGGCAAGAATCCTTGCTGTCCCCGTGTAGGACACCAGTGGGTGTTCCAAAGCACTGCAAGCCCTTGCAAGCCCTTGCAAGCCCTCGACATCCTATCTCTTACGGCTCCTGAGCGTTGCTCTGTAGGAGATGAGGATGGTGAGCTGTGCAGTGCTCCTCAAGAAGGAATTGCCTTGGTCTTGCCACTGCTATCCAGTTGAAAAGGATTTGCATCCATGAGCCGAGCTTGGAAGATGGCCCTGCCAGCAGATTGTCTTGCAGCGGAGAACCTCCAGCAGCCTCATGCAAGGTTTTCTTCCCTCAGCCCCTGGCCTGTGATTCCAGCAGCTCCTCAAGTGCTTCCTGTCAGATGTGCTGGGGCTGCCCCCGGGCCAGCTCTGGCAGTGGACACGGGAGGCTGCTCCTCTGGATCCTGCGTGGGGCCTGGTGACCACTGCGTTGCCGGGTGCTGGCATTGTGACATGGGGGTGACACAGCCGCATATGTGCAGCCCTTTGGAGGAAGCCTTTGGGGTGCTGGCTCCAAATCAGTCCCTGTACCTACAAAATAGGGGAGTAAGCAACCTAATAGAGTCCCTTTTTTGCAAAAAGACAGTGTGGATTTGTTGCCAGTGCAGCCTTCCTTCCAGTAGCAATACTGCCTGTAGTATCATGCATGGAGGCCTCAGGGCTCGCTCAGGGCTTGTCACGCAGAACTGCAGGCCTGACAGAGCAGAACTGCTCTCCTCTCCTCTCCTCTCCTCTCCTCTCCTCTCCTCTCCTCTCCTCTCCTCTCCTCTCCTCTCCTCTCCTCTCCTCTCCTCTCCTCTTCTCTCCTGTCCGCCTGTCCAATATCTAAGAGACTGTTTGCCTGAAAGGACAGAGGGTTTTCAGTTCCAAAATCAATGTCAAGGACACATAACACAATGAATTTTATTTTATTTTGTTGTTAATTTATTAATTTTCTTGATTTTATGTTAATTCATGTTATGTTATTTCATGTCATTTTTTTTCCCTTTGTGACTCTGTTTCAGAACCCAGGCTCACAAGCATTAGCTCAAGCCCAAGTGTAGCCAGGAGTAGGCTGAGGCATTCTTCAGTTTAGCAGGAGAAAAGATCCCTTGCAGGCTGGCAAAGGCAAGTCCCAGAGCTGCAGAGAGCAGCAGCAGGAATAGAGGCCAAGCTGTCCGCGGTTCCTGCAGAGGGAGAACCTTGACAAGGAGTTGTGGGACTGACCATGCACAAAAGAGGAAGAAGAAGAAGAAGAAGAAGAAGAAGAAGAGGAAGAAGAGGAAGAAGAGGTGAGTGGTACCGTGGCATCTCTTCCAAAGCGTGACATGTAGCGATGACGAGCAGACTTTTTGCCTTCCACAACTTGTTTGGCTGCTGTGCTTCTTGGCCAGGGATGCATGAGAAGCGCTCTGGTCCCTGCCAGGCGCTTGTGTTAGCTGCAGGGAGAGCTGAGAAGTGGCAGCTGCGGCTGCCAGCATGGTGGAGCATGAGCAGCCGGCTCCCAGGCCAAATGGCCCAAAGAAATGGTGGCAAGGGGCCGTGCTGAGAACTGCGGAGGAAGGCAAAAAACCGCCGGGGACCAGTGCCAATGTGCCCCAGGGGAAAAAGTTCCTTGCTGAGCCCAGTGCTGGCCATGGGCTGTTCCCTGAGCATGTGAGCCAGACCTGGCTCCTTGTCCCACAGGCTGCTCATGCTTCCCAGGAGCTGCCCAAGCCCTATCCTCCCTTGAGCTGGAGCTATCTGGCGGACTTGCCAGAGTGCCCAAGTGCCTCTGAGCTGATAGACCTTGTGGGCAAGAATCCTTGCTGTCCCTGTGTAGGACACCAGTGGGTGTTCCAAAGCACTGCAAGCCCTTGCAAGCCCTTGCAAGCCCTCGACATCCTATCTCTTACGGCTCCTGAGCGTTGCTCTGTAGGAGATGAGGATGGTGAGCTGTGCAGTGCTCCTCAAGAAGGAATTGCCTTGGTCTTGCCACTGCTATCCAGTTGAAAAGGATTTGCATCCATGAGCCGAGCTTGGAAGGTGGCCCTGCCAGCAGATTGTCTTGCAGCGGAGAACCTCCAGCAGCCTCATGCAAGGTTTTCTTCCCTCAGCCCCTGGCCTGTGATTCCAGCAGCTCCTCAAGTGCTTCCTGTCAGATGTGCTGGGGCTGCCCCCGGGCCAGCTCTGGCAGTGGACACGGGAGGCTGCTCCTCTAGATCCTGCGTGGGGCCTGGTGACCACTGCGTTGCCGGGTGCTGGCATTGTGACATGGGGGTGACACAGCCGCATATGTGCAGCCCTTTGGAGGAAGCCTTTGGGGTGCTGGCTCCAAATCAGTCCCTGTACCTACAAAATAGGGGAGTAAGCAACCTAATAGAGTCCCTTTTTTGCAAAAAGACAGTGTGGATTTGTTGCCAGTGCAGCCTTCCTTCCAGTAGCAATACTGCCTGTAGTATCATGCATGGAGGCCTCAGGGCTCGCTCAGGGCTTGTCACGCAGAACTGCAGGCCTGACAGAGCAGAACTGCTCTCCTCTCCTCTCCTCTCCTCTCCTCTCCTCTCCTCTCCTCTCCTCTCCTCTCCTCTCCTCTCCTCTCCTCTCCTCTCCTCTCCTCTCCTCTCCTCTTCTCTTCTCTCCTGTCCGCCAGTCCAATATCTAAGAGACTGTTTGCCTGAAAGGACAGAGGGTTTTCAGTTCCAAAATCAATGTCAAGGACACATAACACAATGAATTTTATTTTATTTTGTTGTTAATTTATTAATTTTCTTGATTTTATGTTAATTCATGTTATGTTATTTCATGTCATTTTTTTTCCCTTTGTGACTCTGTTTCAGAACCCAGGCTCACAAGCATTAGCTCAAGCCCAAGTGTAGCCAGGAGTAGGCTGAGGCATTCTTCAGTTTAGCAGGAGAAAAGATCCCTTGCAGGCTGGCAAAGGCAAGTCCCAGAGCTGCAGAGAGCAGCAGCAGGAATAGAGGCCAAGCTGTCCGCGGTTCCTGCAGAGGGAGAACCTTGACAAGGAGTTGTGGGACTGACCATGCACAAAAGAGGAAGAAGAAGAAGAAGAAGAAGAAGAAGAAGAAGAAGAAGAGGAAGAAGAGGAAGAAGAGGTGAGTGGTACCGTGGCATCTCTTCCAAAGCGTGACATGTAGCGATGACGAGCAGACTTTTTGCCTTCCACAACTTGTTTGGCTGCTGTGCTTCTTGGCCAGGGATGCATGAGAAGCGCTCTGGTCCCTGCCAGGCGCTTGTGTTAGCTGCAGGGAGAGCTGAGAAGTGGCAGCTGCGGCTGCCAGCATGGTGGAGCATGAGCAGCCGGCTCCCAGGCCAAATGGCCCAAAGAAATGGTGGCAAGGGGCCGTGCTGAGAACTGCGGAGGAAGGCAAAAAACCGCTGGGGACCAGTGCCAATGTGCCCCAGGGGAAGAAGTTCCTTGCTGAGCCCAGTGCTGGCCATGGGCTGTTCCCTGATCATGTGAGCCAGACCTGGCTCCTTGTCCCACAGGCTGCTCATGCTTGCCAGGAGCTGCCCAAGCCCTATCCTCCCTTGAGCTGGAGCTATCTGGCGGACTTGCCAGAGTGCCCAAGTGCCTCTGAGCTGATAGACCTTGTGGGCAAGAATCCTTGCTGTCCCTGTGTAGGACACCAGTGGGTGTTCCAAAGCACTGCAAGCCCTTGCAAGCCCTTGCAAGCCCTCGACATCCTATCTCTTACGGCTCCTGAGCGTTGCTCTGTAGGAGATGAGGATGGTGAGCTGTGCAGTGCTCCTCAAGAAGGAATTGCCTTGGTCTTGCCACTGCTATCCAGTTGAAAAGGATTTGCATCCATGAGCCGAGCTTGGAAGGTGGCCCTGCCAGCAGATTGTCTTGCAGCGGAGAACCTCCAGCAGCCTCATGCAAGGTTTTCTTCCCTCAGCCCCTGGCCTGTGATTCCAGCAGCTCCTCAAGTGCTTCCTGTCAGATGTGCTGGGGCTGCCCCCGGGCCAGCTCTGGCAGTGGACACGGGAGGCTGCTCCTCTGGATCCTGCGTGGGGCCTGGTGACCACTGCGTTGCCGGGTGCTGGCATTGTGACATGGGGGTGACACAGCCGCATATGTGCAGCCCTTTGGAGGAAGCCTTTGGGGTGCTGGCTCCAAATCAGTCCCTGTACCTACAAAATAGGGGAGTAAGCAACCTAATAGAGTCCCTTTTTTGCAAAAAGACAGTGTGGATTTGTTGCCAGTGCAGCCTTCCTTCCAGTAGCAATACTGCCTGTAGTATCATGCATGGAGGCCTCAGGGCTCGCTCAGGGCTTGTCACGCAGAACTGCAGGCCTGACAGAGCAGAACTGCTCTCCTCTCCTCTCCTCTCCTCTCCTCTCCTCTCCTCTCCTCTCCTCTTCTCTTCTCTCCTGTCCGCCAGTCCAATATCTAAGAGACTGTTTGCCTGAAAGGACAGAGGGTTTTCAGTTCCAAAATCAATGTCAAGGACACATAACACAATGAATTTTATTTTATTTTGTTGTTAATTTATTAATTTCTTTTCTTGATTTTATGTTAATTCATGTTATGTTATTTCATGTCATTTTTTTTCCCTTTGTGACTCTGTTTCAGAACCCAGGCTCACAAGCATTAGCTCAAGCCCAAGTGTAGCCAGGAGTAGGCTGAGGCATTCTTCAGTTTAGCATGAGAAAAGATCCCTTGCAGGCTGGCAAAGGCAAGTCCCAGAGCTGCAGAGAGCAGCAGCAGGAATAGAGGCCAAGCTGTCCGCGGTTCCTGCAGAGGGAGAACCTTGACAAGGAGTTGTGGGACTGACCATGCACAAAAGAGGAAGAAGAAGAAGAAGAAGAAGAAGAAGAAGAAGAGGAAGAAGAGGTGAGTGGTACCGTGGCATCTCTTCCAAAGCGTGACATGTAGCGATGACGAGCAGACTTTTTGCCTTCCACAACTTGTTTGGCTGCTGTGCTTCTTGGCCAGGGATGCATGAGAAGCGCTCTGGTCCCTGCCAGGCGCTTGTGTTAGCTGCAGGGAGAGCTGAGAAGTGGCAGCTGCGGCTGCCAGCATGGTGGAGCATGAGCAGCCGGCTCCCAGGCCAAATGGCCCAAAGAAATGGTGGCAAGGGGCCGTGCTGAGAACTGCGGAGGAAGGCAAAAAACCGCTGGGGACCAGTGCCAATGTGCCCCAGGGGAAAAAGTTCCTTGCTGAGCCCAGTGCTGGCCATGGGCTGTTCCCTGAGCATGTGAGCCAGACCTGGCTCCTTGTCCCACAGGCTGCTCATGCTTCCCAGGAGCTGCCCAAGCCCTATCCTCCCTTGAGCTGGAGCTATCTGGCGGACTTGCCAGAGTGCCCAAGTGCCTCTGAGCTGATAGACCTTGTGGGCAAGAATCCTTGCTGTCCCTGTGTAGGACACCAGTGGGTGTTCCAAAGCACTGCAAGCCCTTGCAAGCCCTTGCAAGCCCTCGACATCCTATCTCTTACGGCTCCTGAGCGTTGCTCTGTAGGAGATGAGGATGGTGAGCTGTGCAGTGCTCCTCAAGAAGGAATTGCCTTGGTCTTGCCACTGCTATCCAGTTGAAAAGGATTTGCATCCATGAGCCGAGCTTGGAAGGTGGCCCTGCCAGCAGATTGTCTTGCAGCGGAGAACCTCCAGCAGCCTCATGCAAGGTTTTCTTCCCTCAGCCCCTGGCCTGTGATTCCAGCAGCTCCTCAAGTGCTTCCTGTCAGATGTGCTGGGGCTGCCCCCGGGCCAGCTCTGGCAGTGGACACGGGAGGCTGCTCCTCTGGATCCTGCGTGGGGCCTGGTGACCACTGCGTTGCCGGGTGCTGGCATTGTGACATGGGGGTGACACAGCCGCATATGTGCAGCCCTTTGGAGGAAGCCTTTGGGGTGCTGGCTCCAAATCAGTCCCTGTACCTACAAAATAGGGGAGTAAGCAACCTAATAGAGTCCCTTTTTTGCAAAAAGACAGTGTGGATTTGTTGCCAGTGCAGCCTTCCTTCCAGTAGCAATACTGCCTGTAGTATCATGCATGGAGGCCTCAGGGCTCGCTCAGGGCTTGTCACGCAGAACTGCAGGCCTGACAGAGCAGAACTGCTCTCCTCTCCTCTCCTCTCCTCTCCTCTCCTCTCCTCTCCTCTCCTCTCCTCTCCTCTCCTCTCCTCTTCTCTTCTCTCCTGTCCGCCAGTCCAATATCTAAGAGACTGTTTGCCTGAAAGGACAGAGGGTTTTCAGTTCCAAAATCAATGTCAAGGACACATAACACAATGAATTTTATTTTATTTTGTTGTTAATTTATTAATTTTCTTGATTTTATGTTAATTCATGTTATGTTATTTCATGTCATTTTTTTTCCCTTTGTGACTCTGTTTCAGAACCCAGGCTCACAAGCATTAGCTCAAGCCCAAGTGTAGCCAGGAGTAGGCTGAGGCATTCTTCAGTTTAGCATGAGAAAAGATCCCTTGCAGGCTGGCAAAGGCAAGTCCCAGAGCTGCAGAGAGCAGCAGCAGGAATAGAGGCCAAGCTGTCCGCGGTTCCTGCAGAGGGAGAACCTTGACAAGGAGTTGTGGGACTGACCATGCACAAAAGAGGAAGAAGAAGAAGAAGAAGAAGAAGAAGAAGAAGAAGAGGAAGAAGAGGAAGAAGAGGTGAGTGGTACCGTGGCATCTCTTCCAAAGCGTGACATGTAGCGATGACGAGCAGACTTTTTGCCTTCCACAACTTGTTTGGCTGCTGTGCTTCTTGGCCAGGGATGCATGAGAAGCGCTCTGGTCCCTGCCAGGCGCTTGTGTTAGCTGCAGGGAGAGCTGAGAAGTGGCAGCTGCGGCTGCCAGCATGGTGGAGCATGAGCAGCCGGCTCCCAGGCCAAATGGCCCAAAGAAATGGTGGCAAGGGGCCGTGCTGAGAACTGCGGAGGAAGGCAAAAAACCGCTGGGGACCAGTGCCAATGTGCCCCAGGGGAAAAAGTTCCTTGCTGAGCCCAGTGCTGGCCATGGGCTCTTCCCTGAGCATGTGAGCCAGACCTGGCTCCTTGTCCCACAGGCTGCTCATGCTTCCCAGGAGCTGCCCAAGCCCTATCCTCCCTTGAGCTGGAGCTATCTGGCGGACTTGCCAGAGTGCCCAAGTGCCTCTGAGCTGATAGACCTTGTGGGCAAGAATCCTTGCTGTCCCTGTGTAGGACACCAGTGGGTGTTCCAAAGCACTGCAAGCCCTTGCAAGCCCTTGCAAGCCCTCGACATCCTATCTCTTACGGCTCCTGAGCGTTGCTCTGTAGGAGATGAGGATGGTGAGCTGTGCAGTGCTCCTCAAGAAGGAATTGCCTTGGTCTTGCCACTGCTATCCAGTTGAAAAGGATTTGCATCCATGAGCCGAGCTTGGAAGGTGGCCCTGCCAGCAGATTGTCTTGCAGCGGAGAACCTCCAGCAGCCTCATGCAAGGTTTTCTTCCCTCAGCCCCTGGCCTGTGATTCCAGCAGCTCCTCAAGTGCTTCCTGTCAGATGTGCTGGGGCTGCCCCCGGGCCAGCTCTGGCAGTGGACACGGGAGGCTGCTCCTCTGGATCCTGCGTGGGGCCTGGTGACCACTGCGTTGCCGGGTGCTGGCATTGTGACATGGGGGTGACACAGCCGCATATGTGCAGCCCTTTGGAGGAAGCCTTTGGGGTGCTGGCTCCAAATCAGTCCCTGTACCTACAAAATAGGGGAGTAAGCAACCTAATAGAGTCCCTTTTTTGCAAAAAGACAGTGTGGATTTGTTGCCAGTGCAGCCTTCCTTCCAGTAGCAATACTGCCTGTAGTATCATGCATGGAGGCCTCAGGGCTCGCTCAGGGCTTGTCACGCAGAACTGCAGGCCTGACAGAGCAGAACTGCTCTCCTCTCCTCTCCTCTCCTCTCCTCTCCTCTCCTCTCCTCTCCTCTCCTCTCCTCTCCTCTCCTCTCCTCTTCTCTCCTGTCCGCCAGTCCAATATCTAAGAGACTGTTTGCCTGAAAGGACAGAGGGTTTTCAGTTCCAAAATCAATGTCAAGGACACATAACACAATGAATTTTATTTTATTTTGTTGTTAATTTATTAATTTTCTTGATTTTATGTTAATTCATGTTATGTTATTTCATGTCATTTTTTTTCCCTTTGTGACTCTGTTTCAGAAGCCAGGCTCACAAGCATTAGCTCAAGCCCAAGTGTAGCCAGGAGTAGGCTGAGGCATTCTTCAGTTAAGCATGAGAAAAGATCCCTTGCAGGCTGGCAAAGGCAAGTCCCAGAGCTGCAGAGAGCAGCAGCAGGAATAGAGGCCAAGCTGTCCGCGGTTCCTGCAGAGGGAGAACCTTGACAAGGAGTTGTGGGACTGACCATGCACAAAAGAGGAAGAAGAAGAACAAGAAGAAGAAGAAGAAGAAGAAGAAGAGGAAGAAGAGGAAGAAGAGGTGAGTGGTACCGTGGCATCTCTTCCAAAGCGTGACATGTAGCGATGACGAGCAGACTTTTTGCCTTCCACAACTTGTTTGGCTGCTGTGCTTCTTGGCCAGGGATGCATGAGAAGCGCTCTGGTCCCTGCCAGGCGCTTGTGTTAGCTGCAGGGAGAGCTGAGAAGTGGCAGCTGCGGCTGCCAGCATGGTGGAGCATGAGCAGCCGGCTCCCAGGCCAAATGGCCCAAAGAAATGGTGGCAAGGGGCCGTGCTGAGAACTGCGGAGGAAGGCAAAAAACCGCTGGGGACCAGTGCCAATGTGCCCCAGGGGAAAAAGTTCCTTGCTGAGCCCAGTGCTGGCCATGGGCTGTTCCCTGAGCATGTGAGCCAGACCTGGCTCCTTGTCCCACAGGCTGCTCATGCTTCCCAGGAGCTGCCCAAGCCCTGTCCTCCCTTGAGCTGGAGCTATCTGGTGGACTTGCCAGAGTGCCCAAGTGCCTCTGAGCTGATAGACCTTGTGGGCAAGAATCCTTGCTGTCCCTGTGTAGGACACCAGTGGGTGTTCCAAAGCACTGCAAGCCCTTGCAAGCCCTTGCAAGCCCTCGACATCCTATCTCTTACGGCTCCTGAGCGTTGCTCTGTAGGAGATGAGGATGGTGAGCTGTGCAGTGCTCCTCAAGAAGGAATTGCCTTGGTCTTGCCACTGCTATCCAGTTGAAAAGGATTTGCATCCATGAGCCGAGCTTGGAAGGTGGCCCTGCCAGCAGATTGTCTTGCAGCGGAGAACCTCCAGCAGCCTCATGCAAGGTTTTCTTCCCTCAGCCCCTGGCCTGTGATTCCAGCAGCTCCTCAAGTGCTTCCTGTCAGATGTGCTGGGGCTGCCCCCGGGCCAGCTCTGGCAGTGGACACGGGAGGCTGCTCCTCTGGATCCTGCGTGGGGCCTGGTGACCACTGCGTTGCCGGGTGCTGGCATTGTGACATGGGGGTGACACAGCCGCATATGTGCAGCCCTTTGGAGGAAGCCTTTGGGGTGCTGGCTCCAAATCAGTCCCTGTACCTACAAAATAGGGGAGTAAGCAACCTAATAGAGTCCCTTTTTTGCAAAAAGACAGTGTGGATTTGTTGCCAGTGCAGCCTTCCTTCCAGTAGCAATACTGCCTGTAGTATCATGCATGGAGGCCTCAGGGCTCGCTCAGGGCTTGTCACGCAGAACTGCAGGCCTGACAGAGCAGAACTGCTCTCCTCTCCTCTCCTCTCCTGTCCTCTCCTCTCCTCTTCTCTTCTCTCCTGTCCGCCAGTCCAATATCTAAGAGACTGTTTGCCTGAAAGGACAGAGGGTTTTCAGTTCCAAAATCAATGTCAAGGACACATAACACAATGAATTTTATTTTATTTTGTTGTTAATTTATTAATTTTCTTGATTTTATGTTAATTCATGTTATGTTATTTCATGTCATTTTTTTTCCCTTTGTGACTCTGTTTCAGAACCCAGGCTCACAAGCATTAGCTCAAGCCCAAGTGTAGCCAGGAGTAGGCTGAGGCATTCTTCAGTTTAGCATGAGAAAAGATCCCTTGCAGGCTGGCAAAGGCAAGTCCCAGAGCTGCAGAGAGCAGCAGCAGGAATAGAGGCCAAGCTGTCCGTGGTTCCTGCAGAGGGAGAACCTTGACAAGGAGTTGTGGGACTGACCATGCACAAAAGAGGAAGAAGAAGAAGAAGAAGAAGAAGAAGAAGAAGAAGAAGAGGAAGAAGAGGAAGAAGAGGTGAGTGGTACCGTGGCATCTCTTCCAAAGCGTGACATGTAGCGATGACGAGCAGACTTTTTGCCTTCCACAACTTGTTTGGCTGCTGTGCTTCTTGGCCAGGGATGCATGAGAAGCGCTCTGGTCCCTGCCAGGCGCTTGTGTTAGCTGCAGGGAGAGCTGAGAAGTGGCAGCTGCGGCTGCCAGCATGGTGGAGCATGAGCAGCCGGCTCCCAGGCCAAATGGCCCAAAGAAATGGTGGCAAGGGGCCGTGCTGAGAACTGCGGAGGAAGGCAAAAAACCGCTGGGGAGCAGTGCCAATGTGCCCCTGGGGAAAAAGTTCCTTGCTGAGCCCAGTGCTGGCCATGGGCTGTTCCCTGAGCATGTGAGCCAGACCTGGCTCCTTGTCCCACAGGCTGCTCATGCTTCCCAGGAGCTGCCCAAGCCCTATCCTCCCTTGAGCTGGAGCTATCTGGCGGACTTGCCAGAGTGCCCAAGTGCCTCTGAGCTGATAGACCTTGTGGGCAAGAATCCTTGCTGTCCCTGTGTAGGACACCAGTGGGTGTTCCAAAGCACTGCAAGCCCTTGCAAGCCCTTGCAAGCCCTCGACATCCTATCTCTTACGGCTCCTGAGCGTTGCTCTGTAGGAGATGAGGATGGTGAGCTGTGCAGTGCTCCTCAAGAAGGAATTGCCTTGGTCTTGCCACTGCTATCCAGTTGAAAAGGATTTGCATCCATGAGCCGAGCTTGGAAGGTGGCCCTGCCAGCAGATTGTCTTGCAGCGGAGAACCTCCAGCAGCCTCATGCAAGGTTTTCTTCCCTCAGCCCCTGGCCTGTGATTCCAGCAGCTCCTCAAGTGCTTCCTGTCAGATGTGCTGGGGCTGCCCCCGGGCCAGCTCTGGCAGTGGACACGGGAGGCTGCTCCTCTGGATCCTGCGTGGGGCCTGGTGACCACTGCGTTGCCGGGTGCTGGCATTGTGACATGGGGGTGACACAGCCGCATATGTGCAGCCCTTTGGAGGAAGCCTTTGGGGTGCTGGCTCCAAATCAGTCCCTGTACCTACAAAATAGGGGAGTAAGCAACCTAATAGAGTCCCTTTTTTGCAAAAAGACAGTGTGGATTTGTTGCCAGTGCAGCCTTCCTTCCAGTAGCAATACTGCCTGTAGTATCATGCATGGAGGCCTCAGGGCTCGCTCAGGGCTTGTCACGCAGAACTGCAGGCCTGACAGAGCAGAACTGCTCTCCTCTCCTCTCCTCTCCTCTCCTCTCCTCTCCTCTCCTCTCCTCTCCTCTCCTCTCCTCTCCTCTCCTCTTCTCTTCTCTCCTGTCCGCCAGTCCAATATCTAAGAGACTGTTTGCCTGAAAGGACAGAGGGTTTTCAGTTCCAAAATCAATGTCAAGGACACATAACACAATGAATTTTATTTTATTTTGTTGTTAATTTATTAATTTTCTTGATTTTATGTTAATTCATGTTATGTTATTTCATGTCATTTTTTTTCCCTTTGTGACTCTGTTTCAGAACCCAGGCTCACAAGCATTAGCTCAAGCCCAAGTGTAGCCAGGAGTAGGCTGAGGCATTCTTCAGTTTAGCATGAGAAAAGATCCCTTGCAGGCTGGCAAAGGCAAGTCCCAGAGCTGCAGAGAGCAGCAGCAGGAATAGAGGCCAAGCTGTCCGCGGTTCCTGCAGAGGGAGAACCTTGACAAGGAGTTGTGGGACTGACCATGCACAAAAGAGGAAGAAGAAGAAGAAGAAGAAGAAGAAGAAGAAGAAGAGGAAGAAGAGGAAGAAGAGGTGAGTGGTACCGTGGCATCTCTTCCAAAGCGTGACATGTAGCGATGACGAGCAGACTTTTTGCCTTCCACAACTTGTTTGGCTGCTGTGCTTCTTGGCCAGGGATGCATGAGAAGCGCTCTGGTCCCTGCCAGGCGCTTGTGTTAGCTGCAGGGAGAGCTGAGAAGTGGCAGCTGCGGCTGCCAGCATGGTGGAGCATGAGCAGCCGGCTCCCAGGCCAAATGGCCCAAAGAAATGGTGGCAAGGGGCCGTGCTGAGAACTGCGGAGGAAGGCAAAAAACCGCTGGGGACCAGTGCCAATGTGCCCCAGGGGAAAAAGTTCCTTGCTGAGCCCAGTGCTGGCCATGGGCTCTTCCCTGAGCATGTGAGCCAGACCTGGCTCCTTGTCCCACAGGCTGCTCATGCTTCCCAGGAGCTGCCCAAGCCCTATCCTCCCTTGAGCTGGAGCTATCTGGCGGACTTGCCAGAGTGCCCAAGTGCCTCTGAGCTGATAGACCTTGTGGGCAAGAATCCTTGCTGTCCCTGTGTAGGACACCAGTGGGTGTTCCAAAGCACTGCAAGCCCTTGCAAGCCCTTGCAAGCCCTCGACATCCTATCTCTTACGGCTCCTGAGCGTTGCTCTGTAGGAGATGAGGATGGTGAGCTGTGCAGTGCTCCTCAAGAAGGAATTGCCTTGGTCTTGCCACTGCTATCCAGTTGAAAAGGATTTGCATCCATGAGCCGAGCTTGGAAGGTGGCCCTGCCAGCAGATTGTCTTGCAGCGGAGAACCTCCAGCAGCCTCATGCAAGGTTTTCTTCCCTCAGCCCCTGGCCTGTGATTCCAGCAGCTCCTCAAGTGCTTCCTGTCAGATGTGCTGGGGCTGCCCCCGGGCCAGCTCTGGCAGTGGACACGGGAGGCTGCTCCTCTGGATCCTGCGTGGGGCCTGGTGACCACTGCGTTGCCGGGTGCTGGCATTGTGACATGGGGGTGACACAGCCGCATATGTGCAGCCCTTTGGAGGAAGCCTTTGGGGTGCTGGCTCCAAATCAGTCCCTGTACCTACAAAATAGGGGAGTAAGCAACCTAATAGAGTCCCTTTTTTGCAAAAAGACAGTGTGGATTTGTTGCCAGTGCAGCCTTCCTTCCAGTAGCAATACTGCCTGTAGTATCATGCATGGAGGCCTCAGGGCTCGCTCAGGGCTTGTCACGCAGAACTGCAGGCCTGACAGAGCAGAACTGCTCTCCTCTCCTCTCCTCTCCTCTCCTCTCCTCTCCTCTCCTCTCCTCTCCTCTCCTCTCCTCTCCTCTCCTCTCCTCTCCTCTCCTGTCCGCCAGTCCAATATCTAAGAGACTGTTTGCCTGAAAGGACAGAGGGTTTTCAGTTCCAAAATCAATGTCAAGGACACATAACACAATGAATTTTATTTTATTTTGTTGTTAATTTATTAATTTTCTTGATTTTATGTTAATTCATGTTATGTTATTTCATGTCATTTTTTTTCCCTTTGTGACTCTGTTTCAGAACCCAGGCTCACAAGCATTAGCTCAAGCCCAAGTGTAGCCAGGAGTAGGCTGAGGCATTCTTCAGTTTAGCATGAGAAAAGATCCCTTGCAGGCTGGCAAAGGCAAGTCCCAGAGCTGCAGAGAGCAGCAGCAGGAATAGAGGCCAAGCTGTCCGCGGTTCCTGCAGAGGGAGAACCTTGACAAGGAGTTGTGGGACTGACCATGCACAAAAGAGGAAGAAGAAGAAGAAGAAGAAGAAGAAGAAGAAGAAGAGGAAGAAGAGGAAGAAGAGGTGAGTGGTACCGTGGCATCTCTTCCAAAGCGTGACATGTAGCGATGACGAGCAGACTTTTTGCCTTCCACAACTTGTTTGGCTGCTGTGCTTCTTGGGCAGGGATGCATGAGAAGCGCTCTGGTCCCTGCCAGGCGCTTGTGTTAGCTGCAGGGAGAGCTGAGAAGTGGCAGCTGCGGCTGCCAGCATGGTGGAGCATGAGCAGCCGGCTCCCAGGCCAAATGGCCCAAAGAAATGGTGGCAAGGGGCCGTGCTGAGAACTGCGGAGGAAGGCAAAAAACCGCTGGGGACCAGTGCCAATGTGCCCCAGGGGAACAAGTTCCTTGCTGAGCCCAGTGCTGGCCATGGGCTGTTCCCTGAGCATGTGAGCCAGACCTGGCTCCTTGTCCCACAGGCTGCTCATGCTTGCCAGGAGCTGCCCAAGCCCTATCCTCCCTTGAGCTGGAGCTATCTGGCGGACTTGCCAGAGTGCCCAAGTGCCTCTGAGCTGATAGACCTTGTGGGCAAGAATCCTTGCTGTCCCTGTGTAGGACACCAGTGGGTGTTCCAAAGCACTGCAAGCCCTTGCAAGCCCTTGCAAGCCCTCGACATCCTATCTCTTACGGCTCCTGAGCGTTGCTCTGTAGGAGATGAGGATGGTGAGCTGTGCAGTGCTCCTCAAGAAGGAATTGCCTTGGTCTTGCCACTGCTATCCAGTTGAAAAGGATTTGCATCCATGAGCCGAGCTTGGAAGGTGGCCCTGCCAGCAGATTGTCTTGCAGCGGAGAACCTCCAGCAGCCTCATGCAAGGTTTTCTTCCCTCAGCCCCTGGCCTGTGATTCCAGCAGCTCCTCAAGTGCTTCCTGTCAGATGTGCTGGGGCTGCCCCCGGGCCAGCTCTGGCAGTGGACACGGGAGGCTGCTCCTCTGGATCCTGCGTGGGGCCTGGTGACCACTGCGTTGCCGGGTGCTGGCATTGTGCCATGGGGGTGACACAGCCGCGTATGTGCAGCCCTTTGGAGGAAGCCTTTGGGGTGCTGGCTCCAAATCAGTCCCTGTACCTACAAAATAGGGGAGTAAGCAACCTAATAGAGTCCCTTTTTTGCAAAAAGACAGTGTGGATTTGTTGCCAGTGCAGCCTTCCTTCCAGTAGCAATACTGCCTGTAGTATCATGCATGGAGGCCTCAGGGCTCGCTCAGGGCTTGTCACGCAGAACTGCAGGCCTGACAGAGCAGAACTGCTCTCCTCTCCTCTCCTCTCCTCTCCTCTCCTCTCCTCTCCTCTCCTCTCCTCTCCTCTCCTCTCCTCTCCTCTTCTCTTCTCTCCTGTCCGCCAGTCCAATATCTAAGAGACTGTTTGCCTGAAAGGACAGAGGGTTTTCAGTTCCAAAATCAATGTCAAGGACACATAACACAATGAATTTTATTTTATTTTGTTGTTAATTTATTAATTTTCTTGATTTTCTGTTAATTCATGTTATGTTATTTCATGTCATTTTTTTTCCCTTTGTGACTCTGTTTCAGAACCCAGGCTCACAAGCATTAGCTCAAGCCCAAGTGTAGCCAGGAGTAGGCTGAGGCATTCTTCAGTTTAGCAGGAGAAAAGATCCCTTGCAGGCTGGCAAAGGCAAGTCCCAGAGCTGCAGAGAGCAGCAGCAGGAATAGAGGCCAAGCTGTCCGCGGTTCCTGCAGAGGGAGAACCTTGACAAGGAGTTGTGGGACTGACCATGCACAAAAGAGGAAGAAGAAGAAGAAGAAGAAGAAGAAGAAGAAGAAGAAGAGGAAGAAGAGGAAGAAGAGGTGAGTGGTACCGTGGCATCTCTTCCAAAGCGTGACATGTAGCGATGACGAGCAGACTTTTTGCCTTCCACAACTTGTTTGGCTGCTGTGCTTCTTGGCCAGGGATGCATGAGAAGCGCTCTGGTCCCTGCCAGGCGCTTGTGTTAGCTGCAGGGAGAGCTGAGAAGTGGCGCTGCGGCTGCCAGCATGGTGGAGCATGAGCAGCCGGCTCCCAGGCCAAATGGCCCAAAGAAATGGTGGCAAGGGGCCGTGCTGAGAACTGCGGAGGAAGGCAAAAAACCGCTGGGGACCAGTGCCAATGTGCCCCAGGGGAACAAGTTCCTTGCTGAGCCCAGTGCTGGCCATGGGCTGTTCCCTGAGCATGTGAGCCAGACCTGGCTCCTTGTCCCACAGGCTGCTCATGCTTGCCAGGAGCTGCCCAAGCCCTATCCTCCCTTGAGCTGGAGCTATCTGGCGGACTTGCCAGAGTGCCCAAGTGCCTCTGAGCTGATAGACCTTGTGGGCAAGAATCCTTGCTGTCCCTGTGTAGGACACCAGTGGGTGTTCTAAAGCACTGCAAGCCCTTGCAAGCCCTTGCAAGCCCTCGACATCCTATCTCTTACGGCTCCTGAGCGTTGCTCTGTAGGAGATGAGGATGGTGAGCTGTGCAGTGCTCCTCAAGAAGGAATTGCCTTGGTCTTGCCACTGCTATCCAGTTGAAAAGGATTTGCATCCATGAGCCGAGCTTGGAAGGTGGCCCTGCCAGCAGATTGTCTTGCAGCGGAGAACCTCCAGCAGCCTCATGCAAGGTTTTCTTCCCTCAGCCCCTGGCCTGTGATTCCAGCAGCTCCTCAAGTGCTTCCTGTCAGATGTGCTGGGGCTGCCCCCGGGCCAGCTCTGGCAGTGGACACGGGAGGCTGCTCCTCTGGATCCTGCGTGGGGCCTGGTGACCACTGCGTTGCCGGGTGCTGGCATTGTGACATGGGGGTGACACAGCCGCATATGTGCAGCCCTTTGGAGGAAGCCTTTGGGGTGCTGGCTCCAAATCAGTCCCTGTACCTACAAAATAGGGGAGTAAGCAACCTAATAGAGTCCCTTTTTTGCAAAAAGACAGTGTGGATTTGTTGCCAGTGCAGCCTTCCTTCCAGTAGCAATACTGCCTGTAGTATCATGCATGGAGGCCTCAGGGCTCGCTCAGGGCTTGTCACGCAGAACTGCAGGCCTGACAGAGCAGAACTGCTCTCCTCTCCTCTCCTCTCCTCTCCTCTCCTCTCCTCTCCTCTCCTCTCCTCTCCTCTCCTCTCCTCTCCTCTCCTCTCCTCTCCTCTCCTCTTCTCTCCTGTCCGCCTGTCCAATATCTAAGAGACTGTTTGCCTGAAAGGACAGAGGGTTTTCAGTTCCAAAATCAATGTCAAGGACACATAACACAATGAATTTTATTTTATTTTGTTGTTAATTTATTAATTTTCTTGATTTTATGTGAATTCATGTTATGTTATTTCATGTCATTTTTTTTCCCTTTGTGACTCTGTTTCAGAACCCAGGCTCACAAGCATTAGCTCAAGCCCAAGTGTAGCCAGGAGTAGGCTGAGGCATTCTTCAGTTTAGCATGAGAAAAGATCCCTTGCAGGCTGGCAAAGGCAAGTCCCAGAGCTGCAGAGAGCAGCAGCAGGAATAGAGGCCAAGCTGTCCGCGGTTCCTGCAGAGGGAGAACCTTGACAAGGAGTTGTGGGACTGACCATGCACAAAAGAGGAAGAAGAAGAAGAAGAAGAAGAAGAAGAAGAAGAAGAAGAGGAAGAAGAGGAAGAAGAGGTGAGTGGTACCGTGGCATCTCTTCCAAAGCGTGACATGTAGCGATGACGAGCAGACTTTTTGCCTTCCACAACTTGTTTGGCTGCTGTGCTTCTTGGCCAGGGATGCATGAGAAGCGCTCTGGTCCCTGCCAGGCGCTTGTGTTAGCTGCAGGGAGAGCTGAGAAGTGGCGCTGCGGCTGCCAGCATGGTGGAGCATGAGCAGCCGGCTCCCAGGCCAAATGGCCCAAAGAAATGGTGGCAAGGGGCCGTGCTGAGAACTGCGGAGGAAGGCAAAAAACCGCTGGGGACCAGTGCCAATGTGCCCCAGGGGAACAAGTTCCTTGCTGAGCCCAGTGCTGGCCATGGGCTGTTCCCTGAGCATGTGAGCCAGACCTGGCTCCTTGTCCCACAGGCTGCTCATGCTTGCCAGGAGCTGCCCAAGCCCTATCCTCCCTTGAGCTGGAGCTATCTGGCGGACTTGCCAGAGTGCCCAAGTGCCTCTGAGCTGATAGACCTTGTGGGCAAGAATCCTTGCTGTCCCTGTGTAGGACACCAGTGGGTGTTCCAAAGCACTGCAAGCCCTTGCAAGCCCTTGCAAGCCCTCGACATCCTATCTCTTACGGCTCCTGAGCGTTGCTCTGTAGGAGATGAGGATGGTGAGCTGTGCAGTGCTCCTCAAGAAGGAATTGCCTTGGTCTTGCCACTGCTATCCAGTTGAAAAGGATTTGCATCCATGAGCCGAGCTTGGAAGGTGGCCCTGCCAGCAGATTGTCTTGCAGCGGAGAACCTCCAGCAGCCTCATGCAAGGTTTTCTTCCCTCAGCCCCTGGCCTGTGATTCCAGCAGCTCCTCAAGTGCTTCCTGTCAGATGTGCTGGGGCTGCCCCCGGGCCAGCTCTGGCAGTGGACACGGGAGGCTGCTCCTCTGGATCCTGCGTGGGGCCTGGTGACCACTGCGTTGCCGGGTGCTGGCATTGTGACATGGGGGTGACACAGCCGCATATGTGCAGCCCTTTGGAGGAAGCCTTTGGGGTGCTGGCTCCAAATCAATCCCTGTACCTACAAAATAGGGGAGTAAGCAACCTAATAGAGTCCCTTTTTTGCAAAAAGACAGTGTGGATTTGTTGCCAGTGCAGCCTTCCTTCCAGTAGCAATACTGCCTGTAGTATCATGCATGGAGGCCTCAGGGCTCGCTCAGGGCTTGTCACGCAGAACTGCAGGCCTGACAGAGCAGAACTGCTCTCCTCTCCTCTCCTCTCCTCTCCTCTCCTCTCCTCTCCTCTCCTCTCCTCTCCTCTCCTCTCCTCTCCTCTCCTCTCCTCTCCTCTCCTCTCCTCTCCTCTTCTCTCCTGTCCGCCAGTCCAATATCTAAGAGACTGTTTGCCTGAAAGGACAGAGGGTTTTCAGTTCCAAAATCAATGTCAAGGACACATAACACAATGAATTTTATTTTATTTTGTTGTTAATTTATTAATTTTCTTGATTTTATGTTAATTCATGTTATGTTATTTCATGTCATTTTTTTTCCCTTTGTGACTCTGTTTCAGAAGCCAGGCTCACAAGCATTAGCTCAAGCCCAAGTGTAGCCAGGAGTAGGCTGAGGCATTCTTCAGTTTAGCATGAGAAAAGATCCCTTGCAGGCTGGCAAAGGCAAGTCCCAGAGCTGCAGAGAGCAGCAGCAGGAATAGAGGCCAAGCTGTCCGCGGTTCCTGCAGAGGGAGAACCTTGACAAGGAGTTGTGGGACTGACCATGCACAAAAGAGGAAGAAGAAGAAGAAGAAGAAGAAGAAGAAGAAGAAGAAGAAGAGGAAGAAGAGGAAGAAGAGGTGAGTGGTACCGTGGCATCTCTTCCAAAGCGTGACATGTAGCGATGACGAGCAGACTTTTTGCCTTCCACAACTTGTTTGGCTGCTGTGCTTCTTGGCCAGGGATGCATGAGAAGCGCTCTGGTCCCTGCCAGGCGCTTGTGTTAGCTGCAGGGAGAGCTGAGAAGTGGCAGCTGCGGCTGCCAGCATGGTGGAGCATGAGCAGCCGGCTCCCAGGCCAAATGGCCCAAAGAAATGGTGGCAAGGGGCCGTGCTGAGAACTGCGGAGGAAGGCAAAAAACCGCTGGGGACCAGTGCCAATGTGCCCTATGGGAACAAGTTCCTTGCTGAGCCCAGTGCTGGCCATGGGCTGTTCCCTGAGCATGTGAGCCAGACCTGGCTCCTTGTCCCACAGGCTGCTCATGCTTGCCAGGAGCTGCCCAAGCCCTATCCTCCCTTGAGCTGGAGCTATCTGGCGGACTTGCCAGAGTGCCCAAGTGCCTCTGAGCTGATAGACCTTGTGGGCAAGAATCCTTGCTGTCCCTGTGTAGGACACCAGTGGGTGTTCCAAAGCACTGCAAGCCCTTGCAAGCCCTTGCAAGCCCTCGACATCCTATCTCTTACGGCTCCTGAGCGTTGCTCTGTAGGAGATGAGGATGGTGAGCTGTGCAGTGCTCCTCAAGAAGGAATTGCCTTGGTCTTGCCACTGCTATCCAGTTGAAAAGGATTTGCATCCATGAGCCGAGCTTGGAAGGTGGCCCTGCCAGCAGATTGTCTTGCAGCGGAGAACCTCCAGCAGCCTCATGCAAGGTTTTCTTCCCTCAGCCCCTGGCCTGTGATTCCAGCAGCTCCTCAAGTGCTTCCTGTCAGATGTGCTGGGGCTGCCCCCGGGCCAGCTCTGGCAGTGGACACGGGAGGCTGCTCCTCTGGATCCTGCGTGGGGCCTGGTGACCACTGCGTTGCCGGGTGCTGGCATTGTGACATGGGGGTGACACAGCCGCATATGTGCAGCCCTTTGGAGGAAGCCTTTGGGGTGCTGGCTCCAAATCAGTCCCTGTACCTACAAAATAGGGGAGTAAGCAACCTAATAGAGTCCCTTTTTTGCAAAAAGACAGTGTGGATTTGTTGCCAGTGCAGCCTTCCTTCCAGTAGCAATACTGCCTGTAGTATCATGCATGGAGGCCTCAGGGCTCGCTCAGGGCTTGTCACGCAGAACTGCAGGCCTGACAGAGCAGAACTGCTCTCCTCTCCTCTCCTCTCCTCTCCTCTTCTCTCCTGTCCGCCAGTCCAATATCTAAGAGACTGTTTGCCTGAAAGGACAGAGGGTTTTCAGTTCCAAAATCAATGTCAAGGACACATAACACAATGAATTTTATTTTATTTTGTTGTTAATTTATTAATTTTCTTGAATTTTATGTTAATTCATGTTATGTTATTTCATGTCATTTTTTTTCCCTTTGTGACTCTGTTTCAGAAGCCAGGCTCACAAGCATTAGCTCAAGCCCAAGTGTAGCCAGGAGTAGGCTGAGGCATTCTTCAGTTTAGCAGGAGAAAAGATCCCTTGCAGGCTGGCAAAGGCAAGTCCCAGAGCTGCAGAGAGCAGCAGCAGGAATAGAGGCCAAGCTGTCCGCGGTTCCTGCAGAGGGAGAACCTTGACAAGGAGTTGTGGGACTGACCATGCACAAAAGAGGAAGAAGAAGAAGAAGAAGAAGAAGAAGAAGAAGAAGAAGAAGAGGAAGAAGAGGAAGAAGAGGTGAGTGGTACCGTGGCATCTCTTCCAAAGCGTGACATGTAGCGATGACGAGCAGACCTTTTGCCTTCCACAACTTGTTTGGCTGCTGTGCTTCTTGGCCAGGGATGCATGAGAAGCGCTCTGGTCCCTGCCAGGCGCTTGTGTTAGCTGCAGGGAGAGCTGAGAAGTGGCAGCTGCGGCTGCCAGCATGGTGGAGCATGAGCAGCCGGCTCCCAGGCCAAATGGCCCAAAGAAATGGTGGCAAGGGGCCGTGCTGAGAACTGCGGAGGAAGGCAAAAAACCGCTGGGGACCAGTGCCAATGTGCCCCGGGGGAAAAAGTTCCTTGCTGAGCCCAGTGCTGGCCATGGGCTGTTCCCTGAGCATGTGAGCCAGACCTGGCTCCTTGTCCCACAGGCTGCTCATGCTTGCCAGGAGCTGCCCAAGCCCTATCCTCCCTTGAGCTGGAGCTATCTGGCGGACTTGCCAGAGTGCCCAAGTGCCTCTGAGCTGATAGACCTTGTGGGCAAGAATCCTTGCTGTCCCTGTGTAGGACACCAGTGGGTGTTCCAAAGCACTGCAAGCCCTTGCAAGCCCTTGCAAGCCCTCGACATCCTATCTCTTACGGCTCCTGAGCGTTGCTCTGTAGGAGATGAGGATGGTGAGCTGTGCAGTGCTCCTCAAGAAGGAATTGCCTTGGTCTTGCCACTGCTATCCAGTTGAAAAGGATTTGCATCCATGAGCCGAGCTTGGAAGGTGGCCCTGCCAGCAGATTGTCTTGCAGCGGAGAACCTCCAGCAGCCTCATGCAAGGTTTTCTTCCCTCAGCCCCTGGCCTGTGATTCCAGCAGCTCCTCAAGTGCTTCCTGTCAGATGTGCTGGGGCTGCCCCCGGGCCAGCTCTGGCAGTGGACACGGGAGGCTGCTCCTCTGGATCCTGCGTGGGGCCTGGTGACCACTGCGTTGCCGGGTGCTGGCATTGTGACATGGGGGTGACACAGCCGCGTATGTGCAGCCCTTTGGAGGAAGCCTTTGGGGTGCTGGCTCCAAATCAGTCCCTGTACCTACAAAATAGGGGAGTAAGCAACCTAATAGAGTCCCTTTTTTGCAAAAAGACAGTGTGGATTTGTTGCCAGTGCAGCCTTCCTTCCAGTAGCAATACTGCCTGTAGTATCATGCATGGAGGCCTCAGGGCTCGCTCAGGGCTTGTCACGCAGAACTGCAGGCCTGACAGAGCAGAACTGCTCTCCTCTCCTCTCCTCTCCTCTCCTCTCCTCTTCTCTTCTCTCCTGTCCGCCAGTCCAATATCTAAGAGACTGTTTGCCTGAAAGTACAGAGGGTTTTCAGTTCCAAAATCAATGTCAAGGACACATAACACAATGAATTTTATTTTATTTTGTTGTTAATTTATTAATTTTCTTGATTTTATGTTAATTCATGTTATGTTATTTCATGTCATTTTTTTTCCCTTTGTGACTCTGTTTCAGAACCCAGGCTCACAAGCATTAGCTCAAGCCCAAGTGTAGCCAGGAGTAGGCTGAGGCATTCTTCAGTTTAGCATGAGAAAAGATCCCTTGCAGGCTGGCAAAGGCAAGTCCCAGAGCTGCAGAGAGCAGCAGCAGGAATAGAGGCCAAGCTGTCCGCGGTTCCTGCAGAGGGAGAACCTTGACAAGGAGTTGTGGGACTGACCATGCACAAAACAGGAGGAGGAGGAGGAAGAAGAAGAAGAAGAAGAAGAAGAAGAGGAAGAAGAGGAAGAAGAGGTGAGTGGTACCGTGGCATCTCTTCCAAAGCGTGACATGTAGCGATGACGAGCAGACTTTTTGCCTTCCACAACTTGTTTGGCTGCTGTGCTTCTTGGCCAGGGATGCATGAGAAGTGCTCTGGTCCCTGCCAGGCGCTTGTGTTAGCTGCAGGGAGAGCTGAGAAGTGGCAGCTGCGGCTGCCAGCATGGTGGAGCATGAGCAGCCGGCTCCCAGGCCAAATGGCCCAAAGAAATGGTGGCAAGGGGCCGTGCTGAGAACTGCGGAGGAAGGCAAAAAACCGCTGGGGACCAGTGCCAATGTGCCCCAGGGGAAAAAGTTCCTTGCTGAGCCCAGTGCTGGCCATGGGCTGTTCCCTGAGCATGTGAGCCAGACCTGGCTCCTTGTCCCACAGGCTGCTCATGCTTGCCAGGAGCTGCCCAAGCCCTATCCTCCCTTGAGCTGGAGCTATCTGGCGGACTTGCCAGAGTGCCCAAGTGCCTCTGAGCTGATAGACCTTGTGGGCAAGAATCCTTGCTGTCCCTGTGTAGGACACCAGTGGGTGTTCCAAAGCACTGCAAGCCCTTGCAAGCCCTTGCAAGCCCTCGACATCCTATCTCTTACGGCTCCTGAGCGTTGCTGTGTAGGAGATGAGGATGGTGAGCTGTGCAGTGTTCCTCAAGAAGGAATTGCCTTGGTCTTGCCACTGCTATCCAGTTGAAAAGGATTTGCATCCATGAGCCGAGCTTGGAAGGTGGCCCTGCCAGCAGATTGTCTTGCAGCAGAGAACCTCCAGCAGCCTCATGCAAGGTTTTCTTCCCTCAGCCCCTGGCCTGTGATTCCAGCAGCTCCTCAAGTGCTTCCTGTCAGATGTGCTGGGGCTGCCCCCGGGCCAGCTCTGGCAGTGGACACGGGAGGCTGCTCCTCTGGATCCTGCGTGGGGCCTGGTGACCACTGCGTTGCCGGGTGCTGGCATTGTGACATGGGGGTGACACAGCTGCATATGTGCAGCCCTTTGGAGGAAGCCTTTGGGGTGCTGGCTCCAAATCAGTCCCTGTACCTACAAAATAGGGGAGTAAGCAACCTAATAGAGTCCCTTTTTTGCAAAAAGACAGTGTGGATTTGTTGCTAGTGCAGCCTTCCTTCCAGTAGCAATACTGCCTGTAGTATCATGCATGGAGGCCTCAGGGCTCGCTCAGGGCTTGTCACGCAGAACTGCAGGCCTGACAGAGCAGAACTGCTCTCCTCTCCTCTCCTCTCCTCTCCTCTCCTCTCCTCTCCTCTCCTCTCCTCTCCTCTCCTCTTCTCTTCTCTCCTGTCCGCCAGTCCAATATCTAAGAGACTGTTTGCCTGAAAGTACAGAGGGTTTTCAGTTCCAAAATCAATGTCAAGGACACATAACACAATGAATTTTATTTTATTTTGTTGTTAATTTATTAATTTTCTTGATTTTATGTTAATTCATGTTATGTTATTTCATGTCATTTTTTTTCCCTTTGTGACTCTGTTTCAGAACCCAGGCTCACAAGCATTAGCTCAAGCCCAAGTGTAGCCAGGAGTAGGCTGAGGCATTCTTCAGTTTAGCATGAGAAAAGATCCCTTGCAGGCTGGCAAAGGCAAGTCCCAGAGCTGCAGAGAGCAGCAGCAGGAATAGAGGCCAAGCTGTCCGCGGTTCCTGCAGAGGGAGAACCTTGACAAGGAGTTGTGGGACTGACCATGCACAAAACAAGAGGAGGAGGAGGAAGAAGAAGAAGAAGAAGAAGAAGAAGAGGAAGAAGAGGAAGAAGAGGTGAGTGGTACCGTGGCATCTCTTCCAAAGCGTGACATGTAGCGATGACGAGCAGACTTTTTGCCTTCCACAACTTGTTTGGCTGCTGTGCTTCTTGGCCAGGGATGCATGAGAAGCGCTCTGGTCCCTGCCAGGCGCTTGTGTTAGCTGCAGGGAGAGCTGAGAAGTGGCAGCTGCGGCTGCCAGCATGGTGGAGCATGAGCAGCCGGCTCCCAGGCCAAATGGCCCAAAGAAATGGTGGCAAGGGGCCGTGCTGAGAACTGCGGAGGAAGGCAAAAAACCGCTGGGGACCAGTGCCAATGTGCCCCAGGGGAAAAAGTTCCTTGCTGAGCCCAGTGCTGGCCATGGGCTGTTCCCTGAGCATGTGAGCCAGACCTGGCTCCTTGTCCCACAGGCTGCTCATGCTTGCCAGGAGCTGCCCAAGCCCTATCCTCCCTTGAGCTGGAGCTATCTGGCGGACTTGCCAGAGTGCCCAAGTGCCTCTGAGCTGATAGACCTTGTGGGCAAGAATCCTTGCTGTCCCTGTGTAGAACACCAGTGGGTGTTCCAAAGCACTGCAAGCCCTTGCAAGCCCTTGCAAGCCCTCGACATCCTATCTCTTACGGCTCCTGAGCGTTGCTCTGTAGGAGATGAGGATGGTGAGCTGTGCAGTGCTCCTCAAGAAGGAATTGCCTTGGTCTTGCCACTGCTATCCAGTTGAAAAGGATTTGCATCCATGAGCCGAGCTTGGAAGGTGGCCCTGCCAGCAGATTGTCTTGCAGCGGAGAACCTCCAGCAGCCTCATGCAAGGTTTTCTTCCCTCAGCCCCTGGCCTGTGATTCCAGCAGCTCCTCAAGTGCTTCCTGTCAGATGTGCTGGGGCTGCCCCCGGGCCAGCTCTGGCAGTGGACACGGGAGGCTGCTCCTCTGGATCCTGCGTGGGGCCTGGTGACCACTGCGTTGCCGGGTGCTGGCATTGTGACATGGGGGTGACACAGCCGCGTATGTGCAGCCCTTTGGAGGAAGCCTTTGGGGTGCTGGCTCCAAATCAGTCCCTGTACCTACAAAATAGGGGAGTAAGCAACCTAATAGAGTCCCTTTTTTGCAAAAAGACAGTGTGGATTTGTTGCCAGTGCAGCCTTCCTTCCAGTAGCAATACTGCCTGTAGTATCATGCATGGAGGCCTCAGGGCTCGCTCAGGGCTTGTCACGCAGAACTGCAGGCCTGACAGAGCAGAACTGCTCTCCTCTCCTCTCCTCTCCTCTCCTCTCCTCTCCTCTCCTCTCCTCTCCTCTCCTCTTCTCTTCTCTCCTGTCCGCCAGTCCAATATCTAAGAGACTGTTTGCCTGAAAGGACAGAGGGTTTTCAGTTCCAAAATCAATGTCAAGGACACATAACACAATGAATTTTATTTTATTTTGTTGTTAATTTATTAATTTTCTTGATTTTATGTTAATTCATGTTATGTTATTTCATGTCATTTTTTTTCCCTTTGTGACTCTGTTTCAGAACCCAGGCTCACAAGCATTAGCTCAAGCCCAAGTGTAGCCAGGAGTAGGCTGAGGCATTCTTCAGTTTAGCATGAGAAAAGATCCCTTGCAGGCTGGCAAAGGCAAGTCCCAGAGCTGCAGAGAGCAGCAGCAGGAATAGAGGCCAAGCTGTCCGCGGTTCCTGCAGAGGGAGAACCTTGACAAGGAGTTGTGGGACTGACCATGCACAAAACAGGAGGAGGAGGAGGAAGAAGAAGAAGAAGAAGAAGAAGAAGAAGAAGAAGAAGAAGAGGAAGAAGAGGTGAGTGGTACCGTGGCATCTCTTCCAAAGCGTGACATGTAGCGATGACGAGCAGACTTTTTGCCTTCCACAACTTGTTTGGCTGCTGTGCTTCTTGGCCAGGGATGCATGAGAAGCGCTCTGGTCCCTGCCAGGCGCTTGTGTTAGCTGCAGGGAGAGCTGAGAAGTGGCAGCTGCGGCTGCCAGCATGGTGGAGCATGAGCAGCCGGCTCCCAGGCCAAATGGCCCAAAGAAATGGTGGCAAGGGGCCGTGCTGAGAACTGCGGAGGAAGGCAAAAAACCGCTGGGGACCAGTGCCAATGTGCCCCAGGGGAAAAAGTTCCTTGCTGAGCCCAGTGCTGGCCATGGGCTGTTCCCTGAGCATGTGAGCCAGACCTGGCTCCTTGTCCCACAGGCTGCTCATGCTTCCCAGGAGCTGCCCAAGCCCTATCCTCCCTTGAGCTGGAGCTATCTGGCGGACTTGCCAGAGTGCCCAAGTGCCTCTGAGCTGATAGACCTTGTGGGCAAGAATCCTTGCTGTCCCTGTGTAGGACACCAGTGGGTGTTCCAAAGCACTGCAAGCCCTTGCAAGCCCTTGCAAGCCCTCGACATCCTATCTCTTACGGCTCCTGAGCGTTGCTCTGTAGGAGATGAGGATGGTGAGCTGTGCAGTGCTCCTCAAGAAGGAATTGCCTTGGTCTTGCCACTGCTATCCAGTTGAAAAGGATTTGCATCCATGAGCCGAGCTTGGAAGGTGGCCCTGCCAGCAGATTGTCTTGCAGCGGAGAACCTCCAGCAGCCTCATGCAAGGTTTTCTTCCCTCAGCCCCTGGCCTGTGATTCCAGCAGCTCCTCAAGTGCTTCCTGTCAGATGTGCTGGGGCTGCCCCCGGGCCAGCTCTGGCAGTGGACACGGGAGGCTGCTCCTCTGGATCCTGCGTGGGGCCTGGTGACCACTGCGTTGCCGGGTGCTGGCATTGTGACATGGGGGTGACACAGCCGCGTATGTGCAGCCCTTTGGAGGAAGCCTTTGGGGTGCTGGCTCCAAATCAGTCCCTGTACCTACAAAATAGGGGAGTAAGCAACCTAATAGAGTCCCTTTTTTGCAAAAAGACAGTGTGGATTTGTTGCCAGTGCAGCCTTCCTTCCAGTAGCAATACTGCCTGTAGTATCATGCATGGAGGCCTCAGGGCTCGCTCAGGGCTTGTCACGCAGAACTGCAGGCCTGACAGAGCAGAACTGCTCTCCTCTCCTCTCCTCTCCTCTCCTCTCCTCTCCTCTCCTCTCCTCTCCTCTCCTCTTCTCTTCTCTCCTGTCCGCCAGTCCAATATCTAAGAGACTGTTTGCCTGAAAGGACAGAGGGTTTTCAGTTCCAAAATCAATGTCAAGGACACATAACACAATGAATTTTATTTTATTTTGTTGTTAATTTATTAATTTTCTTGATTTTATGTTAATTCATGTTATGTTATTTCATGTCATTTTTTTTCCCTTTGTGACTCTGTTTCAGAACCCAGGCTCACAAGCATTAGCTCAAGCCCAAGTGTAGCCAGGAGTAGGCTGAGGCATTCTTCAGTTTAGCATGAGAAAAGATCCCTTGCAGGCTGGCAAAGGCAAGTCCCAGAGCTGCAGAGAGCAGCAGCAGGAATAGAGGCCAAGCTGTCCGCGGTTCCTGCAGAGGGAGAACCTTGACAAGGAGTTGTGGGACTGACCATGCACAAAACAGGAGGAGGAGGAGGAAGAAGAAGAAGAAGAAGAAGAAGAAGAGGAAGAAGAGGAAGAAGAGGTGAGTGGTACCGTGGCATCTCTTCCAAAGCGTGACATGTAGCGATGACGAGCAGACTTTTTGCCTTCCACAACTTGTTTGGCTGCTGTGCTTCTTGGCCAGGGATGCATGAGAAGCGCTCTGGTCCCTGCCAGGCGCTTGTGTTAGCTGCAGGGAGAGCTGAGAAGTGGCAGCTGCGGCTGCCAGCATGGTGGAGCATGAGCAGCCGGCTCCCAGGCCAAATGGCCCAAAGAAATGGTGGCAAGGGGCCGTGCTGAGAACTGCGGAGGAAGGCAAAAAACCGCTGGGGACCAGTGCCAATGTGCCCCGGGGGAAAAAGTTCCTTGCTGAGCCCAGTGCTGGCCATGGGCTGTTCCCTGAGCATGTGAGCCAGACCTGGCTCCTTGTCCCACAGGCTGCTCATGCTTGCCAGGAGCTGCCCAAGCCCTATCCTCCCTTGAGCTGGAGCTATCTGGCGGACTTGCCAGAGTGCCCAAGTGCCTCTGAGCTGATAGACCTTGTGGGCAAGAATCCTTGCTGTCCCTGTGTAGGACACCAGTGGGTGTTCCAAAGCACTGCAAGCCCTTGCAAGCCCTTGCAAGCCCTCGACATCCTATCTCTTACGGCTCCTGAGCGTTGCTCTGTAGGAGATGAGGATGGTGAGCTGTGCAGTGCTCCTCAAGAAGGAATTGCCTTGGTCTTGCCACTGCTATCCAGTTGAAAAGGATTTGCATCCATGAGCCGAGCTTGGAAGGTGGCCCTGCCAGCAGATTGTCTTGCAGCGGAGAACCTCCAGCAGCCTCATGCAAGGTTTTCTTCCCTCAGCCCCTGGCCTGTGATTCCAGCAGCTCCTCAAGTGCTTCCTGTCAGATGTGCTGGGGCTGCCCCCGGGCCAGCTCTGGCAGTGGACACGGGAGGCTGCTCCTCTGGATCCTGCGTGGGGCCTGGTGACCACTGCGTTGCCGGGTGCTGGCATTGTGACATGGGGGTGACACAGCCGCATATGTGCAGCCCTTTGGAGGAAGCCTTTGGGGTGCTGGCTCCAAATCAGTCCCTGTACCTACAAAATAGGGGAGTAAGCAACCTAATAGAGTCCCTTTTTTGCAAAAAGACAGTGTGGATTTGTTGCCAGTGCAGCCTTCCTTCCAGTAGCAATACTGCCTGTAGTATCATGCATGGAGGCCTCAGGGCTCGCTCAGGGCTTGTCACGCAGAACTGCAGGCCTGACAGAGCAGAACTGCTCTCCTCTCCTCTCCTCTCCTCTCCTCTCCTCTCCTCTCCTCTCCTCTCCTCTCCTCTCCTCTCCTCTCCTCTCCTCTTCTCTTCTCTCCTGTCCGCCAGTCCAATATCTAAGAGACTGTTTGCCTGAAAGTACAGAGGGTTTTCAGTTCCAAAATCAATGTCAAGGACACATAACACAATGAATTTTATTTTATTTTGTTGTTAATTTATTAATTTTCTTGATTTTATGTTAATTCATGTTATGTTATTTCATGTCATTTTTTTTCCCTTTGTGACTCTGTTTCAGAACCCAGGCTCACAAGCATTAGCTCAAGCCCAAGTGTAGCCAGGAGTAGGCTGAGGCATTCTTCAGTTTAGCATGAGAAAAGATCCCTTGCAGGCTGGCAAAGGCAAGTCCCAGAGCTGCAGAGAGCAGCAGCAGGAATAGAGGCCAAGCTGTCCGCGGTTCCTGCAGAGGGAGAACCTTGACAAGGAGTTGTGGGACTGACCATGCACAAAAGAGGAAGAAGAAGAAGAAGAAGAAGAAGAAGAAGAAGAGGAAGAAGAGGTGAGTGGTACCGTGGCATCTCTTCCAAAGCGTGACATGTAGCGATGACGAGCAGACTTTTTGCCTTCCACAACTTGTTTGGCTGCTGTGCTTCTTGGCCAGGGATGCATGAGAAGCGCTCTGGTCCCTGCCAGGCGCTTGTGTTAGCTGCAGGGAGAGCTGAGAAGTGGCAGCTGCGGCTGCCAGCATGGTGGAGCATGAGCAGCCGGCTCCCAGGCCAAATGGCCCAAAGAAATGGTGGCAAGGGGCCGTGCTGAGAACTGCGGAGGAAGGCAAAAAACCGCTGGGGACCAGTGCCAATGTGCCCCAGGGGAACAAGTTCCTTGCTGAGCCCAGTGCTGGCCATGGGCTGTTCCCTGAGCATGTGAGCCAGACCTGGCTCCTTGTCCCACAGGCTGCTCATGCTTCCCAGGAGCTGCCCAAGCCCTATCCTCCCTTGAGCTGGAGCTATCTGGCGGACTTGCCAGAGTGCCCAAGTGCCTCTGAGCTGATAGACCTTGTGGGCAAGAATCCTTGCTGTCCCTGTGTAGGACACCAGTGGGTGTTCCAAAGCACTGCAAGCCCTTGCAAGCCCTTGCAAGCCCTCGACATCCTATCTCTTACGGCTCCTGAGCGTTGCTCTGTAGGAGATGAGGATGGTGAGCTGTGCAGTGCTCCTCAAGAAGGAATTGCCTTGGTCTTGCCACTGCTATCCAGTTGAAAAGGATTTGCATCCATGAGCCGAGCTTGGAAGGTGGCCCTGCCAGCAGATTGTCTTGCAGCGGAGAACCTCCAGCAGCCTCATGCAAGGTTTTCTTCCCTCAGCCCCTGGCCTGTGATTCCAGCAGCTCCTCAAGTGCTTCCTGTCAGATGTGCTGGGGCTGCCCCCGGGCCAGCTCTGGCAGTGGACACGGGAGGCTGCTCCTCTGGATCCTGCGTGGGGCCTGGTGACCACTGCGTTGCCGGGTGCTGGCATTGTGACATGGGGGTGACACAGCCGCATATGTGCAGCCCTTTGGAGGAAGCCTTTGGGGTGCTGGCTCCAAATCAGTCCCTGTAGCTACAAAATAGGGGAGTAAGCAACCTAATAGAGTCCCTTTTTTGCAAAAAGACAGTGTGGATTTGTTGCCAGTGCAGCCTTCCTTCCAGTAGCAATACTGCCTGTAGTATCATGCATGGAGGCCTCAGGGCTCGCTCAGGGCTTGTCACGCAGAACTGCAGGCCTGACAGAGCAGAACTGCTCTCCTCTCCTCTCCTCTCCTCTCCTCTCCTCTCCTCTCCTCTCCTCTCCTCTCCTGTCCTCTCCTCTCCTCTTCTCTTCTCTCCTGTCCGCCAGTCCAATATCTAAGAGACTGTTTGCCTGAAAGGACAGAGGGTTTTCAGTTCCAAAATCAATGTCAAGGACACATAACACAATGAATTTTATTTTATTTTGTTGTTAATTTATTAATTTTCTTGATTTTATGTGAATTCATGTTATGTTATTTCATGTCATTTTTTTTCCCTTTGTGACTCTGTTTCAGAACCCAGGCTCACAAGCATTAGCTCAAGCCCAAGTGTAGCCAGGAGTAGGCTGAGGCATTCTTCAGTTTAGCATGAGAAAAGATCCCTTGCAGGCTGACAAAGGCAAGTCCCAGAGCTGCAGAGAGCAGCAGCAGGAATAGAGGCCAAGCTGTCCGCGGTTCCTGCAGAGGGAGAACCTTGACAAGGAGTTGTGGGACTGACCATGCACAAAACAGGAGGAGGAGGAGGAAGAAGAAGAAGAAGAAGAAGAAGAAGAGGAAGAAGAGGAAGAAGAGGTGAGTGGTACCGTGGCATCTCTTCCAAAGCGTGACATGTAGCGATGACGAGCAGACTTTTTGCCTTCCACAACTTGTTTGGCTGCTGTGCTTCTTGGGCAGGGATGCATGAGAAGCGCTCTGGTCCCTGCCAGGCGCTTGTGTTAGCTGCAGGGAGAGCTGAGAAGTGGCAGCTGCGGCTGCCAGCATGGTGGAGCATGAGCAGCCGGCTCCCAGGCCAAATGGCCCAAAGAAATGGTGGCAAGGGGCCGTGCTGAGAACTGCGGAGGAAGGCAAAAAACCGCTGGGGACCAGTGCCAATGTGCCCCAGGGGAAAAAGTTCCTTGCTGAGCCCAGTGCTGGCCATGGGCTGTTCCCTGAGCATGTGAGCCAGACCTGGCTCCTTGTCCCACAGGCTGCTCATGCTTCCCAGGAGCTGCCCAAGCCCTATCCTCCCTTGAGCTGGAGCTATCTGGCGGACTTGCCAGAGTGCCCAAGTGCCTCTGAGCTGATAGACCTTGTGGGCAAGAATCCTTGCTGTCCCTGTGTAGGACACCAGTGGGTGTTCCAAAGCACTGCAAGCCCTTGCAAGCCCTTGCAAGCCCTCGACATCCTATCTCTTACGGCTCCTGAGCGTTGCTCTGTAGGAGATGAGGATGGTGAGCTGTGCAGTGCTCCTCAAGAAGGAATTGCCTTGGTCTTGCCACTGCTATCCAGTTGAAAAGGATTTGCATCCATGAGCCGAGCTTGGAAGGTGGCCCTGCCAGCAGATTGTCTTGCAGCGGAGAACCTCCAGCAGCCTCATGCAAGGTTTTCTTCCCTCAGCCCCTGGCCTGTGATTCCAGCAGCTCCTCAAGTGCTTCCTGTCAGATGTGCTGGGGCTGCCCCCGGGCCAGCTCTGGCAGTGGACACGGGAGGCTGCTCCTCTGGATCCTGCGTGGGGCCTGGTGACCACTGCGTTGCCGGGTGCTGGCATTGTGACATGGGGGTGACACAGCCGCATATGTGCAGCCCTTTGGAGGAAGCCTTTGGGGTGCTGGCTCCAAATCAGTCCCTGTAGCTACAAAATAGGGGAGTAAGCAACCTAATAGAGTCCCTTTTTTGCAAAAAGACAGTGTGGATTTGTTGCCAGTGCAGCCTTCCTTCCAGTAGCAATACTGCCTGTAGTATCATGCATGGAGGCCTCAGGGCTCGCTCAGGGCTTGTCACGCAGAACTGCAGGCCTGACAGAGCAGAACTGCTCTCCTCTCCTCTCCTCTCCTCTCCTCTCCTCTCCTCTCCTCTCCTCTCCTCTCCTGTCCTCTCCTCTCCTCTTCTCTTCTCTCCTGTCCGCCAGTCCAATATCTAAGAGACTGTTTGCCTGAAAGGACAGAGGGTTTTCAGTTCCAAAATCAATGTCAAGGACACATAACACAATGAATTTTATTTTATTTTGTTGTTAATTTATTAATTTTCTTGATTTTATGTTAATTCATGTTATGTTATTTCATGTCATTTTTTTTCCCTTTGTGACTCTGTTTCAGAACCCAGGCTCACAAGCATTAGCTCAAGCCCAAGTGTAGCCAGGAGTAGGCTGAGGCATTCTTCAGTTTAGCATGAGAAAAGATCCCTTGCAGGCTGACAAAGGCAAGTCCCAGAGCTGCAGAGAGCAGCAGCAGGAATAGAGGCCAAGCTGTCCGCGGTTCCTGCAGAGGGAGAACCTTGACAAGGAGTTGTGGGACTGACCATGCACAAAACAGGAGGAGGAGGAGGAAGAAGAAGAAGAAGAAGAAGAAGAAGAGGAAGAAGAGGAAGAAGAGGTGAGTGGTACCGTGGCATCTCTTCCAAAGCGTGACATGTAGCGATGACGAGCAGACTTTTTGCCTTCCACAACTTGTTTGGCTGCTGTGCTTCTTGGGCAGGGATGCATGAGAAGCGCTCTGGTCCCTGCCAGGCGCTTGTGTTAGCTGCAGGGAGAGCTGAGAAGTGGCAGCTGCGGCTGCCAGCATGGTGGAGCATGAGCAGCCGGCTCCCAGGCCAAATGGCCCAAAGAAATGGTGGCAAGGGGCCGTGCTGAGAACTGCGGAGGAAGGCAAAAAACCGCTGGGGACCAGTGCCAATGTGCCCCAGGGGAAAAAGTTCCTTGCTGAGCCCAGTGCTGGCCATGGGCTGTTCCCTGAGCATGTGAGCCAGACCTGGCTCCTTGTCCCACAGGCTGCTCATGCTTCCCAGGAGCTGCCCAAGCCCTATCCTCCCTTGAGCTGGAGCTATCTGGCGGACTTGCCAGAGTGCCCAAGTGCCTCTGAGCTGATAGACCTTGTGGGCAAGAATCCTTGCTGTCCCTGTGTAGGACACCAGTGGGTGTTCCAAAGCACTGCAAGCCCTTGCAAGCCCTTGCAAGCCCTCGACATCCTATCTCTTACGGCTCCTGAGCGTTGCTCTGTAGGAGATGAGGATGGTGAGCTGTGCAGTGCTCCTCAAGAAGGAATTGCCTTGGTCTTGCCACTGCTATCCAGTTGAAAAGGATTTGCATCCATGAGCCGAGCTTGGAAGGTGGCCCTGCCAGCAGATTGTCTTGCAGCGGAGAACCTCCAGCAGCCTCATGCAAGGTTTTCTTCCCTCAGCCCCTGGCCTGTGATTCCAGCAGCTCCTCAAGTGCTTCCTGTCAGATGTGCTGGGGCTGCCCCCGGGCCAGCTCTGGCAGTGGACACGGGAGGCTGCTCCTCTGGATCCTGCGTGGGGCCTGGTGACCACTGCGTTGCCGGGTGCTGGCATTGTGACATGGGGGTGACACAGCCGCATATGTGCAGCCCTTTGGAGGAAGCCTTTGGGGTGCTGGCTCCAAATCAGTCCCTGTACCTACAAAATAGGGGAGTAAGCAACCTAATAGAGTCCCTTTTTTGCAAAAAGACAGTGTGGATTTGTTGCCAGTGCAGCCTTCCTTCCAGTAGCAATACTGCCTGTGGTATCATGCATGGAGGCCTCAGGGCTCGCTCAGGGCTTGTCACGCAGAACTGCAGGCCTGACAGAGCAGAACTGCTCTCCTCTCCTCTCCTCTCCTCTCCTCTCCTCTCCTCTCCTCTCCTCTCCTCTCCTCTCCTCTCCTCTCCTCTCCTCTCCTCTCCTCTCCTCTTCTCTTCTCTCCTGTCCGCCAGTCCAATACCTAGGAGACTGTTTGCCTGAAAGGACAGAGGGTTTTCAGTTCCAAAATCAATGTCAAGGACACATAACACAATGAATTTTATTTTATTTTGTTGTTAATTTATTAATTTTCTTGATTTTATGTTAATTCATGTTATGTTATTTCATGTCATTTTTTTTCCCTTTGTGACTCTGTTTCAGAACCCAGGCTCACAAGCATTAGCTCAAGCCCAAGTGTAGCCAGGAGTAGGCTGAGGCATTCTTCAGTTTAGCATGAGAAAAGATCCCTTGCAGGCTGGCAAAGGCAAGTCCCAGAGCTGCAGAGAGCAGCAGCAGGAATAGAGGCCAAGCTGTCCGCGGTTCCTGCAGAGGGAGAACCTTGACAAGGAGTTGTGGGACTGACCATGCACAAAAGAGGAAGAAGAAGAGGAAGAAGAAGAAGAAGAAGAAGAAGAAGAAGAAGAAGAAGAAGAGGAAGAAGAGGAAGAAGAGGTGAGTGGTACCGTGGCATCTCTTCCAAAGCGTGACATGTAGCGATGACGAGCAGACTTTTTGCCTTCCACAACTTGTTTGGCTGCTGTGCTTCTTGGCCAGGGATGCATGAGAAGCGCTCTGGTCCCTGCCAGGCGCTTGTGTTAGCTGCAGGGAGAGCTGAGAAGTGGCAGCTGCGGCTGCCAGCATGGTGGAGCATGAGCAGCCGGCTCCCAGGCCAAATGGCCCAAAGAAATGGTGGCAAGGGGCCATGCTGAGAACTGCGGAGGAAGGCAAAAAACCGCCGGGGACCAGTGCCAAAGTGCCCCGGGGGAAAAAGTTCCTTGCTGAGCCCAGTGCTGGCCATGGGCTGTTCCCTGAGCATGTGAGCCAGACCTGGCTCCTTGTCCCACAGGCTGCTCATGCTTCCCAGGAGCTGCCCAAGCCCTATCCTCCCTTGAGCTGGAGCTATCTGGCGGACTTGCCAGAGTGCCCAAGTGCCTCTGAGCTGATAGACCTTGTGGGCAAGAATCCTTGCTGTCCCTGTGTAGGACACCAGTGGGTGTTCCAAAGCACTGCAAGCCCTTGCAAGCCCTCGACATCCTATCTCTTACGGCTCCTGAGCGTTGCTCTGTAGGAGATGAGGATGGTGAGCTATGCAGTGCTCCTCAAGAAGGAATTGCCTTGGTCTTGCCACTGCTATCCAGTTGAAAAGGATTTGCATCCATGAGCCAAGCTTGGAAGGTGGCCCTGCCAGCAGATTGTCTTGCAGCGGAGAACCTCCAGCAGCCTCATGCAAGGTTTTCTTCCCTCAGCCCCTGGCCTGTGATTCCAGCAGCTCCTCAAGTGCTTCCTGTCAGATGTGCTGGGGCTGCCCCCGGGCCAGCTCTGGCAGTGGACACGGGAGGCTGCTCCTCTGGATCCTGCGTGGGGCCTGGTGACCACTGCGTTGCCGGGTGCTGGCATTGTGACATGGGGGTGACACAGCCGCGTATGTGCAGCCCTTTGGAGGAAGCCTTTGGGGTGCTGGCTCCAAATCAGTCCCTGTACCTACAAAATAGGGGAGTAAGCAACCTAATAGAGTCCCTTTTTTGCAAAAAGACAGTGTGGATTTGTTGCCAGTGCAGCCTTCCTTCCAGTAGCAATACTGCCTGTAGTATCATGCATGGAGGCCTCAGGGCTCGCTCAGGGCTTGTCACGCAGAACTGCAGGCCTGACAGAGCAGAACTGCTCTCCTCTCCTCTCCTCTCCTCTCCTCTCCTCTCCTATTCTCTCCTGTCCGCCAGTCCAATATCTAAGAGACTGTTTGCCTGAAAGGACAGAGGGTTTTCAGTTCCAAAATCAATGTCAAGGACACATAACACAATGAATTTTATTTTATTTTGTTGTTAATTTATTAATTTTCTTGATTTTATGTTAATTCATGTTATGTTATTTCATGTCATTTTTTTTCCCTTTGTGACTCTGTTTCAGAACCCAGGCTCACAAGCATTAGCTCAAGCCCAAGTGTAGCCAGGAGTAGGCTGAGGCATTCTTCAGTTTAGCAGGAGAAAAGATCCCTTGCAGGCTGGCAAAGGCAAGTCCCAGAGCTGCAGAGAGCAGCAGCAGGAATAGAGGCCAAGCTGTCCGCGGTTCCTGCAGAGGGAGAACCTTGACAAGGAGTTGTGGGACTGACCATGCACAAAAGAGGAAGAAGAAGAAGAAGAAGAAGAAGAAGAAGAAGAAGAAGAAGAGGAAGAAGAGGAAGAAGAGGTGAGTGGTACCGTGGCGTCTCTTCCAAAGCGTGACATGTAGCGATGACGAGCAGACTTTTTGCCTTCCACAACTTGTTTGGCTGCTGTGCTTCTTGGGCAGGGATGCATGAGAAGCGCTCTGGTCCCTGCCAGGCGCTTGTGTTAGCTGCAGGGAGAGCTGAGAAGTGGCAGCTGCGGCTGCCAGCATGGTGGAGCATGAGCAGCCGGCTCCCAGGCCAAATGGCCCAAAGAAATGGTGGCAAGGGGCGGTGCTGAGAACTGCAGAGGAAGGCAAAAAACCGCCGGGGACCAGTGCCAATGTGCCCCGGGGAAAAAGTTCCTTGCTGAGCCCAGTGCTGGCCATGGGCTGTTCCCTGAGCATGTGAGCCAGACCTGGCTCCTTGTCCCACAGGCTGCTCATGCTTCCCAGGAGCTGCCCAAGCCCTATCCTCCCTTGAGCTGGAGCTATCTGGTGGACTTGCCAGAGTGCCCAAGTGCCTCTGAGCTGATAGACCTTGTGGGCAAGAATCCTTGCTGTCCCTGTGTAGGACACCAGTGGGTGTTCCAAAGCACTGCAAGCCCTTGCAAGCCCTTGCAAGCCCTCGACATCCTATCTCTTACGGCTCCTGAGCGTTGCTCTGTAGGAGATGAGGATGGTGAGCTGTGCAGTGCTCCTCAAGAAGGAATTGCCTTGGTCTTGCCACTGCTATCCAGTTGAAAAGGATTTGCATCCATGAGCCGAGCTTGGAAGGTGGCCCTGCCAGCAGGTTGTCTTGCAGCGGAGAACCTCCAGCAGCCTCATGCAAGGTTTTCTTCCCTCAGCCCCTGGCCTGTGATTCCAGCAGCTCCTCAAGTGCTTCCTGTCAGATGTGCTGGGGCTGCCCCCGGGCCAGCTCTGGCAGTGGACACGGGAGGCTGCTCCTCTGGATCCTGCGTGGGGCCTGGTGACCACTGCGTTGCCGGGTGCTGGCATTGTGACATGGGGGTGACACAGCCGCATATGTGCAGCCCTTTGGAGGAAGCCTTTGGGGTGCTGGCTCCAAATCAGTCCCTGTACCTACAAAATAGGGGAGTAAGCAACCTAATAGAGTCCCTTTTTTGCAAAAAGACAGTGTGGATTTGTTGCCAGTGCAGCCTTCCTTCCAGTAGCAATACTGCCTATGGTATCATGCATGGAGGCCTCAGGGCTCGCTCAGGGCTTGTCACGCAGAACTGCAGGCCTGACAGAGCAGAACTGCTCTCCTCTCCTCTCCTCTCCTCTCCTCTCCTCTCCTCTCCTCTCCTCTCCTCTCCTCTCCTCTTCTCTTCTCTCCTGTCCGCCAGTCCAATACCTAGGAGACTGTTTGCCTGAAAGGACAGAGGGTTTTCAGTTCCAAAATCAATGTCAAGGACACATAACACAATGAATTTTATTTTATTTTGTTGTTAATTTATTAATTTTCTTGATTTTATGTTAATTCATGTTATGTTATTTCATGTCATTTTTTTTCCCTTTGTGACTCTGTTTCAGAACCCAGGCTCACAAGCATTAGCTCAAGCCCAAGTGTAGCCAGGAGTAGGCTGAGGCATTCTTCAGTTTAGCATGAGAAAAGATCCCTTGCAGGCTGGCAAAGGCAAGTCCCAGAGCTGCAGAGAGCAGCAGCAGGAATAGAGGCCAAGCTGTCCGTGGTTCCTGCAGAGGGAGAACCTTGACAAGGAGTTGTGGGACTGACCATGCACAAAAGAGGAAGAAGAAGAGGAAGAAGAAGAAGAAGAAGAAGAAGAAGAAGAAGAAGAAGAAGAGGAAGAAGAGGAAGAAGAGGTGAGTGGTACCGTGGCATCTCTTCCAAAGCGTGACATGTAGCGATGACGAGCAGACTTTTTGCCTTCCACAACTTGTTTGGCTGCTGTGCTTCTTGGGCAGGGATGCATGAGAAGCGCTCTGGTCCCTGCCAGGCGCTTGTGTTAGCTGCAGGGAGAGCTGAGAAGTGGCAGCTGCGGCTGCCAGCATGGTGGAGCATGAGCAGCCGGCTCCCAGGCCAAATGGCCCAAAGAAATGGTGGCAAGGGGCCATGCTGAGAACTGCGGAGGAAGGCAAAAAACCGCCGGGGACCAGTGCCAAAGTGCCCCGGGGGAAAAAGTTCCTTGCTGAGCCCAGTGCTGGCCATGGGCTGTTCCCTGAGCATGTGAGCCAGACCTGGCTCCTTGTCCCACAGGCTGCTCATGCTTCCCAGGAGCTGCCCAAGCCCTATCCTCCCTTGAGCTGGAGCTATCTGGCGGACTTGCCAGAGTGCCCAAGTGCCTCTGAGCTGATAGACCTTGTGGGCAAGAATCCTTGCTGTCCCTGTGTAGGACACCAGTGGGTGTTCCAAAGCACTGCAAGCCCTTGCAAGCCCTCGACATCCTATCTCTTACGGCTCCTGAGCGTTGCTGTGTAGGAGATGAGGATGGTGAGCTATGCAGTGCTCCTCAAGAAGGAATTGCCTTGGTCTTGCCACTGCTATCCAGTTGAAAAGGATTTGCATCCATGAGCCAAGCTTGGAAGGTGGCCCTGCCAGCAGATTGTCTTGCAGCGGAGAACCTCCAGCAGCCTCATGCAAGGTTTTCTTCCCTCAGCCCCTGGCCTGTGATTCCAGCAGCTCCTCAAGTGCTTCCTGTCAGATGTGCTGGGGCTGCCCCCGGGCCAGCTCTGGCAGTGGACACGGGAGGCTGCTCCTCTGGATCCTGCGTGGGGCCTGGTGACCACTGCGTTGCCGGGTGCTGGCATTGTGACATGGGGGTGACACAGCCGCGTATGTGCAGCCCTTTGGAGGAAGCCTTTGGGGTGCTGGCTCCAAATCAGTCCCTGTACCTACAAAATAGGGGAGTAAGCAACCTAATAGAGTCCCTTTTTTGCAAAAAGACAGTGTGGATTTGTTGCCAGTGCAGCCTTCCTTCCAGTAGCAATACTGCCTGTAGTATCATGCATGGAGGCCTCAGGGCTCGCTCAGGGCTTGTCACGCAGAACTGCAGGCCTGACAGAGAAGAACTGCTCTCCTCTCCTCTCCTCTCCTCTCCTCTCCTCTCCTCTCCTCTCCTATTCTCTCCTGTCCGCCAGTCCAATATCTAAGAGACTGTTTGCCTGAAAGGACAGAGGGTTTTCAGTTCCAAAATCAATGTCAAGGACACATAACACAATGAATTTTATTTTATTTTGTTGTTAATTTATTAATTTTCTTGATTTTATGTTAATTCATGTTATGTTATTTCATGTCATTTTTTTTCCCTTTGTGACTCTGTTTCAGAACCCAGGCTCACAAGCATTAGCTCAAGCCCAAGTGTAGCCAGGAGTAGGCTGAGGCATTCTTCAGTTTAGCAGGAGAAAAGATCCCTTGCAGGCTGGCAAAGGCAAGTCCCAGAGCTGCAGAGAGCAGCAGCAGGAATAGAGGCCAAGCTGTCCGCGGTTCCTGCAGAGGGAGAACCTTGACAAGGAGTTTTGGGACTGACCATGCACAAAAGAGGAAGAAGAAGAAGAAGAAGAAGAAGAAGAAGAAGAAGAAGAAGAGGAAGAAGAGGAAGAAGAGGTGAGTGGTACCGTGGCGTCTCTTCCAAAGCGTGACATGTAGCGATGACGAGCAGACTTTTTGCCTTCCACAACTTGTTTGGCTGCTGTGCTTCTTGGGCAGGGATGCATGAGAAGTGCTCTGGTCCCTGCCAGGCGCTTGTGTTAGCTGCAGGGAGAGCTGAGAAGTGGCAGCTGCGGCTGCCAGCATGGTGGAGCATGAGCAGCCGGCTCCCAGGCCAAATGGCCCAAAGAAATGGTGGCAAGGGGCCGTGCTGAGAACTGCAGAGGAAGGCAAAAAACCGCCGGGGACCAGTGCCAATGTGCCCCGGGGAAAAAGTTCCTTGCTGAGCCCAGTGCTGGCCATGGGCTGTTCCCTGAGCATGTGAGCCAGACCTGGCTCCTTGTCCCACAGGCTGCTCATGCTTCCCAGGAGCTGCCCAAGCCCTATCCTCCCTTGAGCTGGAGCTATCTGGTGGACTTGCCAGAGTGCCCAAGTGCCTCTGAGCTGATAGACCTTGTGGGCAAGAATCCTTGCTGTCCCTGTGTAGGACACCAGTGGGTGTTCCAAAGCACTGCAAGCCCTTGCAAGCCCTTGCAAGCCCTCGACATCCTATCTCTTACGGCTCCTGAGCGTTGCTCTGTAGGAGATGAGGATGGTGAGCTGTGCAGTGCTCCTCAAGAAGGAATTGCCTTGGTCTTGCCACTGCTATCCAGTTGAAAAGGATTTGCATCCATGAGCCGAGCTTGGAAGGTGGCCCTGCCAGCAGGTTGTCTTGCAGCGGAGAACCTCCAGCAGCCTCATGCAAGGTTTTCTTCCCTCAGCCCCTGGCCTGTGATTCCAGCAGCTCCTCAAGTGCTTCCTGTCAGATGTGCTGGGGCTGCCCCCGGGCCAGCTCTGGCAGTGGACACGGGAGGCTGCTCCTCTGGATCCTGCGTGGGGCCTGGTGACCACTGCGTTGCCGGGTGCTGGCATTGTGACATGGGGGTGACACAGCCGCATATGTGCAGCCCTTTGGAGGAAGCCTTTGGGGTGCTGGCTCCAAATCAGTCCCTGTAGCTACAAAATAGGGGAGTAAGCAACCTAATAGAGTCCCTTTTTTGCAAAAAGACAGTGTGGATTTGTTGCCAGTGCAGCCTTCCTTCCAGTAGCAATACTGCCTGTAGTATCATGCATGGAGGCCTCAGGGCTCGCTCAGGGCTTGTCACGCAGAACTGCAGGCCTGACAGAGCAGAACTGCTCTCCTCTCCTCTCCTCTCCTCTCCTCTCCTCTCCTCTCCTCTCCTATTCTCTCCTGTCCGCCAGTCCAATATCTAAGAGACTGTTTGCCTGAAAGGACAGAGGGTTTTCAGTTCCAAAATCAATGTCAAGGACACATAACACAATGAATTTTATTTTATTTTGTTGTTAATTTATTAATTTTCTTGATTTTATGTTAATTCATGTTATGTTATTTCATGTCATTTTTTTTCCCTTTGTGACTCTGTTTCAGAAGCCAGGCTCACAAGCATTAGCTCAAGCCCAAGTGTAGCCAGGAGTAGGCTGAGGCATTCTTCAGTTTAGCAGGAGAAAAGATCCCTTGCAGGCTGGCAAAGGCAAGTCCCAGAGCTGCAGAGAGCAGCAGCAGGAATAGAGGCCAAGCTGTCCGCGGTTCCTGCAGAGGGAGAACCTTGACAAGGAGTTGTGGGACTGACCATGCACAAAAGAGGAAGAAGAAGAAGAAGAAGAAGAAGAAGAAGAAGAAGAAGAAGAGGAAGAAGAGGAAGAAGAGGTGAGTGGTACCGTGGCGTCTCTTCCAAAGCGTGACATGTAGCGATGACGAGCAGACTTTTTGCCTTCCACAACTTGTTTGGCTGCTGTGCTTCTTGGGCAGGGATGCATGAGAAGCGCTCTGGTCCCTGCCAGGCGCTTGTGTTAGCTGCAGGGAGAGCTGAGAAGTGGCAGCTGCGGCTGCCAGCATGGTGGAGCATGAGCAGCCGGCTCCCAGGCCAAATGGCCCAAAGAAATGGTGGCAAGGGGCCGTGCTGAGAACTGCAGAGGAAGGCAAAAAACCGCCGGGGACCAGTGCCAATGTGCCCCGGGGAAAAAGTTCCTTGCTGAGCCCAGTGCTGGCCATGGGCTGTTCCCTGAGCATGTGAGCCAGACCTGGCTCCTTGTCCCACAGGCTGCTCATGCTTCCCAGGAGCTGCCCAAGCCCTATCCTCCCTTGAGCTGGAGCTATCTGGTGGACTTGCCAGAGTGCCCAAGTGCCTCTGAGCTGATAGACCTTGTGGGCAAGAATCCTTGCTGTCCCTGTGTAGGACACCAGTGGGTGTTCCAAAGCACTGCAAGCCCTTGCAAGCCCTTGCAAGCCCTCGACATCCTATCTCTTACGGCTCCTGAGCGTTGCTCTGTAGGAGATGAGGATGGTGAGCTGTGCAGTGCTCCTCAAGAAGGAATTGCCTTGGTCTTGCCACTGCTATCCAGTTGAAAAGGATTTGCATCCATGAGCCGAGCTTGGAAGGTGGCCCTGCCAGCAGGTTGTCTTGCAGCGGAGAACCTCCAGCAGCCTCATGCAAGGTTTTCTTCCCTCAGCCCCTGGCCTGTGATTCCAGCAGCTCCTCAAGTGCTTCCTGTCAGATGTGCTGGGGCTGCCCCCGGGCCAGCTCTGGCAGTGGACACGGGAGGCTGCTCCTCTGGATCCTGCGTGGGGCCTGGTGACCACTGCGTTGCCGGGTGCTGGCATTGTGACACGGGGGTGACACAGCCGCATATGTGCAGCCCTTTGGAGGAAGCCTTTGGGGTGCTGGCTCCAAATCAGTCCCTGTAGCTACAAAATAGGGGAGTAAGCAACCTAATAGAGTCCCTTTTTTGCAAAAAGACAGTGTGGATTTGTTGCCAGTGCAGCCTTCCTTCCAGTAGCAATACTGCCTGTAGTATCATGCATGGAGGCCTCAGGGCTCGCTCAGGGCTTGTCACGCAGAACTGCAGGCCTGACAGAGCAGAACTGCTCTCCTCTCCTCTCCTCTCCTCTCCTCTCCTCTCCTCTCCTCTTCTCTCCTGTCCGCCAGTCCAATATCTAAGAGACTGTTTGCCTGAAAGGACAGAGGGTTTTCAGTTCCAAAATCAATGTCAAGGACACATAACACAATGAATTTTATTTTATTTTGTTGTTAATTTATTAATTTTCTTGATTTTATGTTAATTCATGTTATGTTATTTCATGTCATTTTTTTTCCCTTTGTGACTCTGTTTCAGAAGCCAGGCTCACAAGCATTAGCTCAAGCCCAAGTGTAGCCAGGAGTAGGCTGAGGCATTCTTCTTTAGTTTAGCATGAGAAAAGATCCCTTGCAGGCTGGCAAAGGCAAGTCCCAGAGCTGCAGAGAGCAGCAGCAGGAATAGAGGCCAAGCTGTCCGCGGTTCCTGCAGAGGGAGAACCTTGACAAGGAGTTGTGGGACTGACCATGCACAAAAGAGGAAGAAGAAGAAGAAGAAGAGGAAGAAGAGGAAGAAGAGGTGAGTGGTACCGTGGCATCTCTTCCAAAGCGTGACATGTAGCGATGACGAGCAGACTTTTTGCCTTCCACAACTTGTTTGGCTGCTGTGCTTCTTGGCCAGGGATGCATGAGAAGCGCTCTGGTCCCTGCCAGGCGCTTGTGTTAGCTGCAGGGAGAGCTGAGAAGTGGCAGCTGCGGCTGCCAGCATGGTGGAGCATGAGCAGCCGGCTCCCAGGCCAAATGGCCCAAAGAAATGGTGGCAAGGGGCCGTGCTGAGAACTGCGGAGGAAGGCAAAAAACCGCTGGGGACCAGTGCCAATGTGCCCCAGGGGAAAAAGTTCCTTGCTGAGCCCAGTGCTGGCCATGGGCTGTTCCCTGAGCATGTGAGCCAGACCTGGCTCCTTGTCCCACAGGCTGCTCATGCTTCCCAGGAGCTGCCCAAGCCCTATCCTCCCTTGAGCTGGAGCTATCTGGCGGACTTGCCAGAGTGCCCAAGTGCCTCTGAGCTGATAGACCTTGTGGGCAAGAATCCTTGCTGTCCCTGTGTAGGACACCAGTGGGTGTTCCAAAGCACTGCAAGCCCTTGCAAGCCCTTGCAAGCCCTCGACATCCTATCTCTTACGGCTCCTGAGCGTTGCTCTGTAGGAGATGAGGATGGTGAGCTGTGCAGTGCTCCTCAAGAAGGAATTGCCTTGGTCTTGCCACTGCTATCCAGTTGAAAAGGATTTGCATCCATGAGCCGAGCTTGGAAGGTGGCCCTGCCAGCAGATTGTCTTGCAGCGGAGAACCTCCAGCAGCCTCATGCAAGGTTTTCTTCCCTCAGCCCCTGGCCTGTGATTCCAGCAGCTCCTCAAGTGCTTCCTGTCAGATGTGCTGGGGCTGCCCCCGGGCCAGCTCTGGCAGTGGACACGGGAGGCTGCTCCTCTGGATCCTGCGTGGGGCCTGGTGACCACTGCGTTGCCGGGTGCTGGCATTGTGACACGGGGGTGACACAGCCGCATATGTGCAGCCCTTTGGAGGAAGCCTTTGGGGTGCTGGCTCCAAATCAGTCCTTGTAGCTACAAAATAGGGGAGTAAGCAACCTAATAGAGTCCCTTTTTTGCAAAAAGACAGTGTGGATTTGTTGCCAGTGCAGCCTTCCTTCCAGTAGCAATACTGCCTGTAGTATCATGCATGGAGGCCTCAGGGCTCGCTCAGGGCTTGTCACGCAGAACTGCAGGCCTGACAGAGCAGAACTGCTCTCCTCTCCTCTCCTCTCCTCTCCTCTCCTCTCCTCTCCTCTCCTCTCCTCTCCTCTCCTCTCCTCTCCTCTTCTCTTCTCTCCTGTCCGCCAGTCCAATACCTAGGAGACTGTTTGCCTGAAAGGACAGAGGGTTTTCAGTTCCAAAATCAATGTCAAGGACACATAACACAATGAATTTTATTTTATTTTGTTGTTAATTTATTAATTTTCTTGATTTTATGTTAATTCATGTTATGTTATTTCATGTCATTTTTTTTCCCTTTGTGACTCTGTTTCAGAACCCAGGCTCACAAGCATTAGCTCAAGCCCAAGTGTAGCCAGGAGTAGGCTGAGGCATTCTTCAGTTTAGCAGGAGAAAAGATCCCTTGCAGGCTGGCAAAGGCAAGTCCCAGAGCTGCAGAGAGCAGCAGCAGGAATAGAGGCCAAGCTGTCCGTGGTTCCTGCAGAGGGAGAACCTTGACAAGGAGTTGTGGGACTGACCATGCACAAAAGAGGAAGAAGAAGAGGAAGAAGAAGAAGAAGAAGAAGAAGAAGAAGAAGAAGAAGAAGAGGAAGAAGAGGAAGAAGAGGTGAGTGGTACCGTGGCATCTCTTCCAAAGCGTGACATGTAGCGATGACGAGCAGACTTTTTGCCTTCCACAACTTGTTTGGCTGCTGTGCTTCTTGGCCAGGGATGCATGAGAAGCGCTCTGGTCCCTGCCAGGCGCTTGTGTTAGCTGCAGGGAGAGCTGAGAAGTGGCAGCTGCGGCTGCCAGCATGGTGGAGCATGAGCAGCTGGCTCCCAGGCCAAATGGCCCAAAGAAATGGTGGCAAGGGGCCGTGCTGAGAACTGCAGAGGAAGGCAAAAAACCGCCGGGGACCAGTGCCAATGTGCCCCAGGGGAAAAAGTTCCTTGCTGAGCCCAGTGCTGGCCATGGGCTGTTCCCTGAGCATGTGAGCCAGACCTGGCTCCTTGTCCCACAGGCTGCTCATGCTTCCCAGGAGCTGCCCAAGCCCTATCCTCCCTTGAGCTGGAGCTATCTGGCGGACTTGCCAGAGTGCCCAAGTGCCTCTGAGCTGATAGACCTTGTGGGCAAGAATCCTTGCTGTCCCTGTGTAGGACACCAGTGGGTGTTCCAAAGCACTGCAAGCCCTTGCAAGCCCTCGACATCCTATCTCTTACGGCTCCTGAGCGTTGCTGTGTAGGAGATGAGGATGGTGAGCTATGCAGTGCTCCTCAAGAAGGAATTGCCTTGGTCTTGCCACTGCTATCCAGTTGAAAAGGATTTGCATCCATGAGCCAAGCTTGGAAGGTGGCCCTGCCAGCAGATTGTCTTGCAGCGGAGAACCTCCAGCAGCCTCATGCAAGGTTTTCTTCCCTCAGCCCCTGGCCTGTGATTCCAGCAGCTCCTCAAGTGCTTCCTGTCAGATGTGCTGGGGCTGCCCCCGGGCCAGCTCTGGCAGTGGACACGGGAGGCTGCTCCTCTGGATCCTGCGTGGGGCCTGGTGACCACTGCGTTGCCGGGTGCTGGCATTGTGACATGGGGGTGACACAGCCGCGTATGTGCAGCCCTTTGGAGGAAGCCTTTGGGGTGCTGGCTCCAAATCAGTCCCTGTACCTACAAAATAGGGGAGTAAGCAACCTAATAGAGTCCCTTTTTTGCAAAAAGACAGTGTGGATTTGTTGCCAGTGCAGCCTTCCTTCCAGTAGCAATACTGCCTGTAGTATCATGCATGGAGGCCTCAGGGCTCGCTCAGGGCTTGTCACGCAGAACTGCAGGCCTGACAGAGCAGAACTGCTCTCCTCTCCTCTCCTCTCCTCTCCTCTCCTCTCCTCTCCTATTCTCTCCTGTCCGCCAGTCCAATATCTAAGAGACTGTTTGCCTGAAAGGACAGAGGGTTTTCAGTTCCAAAATCAATGTCAAGGACACATAACACAATGAATTTTATTTTATTTTGTTGTTAATTTATTAATTTTCTTGATTTTATGTTAATTCATGTTATGTTATTTCATGTCATTTTTTTTCCCTTTGTGACTCTGTTTCAGAACCCAGGCTCACAAGCATTAGCTCAAGCCCAAGTGTAGCCAGGAGTAGGCTGAGGCATTCTTCAGTTTAGCAGGAGAAAAGATCCCTTGCAGGCTGGCAAAGGCAAGTCCCAGAGCTGCAGAGAGCAGCAGCAGGAATAGAGGCCAAGCTGTCCGCGGTTCCTGCAGAGGGAGAACCTTGACAAGGAGTTGTGGGACTGACCATGCACAAAAGAGGAAGAAGAAGAAGAAGAAGAAGAAGAAGAAGAAGAAGAAGAAGAGGAAGAAGAGGAAGAAGAGGTGAGTGGTACCGTGGCGTCTCTTCCAAAGCGTGACATGTAGCGATGACGAGCAGACTTTTTGCCTTCCACAACTTGTTTGGCTGCTGTGTTTCTTGGGCAGGGATGCATGAGAAGCGCTCTGGTCCCTGCCAGGCGCTTGTGTTAGCTGCAGGGAGAGCTGAGAAGTGGCAGCTGCGGCTGCCAGCATGGTGGAGCATGAGCAGCCGGCTCCCAGGCCAAATGGCCCAAAGAAATGGTGGCAAGGGGCGGTGCTGAGAACTGCAGAGGAAGGCAAAAAACCGCCGGGGACCAGTGCCAATGTGCCCCGGGGAAAAAGTTCCTTGCTGAGCCCAGTGCTGGCCATGGGCTGTTCCCTGAGCATGTGAGCCAGACCTGGCTCCTTGTCCCACAGGCTGCTCATGCTTCCCAGGAGCTGCCCAAGCCCTATCCTCCCTTGAGCTGGAGCTATCTGGTGGACTTGCCAGAGTGCCCAAGTGCCTCTGAGCTGATAGACCTTGTGGGCAAGAATCCTTGCTGTCCCTGTGTAGGACACCAGTGGGTGTTCCAAAGCACTGCAAGCCCTTGCAAGCCCTTGCAAGCCCTCGACATCCTATCTCTTACGGCTCCTGAGCGTTGCTCTGTAGGAGATGAGGATGGTGAGCTGTGCAGTGCTCCTCAAGAAGGAATTGCCTTGGTCTTGCCACTGCTATCCAGTTGAAAAGGATTTGCATCCATGAGCCGAGCTTGGAAGGTGGCCCTGCCAGCAGGTTGTCTTGCAGCGGAGAACCTCCAGCAGCCTCATGCAAGGTTTTCTTCCCTCAGCCCCTGGCCTGTGATTCCAGCAGCTCCTCAAGTGCTTCCTGTCAGATGTGCTGGGGCTGCCCCCGGGCCAGCTCTGGCAGTGGACACGGGAGGCTGCTCCTCTGGATCCTGCGTGGGGCCTGGTGACCACTGCGTTGCCGGGTGCTGGCATTGTGACATGGGGGTGACACAGCCGCATATGTGCAGCCCTTTGGAGGAAGCCTTTGGGGTGCTGGCTCCAAATCAGTCCCTGTACCTACAAAATAGGGGAGTAAGCAACCTAATAGAGTCCCTTTTTTGCAAAAAGACAGTGTGGATTTGTTGCCAGTGCAGCCTTCCTTCCAGTAGCAATACTGCCTGTGGTATCATGCATGGAGGCCTCAGGGCTCGCTCAGGGCTTGTCACGCAGAACTGCAGGCCTGACAGAGCAGAACTGCTCTCCTCTCCTCTCCTCTCCTCTCCTCTCCTCTCCTCTCCTCTCCTCTCCTCTTCTCTTCTCTCCTGTCCGCCAGTCCAATACCTAGGAGACTGTTTGCCTGAAAGGACAGAGGGTTTTCAGTTCCAAAATCAATGTCAAGGACACATAACACAATGAATTTTATTTTATTTTGTTGTTAATTTATTAATTTTCTTGATTTTATGTTAATTCATGTTATGTTATTTCATGTCATTTTTTTTCCCTTTGTGACTCTGTTTCAGAACCCAGGCTCACAAGCATTAGCTCAAGCCCAAGTGTAGCCAGGAGTAGGCTGAGGCATTCTTCAGTTTAGCATGAGAAAAGATCCCTTGCAGGCTGGCAAAGGCAAGTCCCAGAGCTGCAGAGAGCAGCAGCAGGAATAGAGGCCAAGCTGTCCGTGGTTCCTGCAGAGGGAGAACCTTGACAAGGAGTTGTGGGACTGACCATGCACAAAAGAGGAAGAAGAAGAGGAAGAAGAAGAAGAAGAAGAAGAAGAAGAAGAAGAAGAAGAAGAGGAAGAAGAGGAAGAAGAGGTGAGTGGTACCGTGGCATCTCTTCCAAAGCGTGACATGTAGCGATGACGAGCAGACTTTTTGCCTTCCACAACTTGTTTGGCTGCTGTGCTTCTTGGCCAGGGATGCATGAGAAGCGCTCTGGTCCCTGCCAGGCGCTTGTGTTAGCTGCAGGGAGAGCTGAGAAGTGGCAGCTGCGGCTGCCAGCATGGTGGAGCATGAGCAGCCGGCTCCCAGGCCAAATGGCCCAAAGAAATGGTGGCAAGGGGCCATGCTGAGAACTGCGGAGGAAGGCAAAAAACCGCCGGGGACCAGTGCCAAAGTGCCCCGGGGGAAAAAGTTCCTTGCTGAGCCCAGTGCTGGCCATGGGCTGTTCCCTGAGCATGTGAGCCAGACCTGGCTCCTTGTCCCACAGGCTGCTCATGCTTCCCAGGAGCTGCCCAAGCCCTATCCTCCCTTGAGCTGGAGCTATCTGGCGGACTTGCCAGAGTGCCCAAGTGCCTCTGAGCTGATAGACCTTGTGGGCAAGAATCCTTGCTGTCCCTGTGTAGGACACCAGTGGGTGTTCCAAAGCACTGCAAGCCCTTGCAAGCCCTCGACATCCTATCTCTTACGGCTCCTGAGCGTTGCTGTGTAGGAGATGAGGATGGTGAGCTATGCAGTGCTCCTCAAGAAGGAATTGCCTTGGTCTTGCCACTGCTATCCAGTTGAAAAGGATTTGCATCCATGAGCCAAGCTTGGAAGGTGGCCCTGCCAGCAGATTGTCTTGCAGCGGAGAACCTCCAGCAGCCTCATGCAAGGTTTTCTTCCCTCAGCCCCTGGCCTGTGATTCCAGCAGCTCCTCAAGTGCTTCCTGTCAGATGTGCTGGGGCTGCCCCCGGGCCAGCTCTGGCAGTGGACACGGGAGGCTGCTCCTCTGGATCCTGCGTGGGGCCTGGTGACCACTGCGTTGCCGGGTGCTGGCATTGTGACATGGGGGTGACACAGCCGCGTATGTGCAGCCCTTTGGAGGAAGCCTTTGGGGTGCTGGCTCCAAATCAGTCCCTGTACCTACAAAATAGGGGAGTAAGCAACCTAATAGAGTCCCTTTTTTGCAAAAAGACAGTGTGGATTTGTTGCCAGTGCAGCCTTCCTTCCAGTAGCAATACTGCCTGTAGTATCATGCATGGAGGCCTCAGGGCTCGCTCAGGGCTTGTCACGCAGAACTGCAGGCCTGACAGAGCAGAACTGCTCTCCTCTCCTCTCCTCTCCTCTCCTCTCCTCTCCTCTCCTATTCTCTCCTGTCCGCCAGTCCAATATCTAAGAGACTGTTTGCCTGAAAGGACAGAGGGTTTTCAGTTCCAAAATCAATGTCAAGGACACATAACACAATGAATTTTATTTTATTTTGTTGTTAATTTATTAATTTTCTTGATTTTATGTTAATTCATGTTATGTTATTTCATGTCATTTTTTTTCCCTTTGTGACTCTGTTTCAGAACCCAGGCTCACAAGCATTAGCTCAAGCCCAAGTGTAGCCAGGAGTAGGCTGAGGCATTCTTCAGTTTAGCAGGAGAAAAGATCCCTTGCAGGCTGGCAAAGGCAAGTCCCAGAGCTGCAGAGAGCAGCAGCAGGAATAGAGGCCAAGCTGTCCGCGGTTCCTGCAGAGGGAGAACCTTGACAAGGAGTTTTGGGACTGACCATGCACAAAAGAGGAAGAAGAAGAAGAAGAAGAAGAAGAAGAAGAAGAAGAAGAAGAGGAAGAAGAGGAAGAAGAGGTGAGTGGTACCGTGGCGTCTCTTCCAAAGCGTGACATGTAGCGATGACGAGCAGACTTTTTGCCTTCCACAACTTGTTTGGCTGCTGTGCTTCTTGGCCAGGGATGCATGAGAAGTGCTCTGGTCCCTGCCAGGCGCTTGTGTTAGCTGCAGGGAGAGCTGAGAAGTGGCAGCTGCGGCTGCCAGCATGGTGGAGCATGAGCAGCCGGCTCCCAGGCCAAATGGCCCAAAGAAATGGTGGCAAGGGGCCGTGCTGAGAACTGCAGAGGAAGGCAAAAAACCGCCGGGGACCAGTGCCAATGTGCCCCGGGGAAAAAGTTCCTTGCTGAGCCCAGTGCTGGCCATGGGCTGTTCCCTGAGCATGTGAGCCAGACCTGGCTCCTTGTCCCACAGGCTGCTCATGCTTCCCAGGAGCTGCCCAAGCCCTATCCTCCCTTGAGCTGGAGCTATCTGGTGGACTTGCCAGAGTGCCCAAGTGCCTCTGAGCTGATAGACCTTGTGGGCAAGAATCCTTGCTGTCCCTGTGTAGGACACCAGTGGGTGTTCCAAAGCACTGCAAGCCCTTGCAAGCCCTTGCAAGCCCTCGACATCCTATCTCTTACGGCTCCTGAGCGTTGCTCTGTAGGAGATGAGGATGGTGAGCTGTGCAGTGCTCCTCAAGAAGGAATTGCCTTGGTCTTGCCACTGCTATCCAGTTGAAAAGGATTTGCATCCATGAGCCGAGCTTGGAAGGTGGCCCTGCCAGCAGGTTGTCTTGCAGCGGAGAACCTCCAGCAGCCTCATGCAAGGTTTTCTTCCCTCAGCCCCTGGCCTGTGATTCCAGCAGCTCCTCAAGTGCTTCCTGTCAGATGTGCTGGGGCTGCCCCCGGGCCAGCTCTGGCAGTGGACACGGGAGGCTGCTCCTCTGGATCCTGCGTGGGGCCTGGTGACCACTGCGTTGCCGGGTGCTGGCATTGTGACATGGGGGTGACACAGCCGCATATGTGCAGCCCTTTGGAGGAAGCCTTTGGGGTGCTGGCTCCAAATCAGTCCCTGTAGCTACAAAATAGGGGAGTAAGCAACCTAATAGAGTCCCTTTTTTGCAAAAAGACAGTGTGGATTTGTTGCCAGTGCAGCCTTCCTTCCAGTAGCAATACTGCCTGTAGTATCATGCATGGAGGCCTCAGGGCTCGCTCAGGGCTTGTCACGCAGAACTGCAGGCCTGACAGAGCAGAACTGCTCTCCTCTCCTCTCCTCTCCTCTCCTCTCCTCTCCTCTCCTCTCCTCTCCTATTCTCTCCTGTCCGCCAGTCCAATATCTAAGAGACTGTTTGCCTGAAAGGACAGAGGGTTTTCAGTTCCAAAATCAATGTCAAGGACACATAACACAATGAATTTTATTTTATTTTGTTGTTAATTTATTAATTTTCTTGATTTTATGTTAATTCATGTTATGTTATTTCATGTCATTTTTTTTCCCTTTGTGACTCTGTTTCAGAACCCAGGCTCACAAGCATTAGCTCAAGCCCAAGTGTAGCCAGGAGTAGGCTGAGGCATTCTTCAGTTTAGCAGGAGAAAAGATCCCTTGCAGGCTGGCAAAGGCAAGTCCCAGAGCTGCAGAGAGCAGCAGCAGGAATAGAGGCCAAGCTGTCCGCGGTTCCTGCAGAGGGAGAACCTTGACAAGGAGTTGTGGGACTGACCATGCACAAAAGAGGAAGAAGAAGAAGAAGAAGAAGAAGAAGAAGAAGAAGAAGAAGAGGAAGAAGAGGAAGAAGAGGTGAGTGGTACCGTGGCGTCTCTTCCAAAGCGTGACATGTAGCGATGACGAGCAGACTTTTTGCCTTCCACAACTTGTTTGGCTGCTGTGCTTCTTGGGCAGGGATGCATGAGAAGCGCTCTGGTCCCTGCCAGGCGCTTGTGTTAGCTGCAGGGAGAGCTGAGAAGTGGCAGCTGCGGCTGCCAGCATGGTGGAGCATGAGCAGCCGGCTCCCAGGCCAAATGGCCCAAAGAAATGGTGGCAAGGGGCCGTGCTGAGAACTGCAGAGGAAGGCAAAAAACCGCCGGGGACCAGTGCCAATGTGCCCCGGGGAAAAAGTTCCTTGCTGAGCCCAGTGCTGGCCATGGGCTGTTCCCTGAGCATGTGAGCCAGACCTGGCTCCTTGTCCCACAGGCTGCTCATGCTTCCCAGGAGCTGCCCAAGCCCTATCCTCCCTTGAGCTGGAGCTATCTGGTGGACTTGCCAGAGTGCCCAAGTGCCTCTGAGCTGATAGACCTTGTGGGCAAGAATCCTTGCTGTCCCTGTGTAGGACACCAGTGGGTGTTCCAAAGCACTGCAAGCCCTTGCAAGCCCTTGCAAGCCCTCGACATCCTATCTCTTACGGCTCCTGAGCGTTGCTCTGTAGGAGATGAGGATGGTGAGCTGTGCAGTGCTCCTCAAGAAGGAATTGCCTTGGTCTTGCCACTGCTATCCAGTTGAAAAGGATTTGCATCCATGAGCCGAGCTTGGAAGGTGGCCCTGCCAGCAGGTTGTCTTGCAGCGGAGAACCTCCAGCAGCCTCATGCAAGGTTTTCTTCCCTCAGCCCCTGGCCTGTGATTCCAGCAGCTCCTCAAGTGCTTCCTGTCAGATGTGCTGGGGCTGCCCCCGGGCCAGCTCTGGCAGTGGACACGGGAGGCTGCTCCTCTGGATCCTGCGTGGGGCCTGGTGACCACTGCGTTGCCGGGTGCTGGCATTGTGACACGGGGGTGACACAGCCGCATATGTGCAGCCCTTTGGAGGAAGCCTTTGGGGTGCTGGCTCCAAATCAGTCCCTGTACCTACAAAATAGGGGAGTAAGCAACCTAATAGAGTCCCTTTTTTGCAAAAAGACAGTGTGGATTTGTTGCCAGTGCAGCCTTCCTTCCAGTAGCAATACTGCCTGTAGTATCATGCATGGAGGCCTCAGGGCTCGCTCAGGGCTTGTCACGCAGAACTGCAGGCCTGACAGAGCAGAACTGCTCTCCTCTCCTCTCCTCTCCTCTCCTCTCCTCTCCTCTCCTCTCCTCTTCTCTCCTGTCCGCCAGTCCAATATCTAAGAGACTGTTTGCCTGAAAGGACAGAGGGTTTTCAGTTCCAAAATCAATGTCAAGGACACATAACACAATGAATTTTATTTTATTTTGTTGTTAATTTATTAATTTTCTTGATTTTATGTTAATTCATGTTATGTTATTTCATGTCATTTTTTTTCCCTTTGTGACTCTGTTTCAGAAGCCAGGCTCACAAGCATTAGCTCAAGCCCAAGTGTAGCCAGGAGTAGGCTGAGGCATTCTTCAGTTTAGCATGAGAAAAGATCCCTTGCAGGCTGGCAAAGGCAAGTCCCAGAGCTGCAGAGAGCAGCAGCAGGAATAGAGGCCAAGCTGTCCGCGGTTCCTGCAGAGGGAGAACCTTGACAAGGAGTTGTGGGACTGACCATGCACAAAAGAGGAAGAAGAAGAAGAAGAAGAGGAAGAAGAGGAAGAAGAGGTGAGTGGTACCGTGGCATCTCTTCCAAAGCGTGACATGTAGCGATGACGAGCAGACTTTTTGCCTTCCACAACTTGTTTGGCTGCTGTGCTTCTTGGCCAGGGATGCATGAGAAGCGCTCTGGTCCCTGCCAGGCACTTGTGTTAGCTGCAGGGAGAGCTGAGAAGTGGCAGCTGCGGCTGCCAGCATGGTGGAGCATGAGCAGCCGGCTCCCAGGCCAAATGGCCCAAAGAAATGGTAGCAAGGGGCGGTGCTGAGAACTGCAGAGGAAGGCAAAAAACCGCCGGGGACCAGTGCCAATGTGCCCCGGGGGAAAAAGTTCCTTGCTGAGCCCAGTGCTGGTCATGGGCTGTTCCCTGAGCATGTGAGCCAGACCTGGCTCCTTGTCCCACAGGCTGCTCATGCTTCCCAGGAGCTGCCCAAGCCCTGTCCTCCCTTGAGCTGGAGCTATGTCGCGGACTTGCCAGAGTGCCCAAGTGCCTCTGAGCTGATAGACCTTGTGGGCAAGAATTCTTGCTGTCCCTGTGTAGGACACCAGTGGGTGTTCCAAAGTACTGCAAGCCCTTGCAAGCCCTTGCAAGCCCTCGACATCCTATCTCTTACGGCTCCTGAGCGTTGCTCTGTAGGAGATGAGGATGGTGAGCTCTGCAGTGCTCCTCAAGAAGGAATTGCCTTGGTCTTGCCACTGCTATCCAGTTGAAAAGGATTTGCATCCATGAGCCGAGCTTGGCAGGTGGCCCTGCCAGCAGATTGTCTTGCAGCGGAGAACCTCCAGCAGCCTCATGCAAGGTTTTCTTCCCTCAGCCCTGGCCTGTGATTCCAGCAGCTCCTCAAGTGCTTCCTGTCAGATGTGCTGGGGCTGCCCCCGGGCCAGCTCTGGCAGTGGACACGGGAGGCTGCTCCTCTGGATCCTGCGTGGGGCCTGGTGACCACTGCGTTGCCGGGTGCTGGCATTGTGACATGGGGGTGACACAGCCGCATATGTGCAGCCCTTTGGAGGAAGCCTTTGGGGTGCTGGCTCCAAATCAGTCCCTGTACCTACAAAATAGGGGAGTAAGCAACCTAATAGAGTCCCTTTTTTGCAAAAAGACAGAGTGGATTTGTTGCCAGTGCAGTCTTACTTCCAGTAGCAATACTGCCTGTAGTATTATGTATGGAGGCCTCAGGGCTCGCTCAGGGCTTGTCACGCAGAACTGCAGGCCTGACAGAGCAGAACTGCTCTCCTCTCCTCTCCTCTCCTCTCCTCTCCTCTCCTCTCCTCTCCTCTCCTCTCCTCTCCTGTCCGCCAGTCCAATATCTAAGAGACTGTTTGCCTGAAAGGACAGAGGGTTTTCAGTTCCAAAATCAATGTCAAGGACACATAACACAATGAATTTTATTTTATTTTGTTGTTAATTTATTAATTTTCTTGATTTTATGTTAATTCATGTTATGTTTCTTCGTGTCATTTTTTTTCCCTTTGTGACTCTGTTTCAGAACCCAGGCTCACAAGCATTAGCTCAAGCCCAAGTGTAGCCAGGAGTAGGCTGAGGCATTCTTCAGTTTAGCCTGAGAAAAGATCCCTTGCAGGCTGGCAAAGGCAAGTCCCAGAGCTGCAGAGAGCAGCAGCAGGAATAGAGGCCAAGCTGTCCGCGGTTCCTGCAGAGGGAGAACCTTGACAAGGACTTGTGGGACTGACCATGCACAAAAGAGGAGGAAGAAGAAGAAGAAGAGGAAGAAGAGGAAGAAGAGGTGAGTGGTACCGTGGCATCTCTTCCAAAGCGTGACATGTAGCGATGACGAGCAGACTTTTTGCCTTCCACAACTTGTTTGGCTGCTGTGCTTCTTGGCCAGGGATGCATGAGAAGCGCTCTGGTCCCTGCCAGGCACTTGTGTTAGCTGCAGGGAGAGCTGAGAAGTGGCAGCTGCGGCTGCCAGCATGGTGGAGCATGAGCAGCCGGCTCCCAGGCCAAATGGCCCAAAGAAATGGTGGCAAGGGGCGGTGCTGAGAACTGCAGAGGAAGGCAAAATACCGCTGGGGACCAGTGCCAATGTGCCCCGGGGGAAAAAGTTCCTTGCTGAGCCCAGTGCTGGCCATGGGCTGTTCCCTGAGCATGTGAGCCAGACCTGGCTCCTTGTCCCACAGGCTGCTCATGCTTCCCAGGACCTGCCCAAGCCCTATCCTCCCTTGAGCTGGAGCTATGTCGCGGACTTGCCAGAGTGCCCAAGTGCCTCTGAGCTGATAGACCTTGTGGGCAAGAATCCTTGCTGTCCCTGTGTAGGACACCAGTGGGTGTTCCAAAGCACTGCAAGCCCTTGCAAGCCCTTGCAAGCCCTCGACATCCTATCTCTTACGGCTCCGGAGCGTTGCTCTATAGGAGATGAGGATGGTGAGCTCTGCAGTGCTCCTCAAGAAGGAATTGCCTTGGTCTTGCCACTGCTATCCAGTTGAAAAGGATTTGCATCCATGAGCCGAGCTTGGAAGGTGGCCCTGCCAGCAGATTGTCTTGCAGCGGAGAACCTCCAGCAGCCTCATGCAAGGTTTTCTTCCCTCAGCCCCTGGCCTGTGATTCCAGCAGCTCCTCAAGTGCTTCCTGTCAGATGTGCTGGGGCTGCCCCCGGGCCAGCTCTGGCAGTGGACACGGGAGGCTGCTCCTCTGGATCCTGCGTGGGGCCTCGTGACCACTGCGCTGCCGGGTGCTGGCATTGTGACATGAGGGTGACACAGCCGCATATGTGCAGCCCTTTGGAGGAAGCCTTTGGGGTGCTGGCTTCAAATCAGTCCCTGTACCTACAAAATAGGGGAGTAAGCAACCTAATAGAGTCCCTTTTTTGCAAAAAGACAGTGTGGATTTGTTGCCAGTGCAGCCTTCCTTCCAGTAGCAATACTGCCTGTAGTATCATGTATGGAGGCCTCAAGGCTCGCTCAGGGCTTGTCACGCAGAACTGCAGGCCTGACAGAGCAGAACTGCTCTCCTCTCCTCTCCTCTCCTCTCCTCTCCTCTCCTCTCCTCTCCTCTCCTCTCCTCTCCTCTCCTCTCCTGTCCGCCAGTCCAATATCTAAGAGACTGTTTGCCTGAAAGGACAGAGGGTTTTCAGTTCCAAAATCAATTTCAAGGACACATAACACAATGAATTTTATTTTATTTTGTTGTTAATTTATTAATTTTCTTGATTTTATGTTAATTCATGTTATGTTATTTCATGTCATTTTTTTTCCCTTTGTGACTCTGTTTCAGAACCCAGGCTCACAAGCATTAGCTCAAGCCCAAGTGTAGCCAGGAGTAGGCTGAGGCATTCTTCAGTTTAGCCTGAGAAAAGATCCCTTGCAGGCTGGCAAAGGCAAGTCCCAGAGCTGCAGAGAGCAGCAGCAGGAATAGAGGCCAAGCTGTCCGCGGTTCCTGCAGAGGGAGAACCTTGACAAGGACTTGTGGGACTGACCATGCTCAAAAGAGGAGGAAGAAGAAGAAGAAGAGGACGAAGAGGAAGAAGAGGTGAGTGGTACCGTGGCATCTCTTCCGAAGCGTGACATGTAGCGATGACGAGCAGACTTTTTGCCTTCCACAACTTGTTTGGCTGCTGTGCTTCTTGGCCAGGGATGCATGAGAAGCGCTCTGGTCCCTGCCAGGCGCTTGTGTTAGCTGCAGGGAGAGCTGAGAAGTGGCAGCTGCGGCTGCCAGCATGGTGGAGCATGAGCAGCCGGCTCCCAGGCCAAATGGCCCAAAGAAATGGTGGCAAGGGGCCATGCTGAGAACTGCGGAGGAAGGCAAAAAACCGCCGGGGACCAGTGCCAAAGTGCCCCGGGGGAAAAAGTTCCTTGCTGAGCCCAGTGCTGGCCATGGGCTGTTCCCTGAGCATGTGAGCCAGACCTGGCTCCTTGTCCCACAGGCTGCTCATGCTTCCCAGGAGCTGCCCAAGCCCTATCCTCCCTTGAGCTGGAGCTATGTCGCGGACTTGCCAGAGTGCCCAAGTGCCTCTGAGCTGATAGACCTTGTGGGCAAGAATCCTTGCTGTCCCTGTGTAGGACACCAGTGGGTGTTCCAAAGCACTGCAAGCCCTTGCAAGCCCTTGCAAGCCCTCGACATCCTATCTCTTACGGCTCCTGAGCGTTGCTCTGTAGGAGACGAGGATGGTGAGCTCTGCAGTGCTCCTCAAGAAGGAATTGCCTTGGTCTTGCCACTGCTATCCAGTTGAAAAGGATTTGCATCCATGAGCCGAGCTTGGCAGGTGGCCCTGCCAGCAGATTGTCTTGCAGCGGAGAACCTCCAGCAGCCTCATGCAAGGTTTTCTTCCCTCAGCCCCTGGCCTGTGATTCCAGCAGCTCCTCAAGTGCTTCCTGTCAGATGTGCTGGGGCTGCCCCCGGGCCAGCTCTGGCAGTGGACACGGGGGGCTGCTCCTCTGGATCCTGCGTGGGGCCTGGTGACCACTGCGTTGCCGGGTGCTGGCATTGTGACATGGGGGTGACACAGCCGCATATGTGCAGCCCTTTGGAGGAAGCCTTTGGGGTGCTGGCTCCAAATCAGTCCCTGTACCTACAAAATAGGGGAGTAAGCAACCTAACAGAGTCCCTTTTTTGCAAAAAGACAGAGTGGATTTGTTGCCAGTGCAGCCTTACTTCCAGTAGCAATACTGCCTGTAGTATTATGTATGGAGGCCTCAGGGCTCGCTCAGGGCTTGTCACGCAGAACTGCAGGCCTGACAGAGCAGAACTGCTCTCCTCTCCTCTCCTCTCCTCTCCTCTCCTCTCCTCTCCTCTCCTCTCCTCTCCTCTCCTCTCCTGTCCGCCAGTCCAATATCTAAGAGACTGTTTGCCTGAAAGGACAGAGGGTTTTCAGTTCCAAAATCAATTTCAAGGACACAGAACACAATGAATTTTTTTTTATTTTGTTGTTAATTTAGTAATTTTCTTGATTTTATGTTAGTTCATGTGATGTTTCTTCGTGTCATTTTTTTTCCCTTTGTGACTCTGTTTCAGAACCCAGGCTCACAAGCATTAGCTCAAGCCCAAGTGTAGCCAGGAGTAGGCTGAGGCATTCTTCTTTAGTTTAGCATGAGAAAAGATCCCTTGCAGGCTGGCAAAGGCAAGTCCCAGAGCTGCAGAGAGCAGCAGCAGGAATAGAGGCCAAGCTGTCCGCGGTTCCTGCAGAGGGAGAACCTTGACAAGGAGTTGTGGGACTGACCATGCACAAAAGAGGAGGAAGAAGAAGAAGAAGAGGAAGAAGAGGAAGAAGAGGTGAGTGGTACCGTGGCATCTCTTCCAAAGCGTGACATGTAGCGATGACGAGCAGACTTTTTGCCTTCCACAACTTGTTTGGCTGCTGTGCTTCTTGGGCAGGGATGCATGAGAAGCGCTCTGGTCCCTGCCAGGCACTTGTGTTAGCTGCAGGGAGAGCTGAGAAGTGGCAGCTGCGGCTGCCAGCATGGTGGAGCATGAGCAGCCGGCTCCCAGGCCAAATGGCCCAAAGAAATGGTGGCAAGGGGCGGTGCTGAGAACTGCAGAGGAAGGCAAAATACCGCCGGGGACCAGTGCCAATGTGCCCCGGGGGAAAAAGTTCCTTGCTGAGCCCAGTGCTGGCCATGGGCTGTTCCCTGAGCATGTGAGCCAGACCTGGCTCCTTGTCCCACAGGCTGCTCATGCTTCCCAGGAGCTGCCCAAGCCCTATCCTCCCTTGAGCTGGAGCTATCTGGCGGACTTGCCAGAGTGCCCAAGTGCCTCTGAGCTGATAGACCTTGTGGGCAAGAATCCTTGCTGTCCCTGTGTAGGACACCAGTGGGTGTTCCAAAGCACTGCAAGCCCTTGCAAGCCCTTGCAAGCCCTCGACATCCTATCTCTTACGGCTCCGGAGCGTTGCTCTATAGGAGATGAGGATGGTGAGCTGTGCAGTGCTCCTCAAGAAGGAATTGCCTTGGTCTTGCCACTGCTATCCAGTTGAAAAGGATTTGCATCCATGAGCCGAGCTTGGAAGGTGGCCCTGCCAGCAGATTGTCTTGCAGCGGAGAACCTCCAGCAGCCTCATGCAAGGTTTTCTTCCCTCAGCCCCTGGCCTGTGATTCCAGCAGCTCCTCAAGTGCTTCCTGTCAGATGTGCTGGGGCTGCCCCCGGGCCAGCTCTGGCAGTGGACACGGGAGGCTGCTCCTCTGGATCCTGCGTGGGGCCTGGTGACCACTGCATTGCCGGGTGCTGGCATTGTGACATGGGGGTGACACAGCCGCATATGTGCAGCCCTTTGGAGGAAGCCTTTGGGGTGCTGGCTCCAAATCAGTCCCTGTACCTACAAAATAGGGGAGTAAGCAACCTAATAGAGTCCCTTTTTTGCAAAAAGACAGTGTGGATTTGTTACCAGTGCAGCCTTACTTCCAGTAGCAATACTGCCTGTAGTATCATGTATGGAGGCCTCAGGGCTCGCTCAGGGCTTGTCACGCAGAACTGCAGGCCTGACAGAGCAGAACTGCTCTCCTCTCCTCTCCTCTCCTCTCATCTCCTCTCCTCTCCTCTCCTCTCCTCTCCTCTCCTCTCCTCTCCTCTCCTCTCCTCTCCACCAGTCCAACATCTAAGAGACTGTTTGCCTGAAAGGACAGAGGGTTTTCAGTTCCAAAATCAATTTCAAGGACACATAACACAATGAATTTTATTTTATTTTGTTGTTAATTTATTAATTTTCTTGATTTTATGTTAATTCATGTTATGTTTCTTCGTGTCATTTTTTTTCCCTTTGTGACTCTGTTTCAGAACCCAGGCTCACAAGCATTAGCTCAAGCCCAAGTGTAGCCAGGAGTAGGCTGAGGCATTCTTCAGTTTAGCAGGAGAAAAGATCCCTTGCAGGCTGGCAAAGGCAAGTCCCAGAGCTGCAGAGAGCAGCAGCAGGAATAGAGGCCAAGCTGTCCGCGGTTCCTGCAGAGGGAGAACCTTGACAAGGAGTTGTTGGACTGACCATGCACAAAAGAGGAGGAAGAAGAAGAAGAAGAGGAAGAAGAGGAAGAAGAGGAAGAAGAGGTGAGTGGTACCGTGGCATCTCTTCCAAAGCGTGACATGTAGCGATGACGAGCAGACTTTTTGCCTTCCACAACTTGTTTGGCTGCTGTGCTTCTTGGCCAGGGATGCATGAGAAGCGCTCTGGTCCCTGCCAGGCGCTTGTGTTAGCTGCAGGGAGAGCTGAGAAGTGGCAGCTGCGGCTGCCAGCATGGTGGAGCATGAGCAGCCGGCTCCCAGGCCAAATGGCCCAAAGAAATGGTGGCAAGGGGCCGTGCTGAGAAGTGCAGAGGAAGGCAAAAAGCCTACGGGGACCAGTGCCAATGTGCCCCGGGGGAAAAAGTTCCTTGCTGAGCCCAGTGCTGGCCATGGGCTGTTCCCTGAGCATGTGAGCCAGACGTGGCTCCTTGTCCCACAGGCTGCTCATGCTTCCCAGGACCTGCCCAAGCCCTATCCTCCCTTGAGCTGGAGCTATGTCGCGGACTTGCCAGAGTGCCCAAGTGCCTCTGAGCTGATAGACCTTGTGGGCAAGAATCCTTGCTGTCCCTGTGTAGGACACCAGTGGGTGTTCCAAAGCACTGCAAGCCCTTGCAAGCCCTTGCAAGCCCTCGACATCCTATCTCTTACGGCTCCTGAGCGTTGCTCTGTAGGAGATGAGGATGGTGAGCTGTGCAGTGCTCCTCAAGAAGGAATTGCCTTGGTCTTGCCACTGCTATCCAGTTGAAAAGGATTTGCATCCATGAGCCGAGCTTGGAAGGTGGCCCTGCCAGCAGATTGTCTTGCAGCGGAGAACCTCCAGCAGCCTCCTGCAAGGCTTTCTTCCCTCAGCCCCTGGCCTGTGATTCCAGCAGCTCCTCAAGTGCTTCCTGTCAGATGTGCTGGGGCTGCCCCCGGGCCAGCTCTGGCAGTGGACATGGGAGGCTGCTCCTCTGGATCCTGCGTGGGACCTGGTGACCACTGCGTTGCCGGGTGCTGGCATTGTGACATGGGGGTGACACAGCCGCATATGTGCAGCCCTTTGGAGGAAGCCTTTGGGGTGCTGGCTCCAAATCAGTCCCTGTACCTATAAAATAGGGGAGTAAGCTGATACAAGGAATTAACTAGTTAACACTTGACCAATCAATACTTAAAGAACTAACACTGAAGGAGCTAATTCTTAGAGAGCAAACCCTTAACCGAGAACGCTTAGAACCCTTATCCCACATTACAATTTCCTAGCTTTGCTTAGCCTTGTGTATGAGAAGCAGAAGTTTATTGACGACTTTACATGCCCTGCAGGGAGGCAAAATCTTGGATGCTTCTTTGGTGCATCCTTGGGTGGATTATATAACCAAAACTTGGACACAGGGCAGGAGATATGCCAGCTCAGCAGTCTGAGTCCCAGCCAACTCATCACACCAGGCCAGAGGTGAACATGTACAGAGAAGATGACCCCGATCCACGATCACTGCAGAGGCACAACCAGGAGGGGCCAAGGGTGGAGACTATGGAAATGAGTTCCCAGAACTCATTGTAATAAGAACCGCCTTCTCGGGGACAGGTTATGAATATGTGTAGGCGTTCCTAGAACTTTCATGAATATGTAACTACTTTACAGTATTTAACTAAGGTCACAGTTACTGGAAATTTGCACACATCTTTGTTGAAAATTATTTCCCCGTGTGTCCAGCGCTGAAATAAACATACCTGCTTTACAATCTTACAGGTTGTAAGGTCACTTTCCGCACGTCATTTGGCGAGCCAGCTAGGAGGGTGTTCTGCTGGGCTGCATGAACAGCTGAGAACAGATGACTTTGGCGTGTCCCGAAGCTTTTCTTTCGGAAGACCTCCACTCCCAGCTGGTCACTGCAGGAGTAGACTGAGACCTCTGGCTTTACAGCGGGTAAGGTATGTTGCAATAAATTGCAATTGCATTTTAACGCAGGGAGCCAGTAAGTCATAGTGGGACGCCTTACGCGTGGCCAAGGTTTCTGCAGTGGTGTACCCGGGAAATGGTGGGCGTTTGCTGTCCGAGAGTTGTCTGCTAGCGATCCTGGGAGTGGATTGAGCAACCCTGAGATTCTGCATCCCGGTTTCGGGAGCCAGGACAGACCTCTGCTAATAATTTTAGCAAAGAGGAGAAGGGTAATGCAGAATCAGTTTTGCAGCTGCTGAGAAGCAATAGTCAGTTTGTAGCTGTGTGTTATTTCTTGTAAGTGCCCAGGCATTCCGTGCATTCCATTCTAAGCAGATCCGAGATAGCTATCTGTCGTAAAATTAGCCAGCTGTTGAAAGTGTCTGTGTGTCTGTGTGATTGTGTGTGTGCGTGCTAATTACAGTAATTACTGTTTAAATGTATGGTGGTACACTTTAGTCTGTGATCTGTATAAAGCGGAAGACGAGCTTTAAACACCTTGATTTAAGTTACGTGGCAAGAGTTAAATTACAGTGTGCGCGGTGTAAGAAAGTATATGCAGATATGTTTTTCACCCTCTGAAACCAGGGACTTAATAACAAAATAGGAACCGGTTCCATTAAAATATTAAAATACCATTTTCCTCCCCTTAGGATGCATCCTTACACATTAGAGTAATTGGGGCAATCCTGATAAAAGAAAGTTTGAAACAATACTGTATTCACTTGTGGCTTGAATGTGGGATTATAGCAACTAGTGGCAATTAATGTTGTTCTGCAGAACTTGGGAAAAATAGGATGAAGTACAGTACTGAAGTTAATTTGCTCTGATTGTTATCTAATAATTTTGAGACCAGAAAAGGATTTAAGTTATTAAACTCTGATTCGTAGTGAATTTATGTGCTAGTCAGAGATATGGAAAAAACAACAAACTAAATGTTATGATGCATGTGAGCTTGGGAGAGGTTCTATTTAAAAGTGGTTTAAAAGTGGCTAGAATATGAACTGAATTGGATCTAGGAAAATGGAAGTAATGGACTTATGTTTAATATGCTGTTTTTCTGGCATTTGTAAGTAATTGCAAAAGGTAAATGGGACTGAGGAATGTAACTATTGCTGAACTAATTGGAATTGCATATAAAGTGTACTATGACTGGAATTAAATGGAAAAACAAAAAAACACCAAAAAAAAAAAAAAAAAAAAAAAAAAGAAAGCGAAATATCCCAGGCCTGGGCTGTACAGCTTGAACATAAATTTCAGCCCTATGCCAAGCTGTAAGATAAGCTCAACCTCCTCCGTCCATGTGGCCTTGCCTTGTGTCTAAACTGCAGCAAGAAGAAAAAAGAAAAAAAAATAGAGAAACCGCTGCTAGAAGCGGCGAAGGTGGGGGAGGAACGCGGAGCGTCGGGGAGGACGGGACCGTGGTGGGGGCAGTCAGATAACTCTCAGGGTAGCCCTGTATCCTCTCACACCTGAAGCAAGGAAACATTGCAAGCTCCCCTCAGAGGGCCAGTGGCCCAGAGGGGGAGTCAGTCTTAATAAGGGTACCTTTCTCTTCATTTGATCTTGAAACACGGAAAACAGTAACCAAGAATTATCGGAGTGATTCTGTGGGGGTCACCAGACATTTCCGGTTTTTGATCAAACAACATAACCCCGATTGGAACGACATACAATTGTTATTAGAACGTATGACATAAACTGAAAAACAGCTAATATTGAAAACAACCCAAGATTTGGCTATTAACCAAATTGGCGATGCAGGAAGAGATGTGAAAAACTACTTCCCTTTACAGGATCCCCATTGGGATCCAAATAGGGGACCGCACATGGGATTATTAAACCAATATAGAGACTGGGTTGTGAAAGGGATGGAACGAGCCATCCTGCAAACGATTAATTGGTCAGCCTTGTACAGTATCAGGCAAGGGCCAAAAGAAACCCCCACAGAACTCCTAAATAAGTTGTGAGATACCATGAGAAAACATACAGCTCTTGACGCGGGTTCAGAAGTAGGGATACAGCAGTTAGTGTCATTATTTACAGGTCAGCCAGCAGATGAAGTTACAGAAACTGAGAGCAACAGAAAGTAGAAATTTGGAAATGTTGTTAGATGAAGCTTGGAGAGTATTTAGTAACAGAGAAGAGTAAGGTTGTCGAAAGGATAAGAGTAGGGAACTAAAGAGGTTGGAAGGCTTTGAAAGCCTTTAGAGAGAGATCAACATACAGTGGGAAAACGAATGTCAGGGAAGGTACAGAGGAAGTAGGCAGAGAGAGAATTGGACAGTAGCGAGTTTTGAAAAGGACTGATGGGACGGGAACCTGGGGAACCTAGCGGATCCATTAGTTATAATGAAGCTAGGGAAAGAAGAAAAACAAGTGGAATTTTTGGTAGATTGCCAATAAGTAACAATTACATAGTAGGTAAAGGGAGTCACTGGCCAAAGTGAAAAAGCATATTTTGTGAACCTCTGAAATACAAATTGGATAAACAAGTGGGCAGTCATAAATTTTTATATATGACCAATTCCCTGAAACCTCTTTTGGGGAGAAATCTGTTGGAACAAATGGGTGCAGATTTGAAAAAGGAGAAATTACTCTGGAGGTAAATGATCAGCAATATGTGCAAATAATGAGCTTGCTTTTAGCAACTATTCCCACAGAGGGCAAGATTAATGGAGAAGTCATGAACCAAGTGCATCCTGGGGTATGGGCTACTGATGTACCTGGAAGGGCCAAAATTGCTCCACCTGTCGAGGTAAAAATCAAAGAAGGACAAAAACCGGTAAGGATAAAACAATACCCTTTGAAAAGGGAGGGAATTTGGCCAGTGATAGAGAAATTCCTGCAAATCAGGTTATAAACAAAATAACAGAGGATCTTTACCCAGTGGTAGCAAAACCATGCACAATTCTGACTGTATTAACCCTGATTTGGTTTACTGTTTTAGATTTAAAGGATGCCTTTTTTTGCCTCCCTCTCCATGAAGCCAGCCAGACAATATTTACATAAAACCCGGCTCACATGGACGGTGTTGCCACAAGGATTTAAGAACAGCCTGACAATATTTGGAAATCAACTTGCTAAAGATCTTGAATCTTGAGAAGCCCTGTCTGACGAAGGACAGATGCTTCAATACGTGGATAATATTTTGATCGCTACCAGAATAAAGGAGATGTGCATAACCTGGACCTCACAGAACAGAAACACCTACAATGGAATAAAGAAGCTACGCAAGCCTTTGAAGAACTTGGTAAGGCTTTGATGTCAGCCCCTGCTTTAGGACTCCCAGATGTGAATAAACCATTTTTTCTATTCTCTCACGAGGAGCAGGGAATAGCCTTGGGTATACTGGCACAGGATCTTGGCCCGTACAGACGAGAAGTGGCCTGGATGCCTACGGGCAGTTGCAGTGGTGGTACTGAACATACAGGAGGCCCGGAAATTTACCATGGGTCAGAAAATGACTGTGCTAGTATCCCACACGGTGTCTACAGTTTTGGAAGCAAAAGGGAGACATTGGTTTTCCCCACAAAGATTTCTTAAATATCAGGCTATAATGGTGGAACAGAATGAGGTAGAAATCATTGTCACTAACATTGTCAACCCAGCTTCTTTCCTCAGTGGTAACATCGGAGAACCAGTTCATCACGATTGCCTGGAAACCATCGAAGCAACATACTCCAGCTGACCCGATCTAAAGGACAATTCTATGGAAAACACTGAGGACTGCTTTACGGACTGAAGCAGCTATATCCTGAACAGTGAAAGGCATGCTGGTTGTGCTATAACGACTAGCCACGAAGTGATGGAATCTGGACCTCTGCCTAGAAGTACTTCCACACAAAAAGCAGAAATAATCACCCTTACTTGTGATCTGGAACTAGCTCAAGGTAAAACGGTGAACTTTTATATGGACTCTAAGTATGCTTTTAGGGTCGTGCATGCGCACGGAGCAATTTGGAAAGAAAGAGGACTCTTGAACTCTCAAGGCAAACATATCAAACATGCAAATGAGATCTTGAAATTATCGGAAGCAGCAACTTCCTAAGAAGGTGGCAATCACGCATATCAAGGCACACCAGAAAGTGAGCTCAGAATTGGAAAAAGCGAACGAGTTGGCGGACAGAGAGGCAAAATTGGCAGCTAAGCAAAAGGTAAAAATAGAAAGTGCCCTAGTCCCCAACGGGCAGGTCTCTTTGGAAGGTAAGCCAGAGTATACTAAGGAAGACCGGAAACTTCTTATAGATTTAGAAGGATCATATGATAAGGAAGGGTGGGCTCACACCCCACAAGGAAAACTTATTGTTCTCTCCTATTTAGTTTGGTCTTTAGTAAGGGAAGAGCACAGAAAGGGACACTGGGGAGAAGAAGCACTATATAAACATTTGATCAGAAAATAATAGCTAGAAATTTGTATACTACCATAAGACACAGCAATGTGATCTTTGCCTCCAGACTAATCCCAAGAATACACCCAAGCCAGAAATAGGTCAAATTGGGAAAGGAAAAGGACCTGGGCAACAATGGCAAATTGATTTTTCGGAACTCCCAAGAAAAGGGGGGTACCGATATTTGTTGGTACTGATTGATACCTTTTCAGGTTGGCCAGAAGCATTCCCTGCCAGAACAGCAGGAGGTAACTAGAACATTAGCACAAGAAATAATACCAAGGTTTGGAGTTCCAGCTGTCATATTCTCTGATAGAGGGCCATATTTGATTTCAAAAGTTATACAGCAAGTCAGTCAGCACTTGGAAATAGACTGGCAGCTACATACCCCTTACTGTCCTCAATCCAGTGGCCAGGTAGAAAAAATGAATCATCTAATTAAACAACAAATTGTAAAACTGAGGCAGGAGGTGAACTTAGCTTGGCCTCAATCTTTGCCTTTGGCCCTCTTGTGTATACGAACAAGGCCAAGAGCAAAGGAAGGGTTAAGTCCTTTTGAAATCCTGTATGGGAGACCCTATAATGTATAGAAGCGGATGTCTACACAAATAGGGGATGAAATTATGACCTCTTACATGGTGACATTGGGTAAACAACTTAACAAAATTGCGAAACGTGTTTGGGACTCGGAGCAGGAGTTTGGATGGGCCAGTACATAACATCCAACTGGGAGATTATGTGTATGTGAAGTCTCTTGCAGAAAAGACTTTGGAACCACAACAGGAAGGTCCATTTCAAGTCCTCCTGACATCTTTCACTGCTATCAAGATTAAAGAACAGAATGCCTGGATCCATCATTCTGAAGTGAAGAAAGCCTGCAAAGCACCATGCAGGGTAACCCAGGTGCAACCTGGAAAATTGTATTTCTTATGGTCATAGCCTTAGCACGTGGGTGGGATGAAAATCGGCACGGGCAAAATCTGAATAAAACCATGGGGGGACACTTTAAATTGGTGCTTTGGAATCAAACCAATCAGAGTATATATGTTACATTGCCCACTTCTGCAGGAGAGAGTTTGTAAGGTTGTAAGGTCATTTACCGTGTGTCAATCTTATGTTGTTTTAGGATGTTCTTTGGCATTTCACCAGGTTTCAGATGTCAGACCAGGGTCAATCAACACGCTGCCCAAAGTACTCTTGCTCTGAAACAGCTCGTAAAAGGCAGCATGTTTGCATTCGTTAGAACTTTCTCTTGGAATACATGCTGGGAGATGCAGACAAATGTCTGCAGGCGAAATTGGTGATTTGTGCATTAGAGCCTTTGTTCCAGCCCCATGAAAACATCTAACGCCAGCAAACCCTGCACAAGCCTGGAAAACACCAGCACAATCTGGGAACACAGGCACAACCTGGAAACACAGGAACAACCTGGGAACACAGGAACAACCTGGAAACACAGGCGTGAGCTGGAAACACAGGAACAACCTGGGAACACAGGCAGCAGGAGACCAAGACACGAGTGTGGAGAACTGCCCAGAGCAGGAGGAGGGGGCTCGGTGCCCACAGGCTTCTGCTGGTGGCCAGAGGGCAGGGGTGGCCATCCGACAGGGCAGCACTCACAGACCAAGGGAAGAGCAAAGTCTGGGTCCAAGCTCAAGACATTTGAGAACATCCGCTCCCTCAGGCACCTCTGGGGTAGAGACATCTCACCTGAGGTCGAAGTGCCTGTGGCTTCCACATTTCAGTTTTAAACTCCAGAGCTTAATAGGAAATATTTAAACATGTTTATATATGATATATATATTTAAGACCTGGAGGAATTCAGATGATCAGGGAAAAAGAAGAATTACAAATTGGAAAAGGATTCCTGAAAGTTGCCTTTGCAAAGAAAGGGCAGAGACCACTCAAGCCTGGATGAAGGGGGAAACTGTTCAGAGCCCAGACCAGCACATCCAGATGCTGAAGGCTGTTTCCCTTCCCTGCAGTAGCTGAGCTGCGTGGCAAAGCCTGTTCCAAACAGCTAAGGAAAGAAGGGCACAAGGACTCTGCCCTGGGCAAAGCAGCTCTGCTCCACTCCCCTCCACTGGCCTGGCGCTCAGCCCAGGCTGCTCTGCTCAGCCGCGTGTTTGCTCTGATGTGAAGGAGAAATTCCAATTGTAACCACTCGGCAGTGGTAATTTGTGACCAGGGAAGCTCTGCTTCTCTGCCTTTTTGCAACAGCAACTGAAGCTCCTCAGCTCTCCTCATGGAGGATGAAAAGGGGCCAAGCAGGCTGGAAGCAGGAATGGCAGAGCCAGAGGGGCTCCATGTCAGGGAGGGAGGTTTCCCTGGCTGGCAAGGGGAGAAGCTCAGCAGTTCTCCTTGTCCTGTAGCTGTGGTGCAATGTGGGGGAGCTAATGACACCTTTGGCCAGCAGAGCTGGCACTGTGGCATGGACTCTACACCAGGCTGAGGCACCCCATGCTGCTGCCCAGCAGATCAGCGCTGGTGCCGGTCTCTGAAGAACAGCCACGAGCAGCTTAAAGCTTCTTGTGGGTAAGAATCAGAGAGCAAGTCAACAAAGGAAACCATGTGGATGGTGTCTACAACAGGTCCCCTGATCAAGGGGAGACTATTGATGAAGCCTCTTAGTCCAGCTGCAGGAGGCATTGTGCTTGCAGGCTCTTGTCCTGCTGGGGACTTCAACCATCCTGCCACCTGCTGGAGAAGTAGCATGGCAAGCTGTAAGCAATCTAGGAGCATCCTGGAGTGCATGGAGGATAAGTTCTCAAGCCAGGGAATAGCCCCGGGGGATGAAAGATTGGACATGAGCTGGCAATGTGTGCTTGCAGCCCAGAAGGCCTGTTGTATCTTGGGCTGCACCTTGGGCTATGAGGCCACAGAGCTGTGCTGTGTCATGTCCTGATGTGCAGCGCTGTGCCGTGGCACCACTCCAGCAGTGCTGGCAGTGGCGACAGCAGCAATGGTGGCAGTGGCTGAAACATTGGAGGCGGCAGCAGCAGCAGGAGCAGCAGTGCCATGGTCCAGGCACAGGGGGCCGTAACCCCCACTCTACACTTTTTCCAACTCCTGGTGTCCCTGCAAGTCCAGGACGTCGGGGCTGCTCCGTGGCAAGGATGGGGATTAGGTAGGGGGCAGCAAGGGTCAGCACCCAGGCCTGGCAGCAGCTGGGGGTGACAGTGGGGCTGGGCTGTGGTGGGGCAGGGCTGGGAAAACATGGGCCGGGCTGGGCCAGGTGAGCCGTGGCAGCTCCGTGGGCAGTGGGAGGCAGATGCCCCGCAGAGAGGTCCAGGGGGCTGCAGCTGCTGTGGGGGCATTTTCCAGCTGAAAGGTGGGGCCGGGAGCAACGCTGCCAGGAGACAAACTGTCCCTAGAGCTGTCCTGGTGCCACCCTGCCCTGGGGCAGCCTTCCTCCAGCCTGCATGTTGGGGCTGGAGCGGCACCGCAGGGCCAGGCAAGAGCCTGTGGGAGCACTTCATCCCCGGGCTGGTCACAGCCGTGCTTGGGGCTGTGGCTCTGACGCTTCCCAGCTGGATCCTGCCTTTCAGCCCCGGGGATGTCTGTCCTTGGGAGATGTCTGCTTAGGAAAACAGGAGCACTCCTGCTCTTGCCCTGCAGTGCTCTCCTTGGGGCAACCCAGGTCCTCATGGGACACACAAACCATGGGGAACAGAGGGGGCAGTGCTGGTGCGGCCTCTCACTGGCCAGCAGGTTCTTCTCCATGAGATGTGGGAATGATCATTTTTTTCCTCCAGCGCTTTTGTGTGGGCTTCTTTTGTGCACAGTAGAGATCTCCCAGTTAGATATCCCTGAGGGATCATATGATTGTCCTTGAAGGGTGTTGCACGTGGCCTGGAAACAGTATTTTGAGAGCTGCCAGGTGCCAGCAAACAGGTCACCCCAGCTCCTCTGCAGCTTTGGGTATCCACCCACGTCTGGGTGCCCTGTCATTACCTGACCCCCCCTCCAGTCACTGCAGATCACTGAGAAAGAAGTAGATGACAAGATCTAATGGAAACGTGCTTGATTACAGCTGTGCCTGGAGCAAAGGGCCACCCAACTTCCCAGCCGGATCTCGTCTGGGAGCCTCAGGGCAATCCCCCAGGTCTGTCGCTTGAATCAGTGAGCCTTCAGGTTTAAATATCCTGCTCATATGAAATTTAACTTATTATTTTCTTGGTCTATGCTCAGACATGCAGAAGAGCAGGGAGGGAATGGGTGAGGCCCAGTGATGTGCCCCAGGGCACTCTGCCTTGCAAAGCTCTTTCCCAGCCTCTCTGACCCTGCGCTGCTTCCAGTGCCTGCTGCAAAGCCAGTGGGTATGAGGGAAAGAATGATTTGAGGAGGACAGGAGACTTTTTACAGCCATCATGTGTTTTGCAACACGGTGTTTGTGGGTCCCTGACAAGACGATCACAGAGGTGGTGGCTGGGGTTCTGTGATGGAAATGCTTTTGTTCTGGTATTGAAGCCCAAATCGCCTCTAACAGTCTTAGAGCAGTGAATCTGGAAGGGTTGGTTTGCCTCAGCAGGCAAAGCCTCTGCTCCCCAGCGGATCTCTGTGACCGCTGTGTCACTTGTCAACACCATCACTGAGTGCAAGGGCAGTGTAAATACCGGGTGCTTTGGAAAGCTCCCCCGCTCTCTGCTGACGTTCCAAATCTGTCTCATGTGCACCCTGAAAATACACATTGAGGCAGGAAAGCAGATCTCAGGAAGGTCTGGCCCTGCAGGCTGGACGTCCCCAGCCCTGCATCAGCCGGGTGATGCAATAGCACAGCCTCCCGATGTCATAGTGCGTTTCCATGACACTCCCAGGATGTCCCCAGGGTCCCCTGGCCGCTGACACCACAACCTCTCTTGCCAGATCTCTGGCTGCCCTCACTGCTCACCACGCTCTGTGCCGCAGAGACGAAGCAGATGCAGACATTGTTGTCCTCATCCCTTTTGACGGCCATGGCTGAGACAGGTGAAGTCCTGAGACTCCTCCTTCCCTGCCCTAGTTCAGCATCAGGGGTGAGCTCCATTGTGGTAAAATCAGCTACAAACCTGTTTCCCTTTTTCCCCCTTCTCAGAGAAGCCCCCTGCTCCTAAAACCTTCCCACGCAAACCCAGTACATGTGAGGTTTGTTTGTTTGTTTGTTAATTTTTATTTCTCTATGATTATCACTGGAGCCAGACTGTCAGGAGGTCCAGTTTCTCTTTAAGATTATTTAGCAATGCAGTTGCAGAAGCATTTATGCTTAGAGATTTACTGTTTGTTACTACAAGGCACAGTACAGCTCACCTTTATTACTCTTGGAGGAAAAAGGATGGGAATTTTGTGAGCTCGGCAGCTCGGTCTCCTGAAGCTTCAAAGGAGCTTTGAAATGGGGTTGCCTGCAGGTGGCCTTTCACATGCTGTTCTTCATAGGTTACCTGAACTACAACCCCCCAAAGCCCCCACTTACCCCTGTCAAGGGGCAGAACCTCCTGCAGAAGGCAGCTGTTCGCCAGGTCCTCGATATTGCATGGAGCCTCCATGGCCGGGAATGGGGAGTATGTGGCTCCAGCCTCTCCCATGGGTGGACTTCCCGAGATAAACTTCGAGATCATGCTTGGACCAAGTGAGTAACATTTCTCCAACTGTTTGTTCAGATAAGACTAGGATGTTTTCACATTTCCCTGCAGCAGTGGCACAAAAGTTAGATGGGTGCAAAAGAGAGATGGGTACAAAAGGCTCAGCTCACCCCTTCAATGAGCTGTAGATGTTTTCCAGCAGCTGGCACTTCTGCAGTGGTTAAGGAGAGCAGCTCTTGTTGAAATTGCCTCCTTGGCTTGAGAAAAAAGGCCACATCTTCACTGCTTTTGTGCTGTTGTTCTCTGCCCTAGGCGATTACTGTCCTGAGAAGTCCAACAGACACGTCCTTAAGTGCCCTCCTGTGCAGTCCATGTCCTTCCGGCACAGGGGCATCAAAACCGACCTCCCTCCAGGTAAGTGACTGTGGGGAGATGCCTACCCTTGTGTAGCATATGAGGCACAGACTCTCGATAAGTTGCAGGGAGAGACATTTATAACAAATTCAGGCTTGTATTTATATTTGATAGGATGCTTGCTCAAGCATTGCTGATTTGCTAAGTTAGGCATTACGTAAGTGATACATTTTGTGTTCCTACCAAAGTTGCTACCAGAAAAGCATTTTTGATCTGTCACAAGTTACCCCCTGTTCTTGATGTATCAGTCCTGTATCAATCCCTCTGGCCTTAATGTATCAATCAGTACAGTCCTTGCTTCTTGTTTTTCCACCAATGCTTGTTCCCCCGCCGTTGACTCTTGTAGTTTCTCGCAGGCTCGATGTCAGAATACCACCACACCCTTGCAGCTCAAGCATCCTCTACTGACAATCTGCTGCTCAGCTTGTTAACCATGGCCAGTTCAAAGCCTCCACTGCAGGACACAGCTGTTTCCTGACAAGCTTCCTTCATGTGCAGTAGAAGCAAGTGGGGAGTGTTCCTGGTTGGCTGCAGGTGCCTTGGCAGGTGCTTGTGCTCGTCTCTCAGCCCCAAGGTCTGATCTGTGCCTTTCCCCCCACCCAACCTGTGCTGCTGGCTCTGAGGAAATAGGGGTACAGCGGGCAGATGGTTTTACCAGAGCCATGAAGTTCTAGTGAACCCCTCAGGGATTTTTTCTTCCTGGTTCTTGCAGTTCCAGCACAAACTCATCTCATCCCACAGAAGCACTGACAGCTCAGTTTTGGAGCTGCCAACAGTGCCCCAGCGTGGCAGAAGGTGGAAGGATTGGGAAAGGGGGCAGACATCCTTCCTGCTCCTCTGAGCAGGTGTCACGGAGGCACCTCAAAGTCAGTTTTAGGTGAACAATATCAATTTAGGGAATTATTGTGGTACAACAACATAAGAATAATGAGGATGCACGACGTGCATGCATTCAGTCACAAGAAACAAAACCAGAGGCCTCTGACTCCAGGGAACCCACAAGAAACAATCACTCGCCTGGGTTAGGCGAGGGCTCACGCTTGCCTGGTTAGAAAAGGACTCATTCAAGGATCTATCCAGTAAATAACCACTCACCAAACGAGGAGCTGAGGCGCTTTCAATCCCAGGCAAGTCTCCTTAGATGGCGTCCCAGTCTAAGGAAAGGACTCCAGTTCACAGACCCGCAGCTCCGAGAAGACCACTCAAAGGGGTCTTCTGTGGGAACCCTGTTTTATAGTCTGGTCAGATGTGGCTGTGGGCATTACAACATGGTCCAGAAGATTTGCAGCTTCTCTGGGCACCTCCTTTCTTGAGGACACTGTCAACAGACTCAGGGTCCCGTTAAGGACCCGGTCAATTGACCGAGGGTCCGACCCTTCCTGCCCCCACAGCTGGTGGAGGTGAAGTCACCCTGCCGGGGCAGGGGAGGATGTGACTGACAGCACCTTGGTACCACTCTGGTGTGTACGTGGGGACAGGCACAGTGGGGCACAAAAGGTGCTAAAGAGCCATCAACTGCCCCAGTGAAGGCTCCAGATCTCAGGGGGACGTGCAGCTGCCACAGCAGCCTTTGCAGGGTGCCTGTCTCTGCCCCAGAGGTTTCTTCTCTTCCCATTCCTCTTGCAGGTCCAGGCACCTACATGTTGCCCAGGGTGCTGGGCCCCAGCACGGTGCACACAGCTGCCAGCCCGTGCGATTCCATGAGGTGGAAGAGTCAGCAGAATCACTACAGTGCCAATCTCACCACAATGAGGTCTGCTTCTCTGCCTTTTTGTAACAGCAGCTGAAGCTGCTCTGCTCTCCTCATGGCAGAAGAGCTGCAAAGCCTGCAGGATCCTTTCTTAGCACATCCTTGGCTGCAATAGGAGCAGAACCCAAGAGTGCACGTGCCCGCTGGCAGGGCCACAGGATTCTCCTGCCATTCCAGCAGGACAGGGGAGGCTCTGCCTCCACCGCTGTCCCTTGTTTTCTAACAGTTACAGTTTTGCTGATGTAGCACTCATCAGCTCTCATGGGAATCTCCCTCCTGCTCTGAGATAAGCCTCATCTCTGCTCCTAGTCCTTGCAGGTTGAATTTGCTTTGCTTGATTGTCACTGTGGAGAGCTGGCAGTGGAGATGAAGGTGGAGGAGAAAAATCCTCAGAGCAATTCCTGAAACATATTTCTGGCAGAAAAACAAACCCCTTCTTTCAGGTATCTGCTCTGAGCTACTTAGGATCAGGATTTCACATCCAGTGGCCACAAAAACACACAAAGAGAAAAATGGCTGCCCAAACCTCCACCAACTTGCAATACAAGGGCTGTGGCGTTTCCAAATCCTTTACATTCCTGCAGAATTTAAAAACCCTTGGGGAATACCCAGTGATGATCACAAACCCCCGGTGCTCTGCTGCCGTACACATGAACTCCCATTGTGCTCGAGATTGGTCCCTTGGCAACCTGGCAGTGTGAAGAGCCGGCGAGAACTGATGGGAACGGCTCCAGGGGATCTCCTCCTGGAGGTCACAGCTGCTGCAAGGCTGAGCTGTTGCATTGAAAAGTTGAAATCTGCCATCACAGATTCATAGAATCATTTTGGTTGGAAGAGACCCTCAAGATCATCAATTCCAACCATAACCTAACTCTGGCACTAACCCATATCCCTAAGAGCCTCATCTGTATGTCTTTTAAACCCCTCCAGAGATGGTGACTCCCCCACTTCCCTGGGGAGGCTCTTCCAATGCCCGACAACCTTTTCTGTGAATAATTTTTTTCCTAATATCCAATCTAAACCTTCCCTGGTGCAACTTGAGGCCTTTTCCTCTTGTCCTATAACTTGGTGCCTGGGAGAAGAGACCAACACCCTCCATGCTCCAACCTCCTTTCAGGCAGTTCAGGGAGCGATAAGGTCTCCCCTCAGCCTCCTGTTCTCCAGACTGAACAGCCCCAGGTCCCTCAGCCGCTCCCATCACACTTGTGCTCCAGGGTCTTCAGCAGCTCCATTGCCCTTCTCTGAACTCTCTCCAGCACCTCAAGGTCTTTCCTAAAGTGAGGGGCCCAAAACTGACCCCAGGACTCAGTGTGTGGCCTCACCGGTGCCAGTACAGGGGACGATCACTGCCCTGGTCCTGCTGGTCACACTCTTCCTGATACGAGCCAGGATGCTGGTGGCCTTTTTTCCACCTGGACACACCCTGGCTCATATTCAGCTGCTGTCAATCAACACCCCCAGGTCCTTTTCTGCTGGGCAGCTTTCCAGCTGCTCTTCCCTGAGCCTGTAGCGCTGCCTGGGGTTGTTGTGACCCAAGTGCAGGACCCTGTGATTGGCCTTGTTGAACCTTAGACACCTGGCCTCAGCCCAGCCATCCAGCCGGTCCAGATCCCTTTTTAGAGCCTTCCTACTGTCCAGCAGATCAACGCTCACACCCAGCATGGTGTCATCTGCAAATATACTGAGGGTGCACTCGATCCCCTCATCCAGATCATTGATAAAGAGATTAAACAGAACTGGCCCCAATACTGAGCCCTGGCGACACCACTCGCGACCGGCCACCAACTGGATTTGGCTCCGTTCACCACAACTCTTTGGGCCCGGCCCTCCAGCTAGTTCTTTATCCATCGCAGATACACCATCCAGGCCATGAGCTGCAGCTTCTCCAGGAGATGCTGTGGGATACAGCGTCAAAGGCTTTACTGAAGTCCAAGTATGCAACATCCACAGGCGTTCCCTCACCCACAAGATGGAGCACCTTGTCATAGGAAGAGATCAGGCTGGTCAAGCAGGACCTGCCTTTCATAAACCCATGCTGACTGGGCCTGATTGCTTGGTTGTCCTGTGTGTGCCATGTGATGTCACTCAGGATGATCTGTTCCATGAGCTTCCCTGGCACCGAGGTCAGATTGACAGGCCTGTAATTCCCTGGATCCTCCTTCTGACCCTTCTTGTAGATGGGCATCACATTCGCCAACTTCCAGTCGACTGGGACATCCCTGGTTGGCCAGGCTTGCTGATACACAATTGAAAGTGGCTTAGTGATCACGTCTGCAAGCTCCCTCAGCAGCCTTGGATGGATCCATCTGGCCCCATAGATTTGTGTGTGTCTAAGTGGTGTAGCAGGTCACCAGCCATTTCCCCTCGGATTATTGGACTACATTCTGCTCCCTGTCCCTGTCTTCTGGCTCAGGGGGGTGTGTACCTGGAGCATAACTCGTCTGACTATAAAAGACTGAGGCAAAGAAGGCATTCCATTTCTTTCCAGCCTGCTCCAGTGTCTGTCACCCTCAAAGTAGAGAAATTTTTCCTCATATTCAGATGGAACCTCCTGTGCTTCAGTGCCTGTTGCCTGTCATCCTATCGTTGGGCATCACTGAAAGGAGCCTGGTCCCAGGCTCTTGACATCCATCCTTAAGATATTTATAAACATTGATGAGATCGCCTCTCATCCTTCTCCAGGCTGAACAGACCCAGCTCTCTCAGTCCCTTCTCATAAGAAAGGCACTCTAGTATTAGTATAGTAGTAGTAGTAGTATTTTATTATTACATTGTTGTCTTATTAAACTGTTTTTTCTCAACCCACAAGTTTGTCCCTTCCCTTTCACCTCTCTCCCCTGTCCCCCTTTGGCGGGGTGGAGGAAGTATGTGACCAACTATCATGGTCTTAGTTGCTGGCTGGGGTAAAAGCATGGCAGGGAAGAATAACAGTAGCTTGGGAAACCTTGAAAATCACTTTCCAAGATGCTGACACTCTTTTTGTTGGTGGGAAACAGCATGAGAAAGAAAAGCCATAAAAAACTGCAGCTCTGGAGGTCCAGAGTGCACCTGAGGATAAAGAAATGTCATTCTGAGCATAGTGCTGTGGTCATTCAAAGGAGTCTGGATCGGCCATGGCTTTGTGTTTCAAGGAACAGCTGGGGAGGATGGAGAGACAGCAGCACAGGAGGGGACATACTGGGGTGAGAACAAGGTGGGGAAGCTCATGGGGTGTCTGCAGCCTGCAGGGAAACAGCCACAGGCCTGGGACAGTGTAGAACGGCCTGTGGTGGAGATGACCAAGGGTGAGGCTGAATGTCCCTGGAAGGCCCAAGGTCTTTGTCCCCTTGGCTATGGCTGTTGTCCCTGCCACTGAGGCCTAAGAGGAGACCCATCATTGTCATGGCCATGAGGCCTCATTGCTCCTTGCATGTCCCCAAGAGAGGTTGGGAGGTGTCACATTGTTGTCCCTCACTTGGCATCACACTCCCCACATCCCCAGGAAGAGCCCTGAGACACATGTGAGGGACAGGATCTCCCTTCATAGGGGACAGGCAGGAGAAGCTGTCCCTTAAGGTCAAACACTGTATGGACAACCTTGCTCCTCATCCCTCCCCGCCCAGTCTGCCAGTTCCCTCCTTGGCCACCTGGGACTTGCCATCACTTTTCCTCACATCAGACTTCTCCACTGAGTTCTGCAGGTGGATGGTGCAGCTCCCGTACACCAGCTCCCACCTGCTCTCCTTAGAGACCTGGCTGCACTCAGGCACAGAAAGGTTTCTCTTCGATGCCAACAAGTAAACACAATACAATTTAATAGAGTAAAACACTTTCCACAACTGTTTAAGCTGGATCTGGCGAGGTCCACCGTCCACAAGGGACATCCACACAAGAACTGTTTTAGACAGAGTTAGGAAAGGATAGATATAAACACAAATAATGTGTTGACTGCCATGTTAATTAGAGCTCTGAAGAATGGGGCAAGTTTGTAACTCCCTGAAGCTCCAAGCAGAAACCAAACAGTTGAGAGGCAATTGAATGACCAAAGAGGAAGCGGAGGAGAAAACCTGAGAGTGCTGGGAAGGGTGTGTGTCCAGACAGTCTGCTGAAAAGTTTTCCTTTGACATGGACCTTGAATCAGGAGAGCTGGAAACTCCTGAATGACAAGGGAGATGAAATAATAGAGTGTTGGTAATAGAAGTACAGGGGAAGACCAACATTCTCCTCCTCTTAGTACGCTTCCCGCTAATTCACTTTTTGACATTTTTTAAAAATATGTAAAAAAGTAATACGTAAAAAGCTTATACGTGTAACTGAAGACGTGTGTGTCATATCCATTTCTATTTCTGGAAAACACTTTCCTTTTTGAACAAAAGAAAACCTCTCAAAGACATGAAAAAAAAAAAGTATGTTGACATCTTTCTTTGCTTTGAATGTTTGTCTTCAGTTCTTATTTTCATTCTCGTTTGCATTAACTGACATCTGATGGGCCTACAGGCATTAAGCCAAGATCACTTTCTGTCTTGTATAGCGCCCCATGCCCTCTAAACCTTCCCTGCCCAGGACTCTTCACACTTTGCCCAGAGCGAGTCACACTGAGACGTTGACTGGTTCACTGGTGAGATGTTGGTTTAGATGGTCACCTACAGCACAGGTGGATTCATGGCCCATAATCGTCTGCTCTGACCAGTTAGAAACAGAGCCCAACATCACAATGGGATCATATGAGAAGTGAGGTTGAAGGGCCCTCAGGAGTCTGCAGTCCAAGCTGTCACAAACTGGGTCAGACCAAGGTGTTCAAGCCCTGATTCAATCAGAGTTTGAAAACCTCCAAGGACAGAGGCTGCTCAGCTTCTCTGGGTGACCGGAGGCAGCACTTGGCTGAGCTCCTGGGGCAGGGGTGTCAAACTCATTTTCACCGGGACCACATCAGCCTCACGGTTGCCTTCAAAGGGCCAACTGTAATTTTAAGACTGTATAAATGTAGGAATAGTTGTATATATACAGTCCTAAAATTACATTCGTCCCTTTCAAGGCAACCGTGAGGCAGATGTGGCCCCCGGTGAAAGTGAATTTGACACCCCTGTTCTAGGGAAAAAACTTTTCCTTATGTCCTGGCTGAACCTCACCTCTTTCACCTTCCACTCATTGTTTTTTGTCCTTCTGCAATGCACTACAGTGAAGAGCCTGGCTCTGCATTCTCCATCACCTCCTCGTTGGCACTGGCAGGCTGTGATGAGGTCCCTGTCAGCCTTCCCTTCTCTGGCACGGACAAGCCGGGCTCCCTCAGCCTCTCCTCACAGGCAAAGTGCTCCAGTCTCTGGCTGTCCCCAGGGCCCTTTGCTCAACCCACTCCAGCTTGCCAGTATCTTTCCTGAATTGGGATCTGAGATCTGGATGGAGTATTCCAGAGAATCCCTTCCCTCCATCTCCTGGCCGTGCTCCTGGTGGCACAGCCCAGGGTGCTCCTGGCCTCCCTTGCACCAGGGCACACGCTGCCTCCTGCCCAGCTCCCTGGCCACCCAGACCTTTCCCACAGAGCTGCTCGCAGCCAGGCAGCCCCAGCCTGTGCCATTGCCAGGGTGAGTCCCCTGCAGGGGCAGACACGGCTGTTTGTCCTTCTGGGGCTTCCTGAGGTTCCTGCCAAGACGTGCTCTCCTCCTTGAACCCCTTCACTGAGCACAGAGACCTGGGTGGGTGTTCCAGTAAAGACCCAGACACAGAAGGCATTGAGTCCCTCAACCCCAGCATCACTCTCTGCTGTTATTAAATTCCCCTCCCCATCCAGTAACAGCCCCGCATTTCCCTTGTTCTGCCTTGGTCTCCGATGCAGTGGTCTCTTTTCTTGCAGCCACCAACTCCAGGTGAGCTTTGCCCTTCCCAAAGTCATCCCTGCACAGCAAAGGCGATGCACATAGACTCCTTGTCTGTCCTTGTCCTTGCTGTCACCCCTGGCAGCTGCTTTGTGGCCCCTGTCTGCACCCTGTGCTGTGACAGCCCAGCCCTGCTGCCCCACACATGGTCCCACAGCCCCACGGTGCAGGCACAGCACAGGACAGGGTGCATTTGGGGTGGGGAACGGTCTCCCAGTGTGATGCCCACATGGTCCTTGGTGCTTTCTCACCCCATGGCCTTCCTGTGTGGCAGCCTCTCCAAGCTCCTGGAGAGGCCGTGTCAGCTGTGGGGTTCACAGACAGCCCTGCTCCAGGGTCTGCCAGGGTCTGGGCCAGGAGACAGGCTGGGCAGGGCTGGCCATTCCCTGAGACAGGCCCTGAGCCCAGCAGGAGGATGGAGATGGCCTCACAGGGAACCTCACCCGTAAGCCTGGGCTGAGCGGCCAGTGCTGGAAATGGCCCATGAGAGGTGGCCAGTGGCTGGGGGGTGACGAAGGCCCTGGGCCACCTTCCTGGTCTGGCCATGCCACCAAGGTCACAGAGCAGCCTCCTCTCTCCTGCACCTGCAGGACATTGATCCCTCCCACAAGCCCTGGCTCTGCACCACAACCCCTGCTGTGAGTCTTCACCCTGCATGGTCATGCAGCACGAGATACAGGCTGATGTTTTTCTCTCCCAGGTACTTTCCAGCCCAGCTCAGCTCCCTCAAGTCTCTCCCACCTCCCCTGCCCTCTCTCCACCTTCAATGCCCTCTCCCCAGCAAAGCCTAGTGTGGGGCTGGTCCCACAGCAGTGCCCATTGCAGGTGCTCTGGGCAGTCACCCCACAGCCTCTGCCCCTCTGAAGGGCACAGCAGCTCCTGGGGGTCAGAAAGCGGTCAGCCCCAGAGGTGGGTGAACACGCATGGCAAAAGGAAAAGGAGGCACCTGTGTCCTTTGCTCTCCTTTCCAGGATATCGTGAGAGGTCCTCAGCCCCTCCATGCCATCCCATCTCCCCAGACCAGCACAAAAGCCCTGGCCCTTGGGGTCCTCCTTGGACAGTGCTCCATGCCCAGAGGAACCAAATGACCAACTACAGCTCCATCACCCAGTTCCTCCTCCTGCCATTCACAGACACACGGGAGCTGCAGCTCTTGCACTTCTGGCTCTTCCTGGGCATCTACCTGGCTGCCCTCCTGGGCAACGGCCTCATTCCAGGATGTGTTGCCCAGGTCTTTCTCTTTGCGATTTCAGCAGAGTGTGCCCTTCTCACCATCATGTCCTACAACCCCTACGTTGCCATCTGCAAACCCCTGCACTATGGGACCCTCCTGGGCAGCAGAGCTTGTGTCCACATGGCAGCAGCTGCCTGGGGCACTGAGTTTCTTAATGCTCTGCCGCACATGGCCAATGTATTTTCCATACCTCTCTGCAAGGGCAATGCTGTGGACCAGTTCTTCTAAGAAATCCCCCAGATTCTCAAGCTCTCCTGCTTCTCTTACTTCAGGGAAGCTGGGCTTATTGTGCTTAGTGTCTCTGTAGCATTTGGGTGTTTTGTGTTCATTGTGCTGTCCTATGTGCAGATCTTCAGGGCTGTGCTGAGGATCCCCTCTGAGCAGGGACGGCACAAAGCCTTTTCCACCTGTGTCCCTCACCTGACTGTGGTCTCCCTGTTTGTCAACACTGGTGTGTTTGCCTACCTGTAGCTCCTCTCCATTTCCTCACCAGGCCTGGACCTGCTGGTGTCTGTTCTGTACTCAGTGGTGCCTCCAGCAGTGAACCCCCTCATCTACAGCATGAGGAACCAGGAGCTGAAAGTGGCACTGAAGAAGGTGATTCAATCATTTTTCTGTCAGCAGCAATAAGTTACCCATGTCTCTTCAGAAGTGATTTCCAATTCATCTCAGGAGCCTCCTTTGTGTTGAGCATTTTATCTGTGATAGCCATGTTTGTCAAGGAATTTCTTCATCCGTGGCACTTCTCCAGAGGCATGAAGCCAGCCTCTCAGACTCAGAGGCCTGTTTACCTGCTTCTGGGACCATGATGTCCTGTGTTGGATCTCTGTAATACAGGGTGTTTCAAAAAGATGGACCCATTTTGAAATCACTGTATCTCTGAAATTGGGTCCATCTTTTTGAAACACCCCATAAAAGGGGATTTCCTCACTTGCTGTATTTGGAGCTTGGGCTCTTCTTCCAAAGCTGTGGTCAGCCTGAATAAATTTCCCCCACAAGGCCATGCTGCTGTGCTTGGGTTTTTCATGGGCTCAGGGGAGGACATGAGGCAACATGTTATGTCATGGTGCTGGTTCGAGTGTTCATCTGTGGGTGCCCAGTGTTCCTGGAAATGGTGAAGGACCTTCAGTGATCTGCCTTGGACTGCCTCACTGTGGTTTTCAGGCACCACAGCCTGCTCCCAGTGCTCTGTGCTTCAACAGGGGAATAAATGACCAACAGAAACCTATTTCTGCATTCCACAGCTCAGGGCAGGCTGCTCTGTCGCTGCGGTAGCAGGAGCAGCATGAAGAGCTCCTGGGCCAGGAGTCTTGTGCTGGTGAGAGGGGCTGACACAGGAGGGCTGCCAGCAATGGGTGTAAAGGATCTCTTGAAAACAAGAGCAGGGGACAAAGGGGTACTGGCCTTTCTTCCATCATGCCATAGCTAGTCCCAGCCCTTAGGCTGATAGGGAGTCTGATCCTCCTCTCTGTCCCAATCCATCTGTCTGACCATCCTACCATGCATCCGTGCATCCATGCATCCATCCATACATCCATACTGGTACTCCATATGGGTGAGCTGCCGCATGAGGTTTCTCATCCCAATGAGATCATATAATCATTTAGGTTGGAAGAGACCGTCAAGATCATCTTATCCAGCCATTAACCCAACTCTGGCACTAAACCATGTCCCTAAGAACCTCATATATATGTCTTTTAAACACCTTCAGGGACGGTGACTCAACCAATACTTGGGCAGCCTGTTCCAATGCCTGACAATCTATTCCATGAAAAGATCTTTCCTAATATGCAAACTGAACCTTCCTGGGTGCAACTTGAGGCCGTTTCCTCTTGTCCTATCACTTTCTACTTAGGAGAAGAGACCAACACCCTCCATGCTACAACCTTCTTTCAGGCAGTTGTAGACAGTGATAAGGTCTCCCTTCAGCCTCCTGTTCTCCAGGCTACGCAGTCCCAGTTCCCCCAACTGCTCCCCATCTGACTTGTTCTCCAGACCCCTCACCAGCTTTGTTGCCCTTCTCTGAACTCACTCCAGCATCTCAAGGTCTGTCTTGTAGTGAGGGGCCCAAAACCACACACAGGATTTGAGGTGCAGCCTCACCAGTTCCGAGAACGGGAGGATGATCACTTGCCTGGTCCTGCTGGCCACACTATTCCTGCTGCACGCCAGGATGCTGCTGGCCTTCTTGGCCACCTGGGCACATGCTGACTCATGTTCTGATGGCTGTCGATCAACACCCCCCAGGTCCTTTTCCATTGGGCAGATTTCCAGCCGCTCTTCCTTGAGCCTGTAGTGTTGCATGGGGCTGTTGTGACCCAACTGCAGGAGCCGGCACTTGGCATGAAATTGAACAAATCCAAGTGCTGGATTGTTCACCTGGAATAGAGTAACACTGAGTGCAAGTGTAGATTGGGAGAGAGTGGCTGGAGAGCAGCCCTGCAGAGAGGGATCTGGCGTGATGGTTGGCCACAGGGTCGATAGGAGCCAACACTGTCCCCTGGCAGCCAAGACAGTAAACCACATCCTGGGGTGCATCAAACACGGCATGGCCATGTGGTCAAAACAGGTGACTATGCTGCTGTATTCAGCGTTGGTGCGGCCTCACCTTGAGGGCTGTGTGTGGTTCTGGGCCCCACATGTTATTACAACAAGGATGTGAATGTCCTTGAATGCATCCAGAGCAGAGCAACAAAATTGGTGAAAGGGCTGGAAGGGTTGTCCTCTGACGAGCAGCTGAGGACTCTGGGCTTTTCTAGTTTGGGGAAAAGGAGGCTGAGGAGTGACCTCATTGCTTTCTACAGCTTCCTGAGGAGGGGACATGGACAGGGAGGTGCTGAGATCTTCTCCCTGGTGTCCAGTGATAGGACATGTGGGAATGGTTCAAAGCTTGGCCAGGGAAGGTTTAGACTGGATATTAGGAAACATCTCTTTATCAAGGCTGGTCAAAAACTGGAACAAGTTTCCTAGAGGGGTGGTCAATGCCCCAAGCCTGTCAGTATTTAAGAGACACTTGGACAGTGCCCTTGGTAACACGATTTATCTTTTGGTCAGCCCTGAATGGGTCAGGTATTTGAACTAGATGATCACTGTAGGTCCCTTCTGACTGAACTATTCTAGTCTAGTCTAGTCTAGTCTGTTTTACACATATACCTGTACAGGGTTGATCCTGGGCTCAAACACTCAGTCTGCTCAGTAGCCTCCCCAGGACACCGGCCTTGCCAGCTGCAGATACCAGGACCCATGAGCCCCCAGGGCCGCAGCCCCATTCCAGATACTGGTACAGACCCCCCCCAGTCACACACATGCGCACACAATCTTATGTCCAGTCACTCTGGTCTCTCAGTTGGTGACACCAATGACATACGGGCTGTCTGACCCCCTGGTCCTGCTCCAGTTGCTACACTCACACATTCACGCAAAGAAGAGATTTACTCACATAGCAAAGACTTAGAAATTAAGTTTAATGAGAAGACAGGACAGCCTGCACTGGTTGGGGCCCTTCTCCAAACTTCCCAGGATAAGTCCTGTGTAATCCAAAAATGTTCTTCCCCTGCATCCCCTAATGTGTCCTGCACCTCTAGGCAACAATCTCGTTAGTCTAAATGGTGATCCAGAGAGCTACTCTCAGGTAATCCACTTGATGGGCTTCATACCTGGACAACAAGGCTGACGGTTCTCCCAGGGCAGCCTTGGAACAAGATGTTTAGTCCTCAGGAGCCTGTAATTTGGGTTCCCACTTGCCAATGAGCCTCTGTGCTCTTCCTGGTTTTGGAGATGAGCTGGTGGCTCCCCAGTGATGGTGCTGGGAGCAGTTGGGGCAGGATATTAACTGACTTACTCCTCCTGCCATTGTTAGTGCCTCCTTTGTGTGTGCAGAGGAGCTTCTTGTCACTTAACACAATCCAACGAGATAGGACAAGAGGAAATGGCCTCAGGTTGTGTCAGGGGAGGTTTAGATTGGATATTAGGAAAAAATTCTTCCTGGAAAGGGTTGTCGGGCATTGGAACAGGCTGTCCAGGGCAGTGGTGGAGTCACCATCCCTGGAGGGGTTTAAAAGGTGTTTAGACGAGGTTCTTAGGGACATGGGTTAGTGCTAGACTTGGGTTACGGTTGTACTTGATGATCCTGAAGGTCTCTTCCAACTGAAAGGATTCTTTGATTCTATTAATGTCCTGAGGTATCTCTGGAGGTTACATACATATGCATTGGTATTATTTAACATATGATAGCAGATCACTGGAATTTCTGTCCAGAAATGCCTCATGATTAGGGGAAAAGCTGTGTTGTTATACAGGCAATGGTTTCATTCAGGGCCAGTATCACAGTCTTGTTTCTGAGACTGTAGATGAAGGGGTTTAAGAATGGGTACAAGTCGGTGTTCAGCAATGCTACAATTCTGCTGTTCTCCAAGGAAACATCTTTTGAAGGACACAAGCAGAGAGCAATGCAGCTCCCTATGCAATTGCCAAGGTGGTGAGATGGGAAGAACACATAGAAAAAGCTTTTTTCCTCCCAGAGGCTGCTGGAAGATGTAGAATACAGAAAAGGATGCACATGTAAAATGCCAGAGTTAAACATAAGGAACCCAGAATGACAAATGATAAGAAAACAGAGTCTATTTTCCAAAGCAGGCTGGTGTCAGAGCAGGACAGGTTGAATAAGGGGGAGTTGTCACAAAAAAAGTGATGGATCTCATTTGAGCCACAGAAGGTCAGCTGGGAGAGGATGACCAGGCGGTAACTCAGGAATGTGAAGCCTGTGACCCAAGCAGCAACAACCAGGTGGATGCAGAGCTGAGGCTTCATGATGGCAGCCTAACGCAAAGGCTGGCAGATGGCAACATAGCGGTCAAAGGACATGACAACAAGTAGAACAAACTCTGTACAGCCCAGAGCAAAATAGAAATAGGATTGGGCAAAGCAGCTGCTTAGTGAGATTGTTCTCCTACCAGAACCCAGGATCACAACCAATTTTATGCTTGTGGATGATGTAAACCAGATTTCCAGGAAGGCCAGATTGCCAATGAAAAAGTACATGGGGGTTTGTAGGCGGTGATCTGCATACGCGAGGAAAATGATGGTAGTGTTCCCCATCATTGTTGTCAGGCATATGAGCAGAAAGACCAGGGAGAGTACGAGCTGTAGTCTTTGATCAAGCCCTGAGAAACCCTCCAGGATGAACTCAGTAACTGCAGTTCCATTTTCTGGTCCCATGTTGAATTTTGGTTTGTCATGCCGAGACAGGAACATGGCAAAAAGCAAGTGTGATAATTCACAGTCTGGGAGAAAGGCCCTCCAAAACCTTCTCTGCTTCTTTCTTTTCTTGCAGTCTTCCTATAGTACACAGGTAAGTACTTCAAGCATTTCTCATACCCTGATTATTCTGTATCAAATTTCAGTTGGAGTTCTCAGAGAATTTGTTGCCTTCTTTCAACTTTTTTCGAACACTCATAAAGAATTCTTTCTTCATAACAGGGGATTTTAAAGTCTGTTAGCTGTGTTATCCCAGTCCTGGCAAATTCCAAATTCGTGCAGACCTGTTCCAAACATCTGTCACACCTGTGTGGCTAAGTCATCCCTTCTATTGCACAAATGCTAAACTATCAAATCAAATCAAATCAAATCAAATCAAGTCAAGTCAAATGAAATCAAATGCAGGTTGAAAGCTTTTCTTTCTACGTTTCAGTACTTGCCTTTTTTGACTAGGAATCCCTGAGTAACTACCGATTTCAGAATAAGCAGTATCAAGCATCTCTTTCGTAGTCCCCTGCTTTCTTCCACAGCTTCGTGCTCTCTGTTTCTTCAGGAAAGGGGAGAGGAGGCTGGAATAGGGACCAAGTATAACTCATCTTCTTTAGTACTCTAAATAACGACTGAAATATGTTACAGTTCCACACAGTCTCATCTGACATCCATCTGCACTGAAATGCAATTGCTTCCAAACAGTTGCTCATTGCTATTGCTATCAAATGGCCTGACCCTTTTTTTTCTCCTTTTTCTTGTTTCCTCTAATTAAAAAAGTCCCCCTGTGCCTGTTTACATCCAGATCTCTAAGGAAAGCACGAAGCAATTCCTGCAAAGAAGTTGTAACAATCAGGTGCAAACTTCAGCGTAGAATCAGATGTAAAGAAATGTGATGTAACTCCCTGGGGGCCAATGAGCAGAACAGGGAATTTGGGGAGCTGATTATAGATTTTCTCCTAACAATTTGAGTAGAGAAACATTATTCACCGGCACTGCTCTGTTTATGTTGTCACCTTATATGTCTCCTCGTCTGCATGGTGGTTTTTTTTTTGGTTTTCTTTCCTCCCTCCACCAATTCTGTCTTCCAAAACCTCTCCAAGGAAAAGAATAATAGAGTAAGTCAGGTTTGAAGTGAGCCCTGAACACCACCTTGTCTCATTCTCCTGCTCAGGGCAGGGTGAACCAGGTGAGGTTGTCCAAGGCCTCTGCCCAGCCTCTGCCATCATCCACAAAGGAGCTGAAGGTTCACTGCGTCACATCATACAGGGGGAGAACAAAGACATTCAACAGTGCTGGCCCAAGCGCTGGTCACTGAGGGATTCCACTGGTAACTGGTGCTATGGGGCACTTTGTACCACTGCTGACATTTGGGCTTCATCATCCAGCCAGCTTCCCACCCAGCATTCACTTCTTTAGCCCAGAGAGCATTAATCAGATTATAAGGACATCACGAGAGACCAGGTCTAAGGCTCTGCAAAATTCCAGGTACACAACATTCCCTTCTTTCCCTGCCCATTTGGGTTCAGCAATCCCTTCCTTGTTTTCCAAGTGCCTGGACACGGCTGCAGGAAGACTTGTCCCATCCCCTTCCCAGGGATGGAGATCGGCTGGCCAGCCCATAATTCTCCCAATACTTGTTCCTGCCCTTCTTGAAGACAGGTTTGACAACTGACTTTTCCAACCTCTCTGATTGCTCTGGCACATTTGAGACCACAGTCCAGAATCACGGGTAAGGATGACGTAGCAGACAGGAGCATGTGAGATTGATCTGCCTGGGCCAGTGGAGTTTGTTCCTGGAGTCACACACAGAAATGTCAGGGTCTGTCAGTGTCCACATCTGAGCTGGCCTCATGGACTCCTTATGCACCCAGGAATGTTTAGAGATGGAGTCTGTCCCTTTTACACACAGAGGCAGGAGTCACAGTGTCCCTCTGGCCTCCTGTTGCCACTCCAAAGGGACGGGAGGCACCTCAGCACTGTGATGTGTCACCCTGCTCTGCACTCATCTGAGATGTCCCACGTCATGAGGAATGGACACAAGGACATTGGTTAAAGGAAGCACATCCCAGTGCTGCATTTAGGCAGTTTCCATGGGATGTTACTCCCAACGAGAAATGACCTTGAGACCCTGTCTGTCCCATGGGCCATCATGGAACCTCCAGGAATACCTGATAGTGTTTGTGCTCACTCGGGTTCATCTCACCTCACGTACATGATGTGAGTGCTCACATCTTATCTGTACAATGAAACATGGACTGCTGACATAGTCATTCAGTGTCATTCCATGGAGGGACAAAGAACCTCTCTGAGCTGGGGTGAGAGGCCAGGGCTGGAAATGGAGGTTGTGAGGGGCCAGTCCATGACAATGGCCCTGGGGCAGATGCCGTGGGGTGTCCAGTGCACACGAGCACAGCCCAGACCCTGCTCTGCTGGTCCAGCAGGTCTCTGGCAGGAGGCTCGGTTGTGAGAGGACACTGCTGTGTGCCCAGCCCTGCACACACACTATTTAGCTGTACACTGGTGTTTGCATCTGCAGGCCACTTTTGTAGGCATATGCTTGAGAGAAACTTTGCAAGAAGATATAAGCCATGAGGCCCTGCCCTGAGGAGATCACCTTTCTTTCCGGAAAGGTTGTTCTGAGGCCAGCTCTGTCACACAAGTGCCCATTGCCTGTCCCTGCCTCTGCTCACAGGACTGACACACAGCAGGACGGTGACCAAGCTGCCAGAGCACTCAGGCCTTGCACCAACACAAGGGATCAGAAGGAGGGTGGAGAAGTGAAATGAGAACAGCTCTGAAAGGCCAAGCGCTGGTGCTCCCTGGCAGTGCTGCTGTTCTGGACTCCTTTCCCTCCGCCCATGCACAGGAACTGTCCATGCAGCTCCAAAAAGGCCCTGGAGGAAAGATCTCCTGAAAACAAAACGTTGCTGCAGGGCCCTTTATTTTGGTTAATCACACAGAGAGCGCAGCTCTTCCCTTACACATCCACTCCATGAGAAAAACGGACAGAGAAATAGAAATGCGATTAAAATATTTTAAAAAGTTTAAAACAAAAACAACAAAGGAAGAGAGTCAGAGCATGCAATGAGTTACATTATAACTGTTATGCACAAGAAGATAATCAGTTTATTGCTTCAGAAAAGCTTCCAGTTATCATTTTCCACACAGCATCCTTGAGCTCCTGGTTCCTCATGCTGTAGATGAGGGGGTTCACTGCTGGAGGCACCACTGAGTACAGAAAAGAGACCACCAGGTCCAGGCTTGGTGAGGAAATGGAGAGGGGCTTCAGGTAGGCAAACACACCAGTGTTGACAAACAGGGAGACCACAGTCAGGTGAGGGACACACGTGGAAAAGGCTTTGTGCCACCCCTGCTCAGAGGGGATCCTCAGCATAGCCCTGAAGATCTGCACATAGGACAGCACAATGAACACAAAACACCCAAACGCTAAACAGACACAAATCACAAGATGTCTGACTTCCCTGAGGTAGGCTTCTGAGCAGGAGAGCTCGAGAATCTGGGGGATTTCACAGAAGAGCTGGTCCAGGGCATTACCCCTGCACAGTGGCAGTGAAAATATATTGCCCATGTGCAGCAGAGCACGGAGAAACCCAGTGCCCCAGGCAGCTGCTGCCATGTGGACACAAGCTCTGCTGCCCAGGAGTGCAGGGTCTCGTAGTGCAGGGGTTTGCGGATGACAACATAGCGGTCGTAGGCCATGATGGTGAGGAGAGAATACTCTGCTGTGATCAAAGAGGAAAAAAAAAAAAAGAGCTGGGCAGCACATCCTGGGTAGGAGATGGCCCTGGTGTCCCAGAGGGAATTGGCCGTGGATTTGGGGACAATGGTGGAGATGGAGCCCAGGTCGAGGAGGGAGAGGTTGAGCAGGAAGAAGTACATGGGGGTGTGGAGGTGCTGGTCACAGGCTATGGTGGTGATGATGAGGCCGTTGCCCAGGAGGGCAGCCAGGTAGATGCCCAGGAAGAGCCAGAAGTGCAGGAGCTGCAGCTCCCGTGTGTCTGTGAACGCCAGGAGGAGGAACTGGGTGATGGAGCTGCTGTTGGACATTTGCTTCCTCGCACATGGGGCACTGTCATAGAAGGAAAAGACCAGGACAAGTTAGGTGAGACTTGTCCAAATAAAATGAAAGCCATTTTGCACAGACTCTCCACCTGTCACAGACCCTTTTCATTTTCCAGGGCATATTCCTTCAGCTCCACGGCCAGAGCCTTCTTTGATGCAAGATGCAAGGCCTCTGCCCATGGGCTCTTGATAAATCAATCCGACCCTACAGAACTGAGTAGGGGCATGGATCAGTCTTGGCGTTCAGCTTTCTCAGATGAAACCACTGCTAATGCAGAAAGGCCTGTCAGCATCTGCACTGCCAGTGCAACGGAATGGGAAGTGGCAAGGCAGTTTAAGAGTTCTGTGTTTTTTACATCTGCCCCCCATCTCCCCTGGACAGTGTTCTTGGGTGTCAGAAACCCTCAGCATTTCTGCTGCACTCAGGTAGAACAGAGCGAGTCCTGAGAGACCAGAGGATGCCTGAAGCTTTGGGCAGAGTGAGGGCAGCTGGTCAGTCCCTCTGTCTTGCTCCAGCTGCCCTGGGCTGGCACCTTTCTGAGATGGAGGCTGATCACACTGCCACGTTACCCTGAAAAGCCACCAGGCACTGCTGAGAGCAGAAGGACCCACCTTAGACAACAACATGTCTCACCCTTTCCCAAGGTCTCAGCACCCCACATTTAGCCCAGGACACACTTGACACATTTCAAAAACCCAACAGCATTTTCTTGGTCCCAGCAGCTCTGCACTTCTCCATGGGGCTCTCAGGTACACAAAGATGCTGTAGGACAGGTTTGCATCCTGGAGGGAAACTCACAGCTTGGAAGGAAACCTCAAGGAGACAGCCAAGTGTCCTAATGATGGCATGTGATTCAGGGAGACTCAGCTCATTCCCCAGCCCCACAGACTGCATTGCCCACAGCCCCCCAGGTCAGAGGAAAGCTGGGACATGTGTTCCCATGGACACAGCTGCAGGAAAGGACCCACAAGATCAGGGTGTGACTGTGCAGCTGAAACTCCCATCCCCAGAGAGCCTGACAGCAAGAACAAGATCACAACAACAGTGACCCAGAGCAGTGGAGCAAGAAGGAAAATGCAGTGAGGGTGGGTGTGAGAGAGGCCAGGGCAGAGGCAGCCGGACACTCAGACAGCGTCACCCTTCCCCAGCTGTGCAGCCACCTCCCACACACCACCATTGCCGGGCAGCTGCTCTCAGCCCCTGTGCTCTGCAGAGGGAACTGGAGTTCTGACTGCACAGGAGCTGGTTCATGCCTTGGAGCCCCCGGCCCTGAGGGCAGAGGCTTTGCTGGGTGGGAGAGGAGGTGAGGGGGCTGCTCAGAGGAGGGATCTGCACTGGGGGGATCGTACAGAGATTTCTGATTTCTCCTTTTCACAACATTTCTGGTTTTGTTTTCCTCTCCTTCCCAGATCATATCCTTGCTGCCAGGAGATTTTTCTCCTGGGAGGTGTTTCCCTGTCCACGTCTCTTCCCTGTCAGCACTCACAGACCCCATCCCATGCTCTGTGCCCGCACCCTGGCACTACAGATCCTGCCTGTTTGCAGGGCACTGCCTGGAGGCATCTTCCTGTTTGCGGGCTGGAAAACAGGACAGGTCAGACTAAGGCTGATGGGTCCAACAAAGGTGATGCAGGTGCTGTCCACAGGCAGAGGAGCGGCTGAAGGGATGGTATGAGGCTTCTGGCAGACACACCGATCACTCAGAGTTGCAGTTCAGCACTATCAGTGACTTGTTTAAGCATGAGAGCTCATTTTCATTTCATCCTTTCCTGCAACCCCCAACCCTTGGGTTAGGACACTGAAAAGACAGGCTCAGGAACTCTCCTTATCTGTCTGGTAATCCTTACGTTGGTCTTCTCCTTGTGGCATCCACTTGCAAAAATCCTGGGGGTGATCTGGAGCTGTGAGCAGCCCTGACCCACACAGCACCCTCTCCACAGCAGAAGCTCCGTTCCTGCCCTGACAGGGGTGGCTCCTTCCCCCCACAGCTTCTCCCCACAGCACCGTGGGGATCTCCCCTGGCAGGCGGCAGAGTCCCTGCCCCGGCACAGCCCTGGGGTGCAGGGACCCTGCTCTGCAGGACAGCCCTGGGCACCCCTGGGTGCTCACCCGGCTTCACAGCTGTTCAACATTGCCTGACAAGAGCCCCCTCCATACAGATCCCACAAGCTGTGCCTGTGCGAACTTTAGGAGATGCCACCAGGAGCTACAGCTGCATTGCCCTGCACCCACAGACTTACTGGGTCAAGGGCTGCAAAGATTTCTTCTGCAGTGAGCTCTCAGTCATCATCCCAATCCTGACCACATTTAATCTCTCTCTGACTTGCTCGTCTCCCTGAGACCCCTTGGAAGTGCCCTCAGCCCTGCTGCGCTTTGCAGAGGAGCTGCTCCTGGGCAGAGCTGTCTCTCTGCAGCGCTGCCGCTTGCCATGAGCTCCCTCTGTCCCAGGAGCCCAGCCCAGCTTAGCAGCACAGGAGCAGCCAAGGGCACTTTAATGACCCCTCTGGTGGGTTTGACACTGAGTCCATGAACCTCAGACCCTGGAGGAAGCTGAAGAAACCTCTCAAGAAGTCAAAGTCAGGTTCAAACTCCAAAGCTTCTTGTAAGGTTAATGGGTCCTGTTGAGGAACACTACTGAGGAACTGACCCCAGGGTCTGGTTAGAGATGACAGGTCAGGAAAAGCAAGTTGAAGGTCTCTCGGATGCTGAGTAAACCTGGACATGTTTCATTAATCAAAGGGCCAAGCCCTGACCCCCAACGCTGGGAAGGCAGATCCTGTCCCTCACACATTGCCCAGGGTCTTCCTGGGACAGTGTGATGTGGGGCTGTGCAAGGCCAAGGGCAGGACTATGGTCCGACACCTCCCAGGTTCCTGGGTGGAGACAAAGAGGCAATGAGGCCCCTGTGCTTCTGTAAGGACAAGGTGTCTCCTCACAGGCATCAGAGGTGGAGACAACAGCCATAGCCAAGGGGAGAAGAGGCTCCAGCTGTTAGTGTTTACATGCAGATGGTTTATCCTGATGAGGGTGTCTATCCCAAGATAACAGCACAAGGAGTTACAGGACACTACGAATATCACCTGCAGGAGAAACTGTGGGGTCTTGGGAGTCTGGTGCTCATAATGCCAGAGGTCTGGACTTAGAGGGGAAGTTTCCTTTCATGTGGGACAGCAGCAGGAATGCGTGGAGCTCTGCCTGGGGCCAGAGAATATCAGCTGATAGTTGAGGAGTCAGCATGAGAGGGCAGAACAACACGGGCAAAGCTGTGGTGACTGGACATCAGCTACTGACTCACTGATGAGGAAGAGGAATTAGATGAGGCCTCCTTCAGACCAATGAAAGAAGCCTCATGTTTCCAGGGCCATGTCCTCATGGCAGACCTAAGATATCCCAATATTTGCAAAGTACCAGCCATCCAGGAGGGCTTTGTAGCTCATTGACACCGTCTTCCTGACAAGGGTGACGGAAGAGTCGGTGAGGTGAGGTGCCCTGTGGGACTTCACACTTGCAAACCAGAAAGAGTTGGTCAGGGATGTAACAGTCAGGGATGGGAAAGCAGAGTTGAGGCTCCTGGAAGACGATAACAAGGCAAAGAGCAGGATTTCAGGAGAGCAGGCTTTGGCCTGCTGAGGGACAGCCTTGGTTCCTATGGGATAGGACCTTGGTGTCTGCAGTGTTTTTTCTCTCACATTTCCTCTCTCCTCTCTCCCACCTGCTGTTGTGCAGCATTTTTTACCCTTTCTCAAATACATGATCACAGAGGTGCTGCCGGCATCACTGAGTGGCTCAGATTTGGCAAATGTGGCTCCATCTTAGTGCCAGCTGAAATCAGCTCTGTCTGACATAGGTCAAACTCCTGTTGTCTTCTCAGAGAGGTGACAACTGTAGCACACCCACACTCACCCCAGTTCCAAGACTTTGCCATGTAAACCCAGTACAGGGTGATAACATGTTGGGTGTTACAAACTACTTGATCATGGAGAAGAAATGGAAAAGATCTTCCATCAGCAACCTGAGGAAGCCTCAAGTCAATGAGCAGGTTCCTATGGGGAACTGTATTGCCCTAACATTCACTGGCCAGGGAAAGCAGCAGGTGCCAACACTCCGGAGGATCTCGGGACAACTTCTTAACACGGCTGCCTGACGGTACAACAAGGGTGATGCTCACCTGGATCTGGAACTGGGACACAAGGAAGAGCTGGTGGGGGATGTGAACATCAGTGTCCAGCATGGCTGTTGTGACCAGGAAACAGTGGTCCTGGCACCAGAGGGGAGGGAGGAAGGGCAGCAGCAGAGCATAGGCTGGTGGGCTCCAGAGGAGAAGACACTGATGTAACTTTGGGGGCTGACAGATGTGGTGCCACGGGAAGCAGCTCTGAAGGGTGGAGGAGCTCAGGAAATCTGATCAGCCTTACAGGACAGCCTGCTCCAAGCACAAGAATGATCTCTCCAAGTACCCATGAGAAGAAGAATTTATCTTATGAGGCTGCTCGTCTGAACTGACGGAGCTCCAGAGCAAAAAGGCAGTACACGGGAGGTGGGAGCAGGGGAAGCTGCAAAGGAGGAATTTAGAAACCTTGTGGGTTTGATGTGGGGATGATGCCAAAGCTCCACTGGACTTGACACCTGCAGAGGAAATTTGGCTTTATTGCTACATATTATGGAAATGCTTCCTGTTTTTCTACAGTCCTGAAATCTCTCTAATCATCCACACCAGACTTGAAGACTATAGGAGAGTGACGCACAGAGGCTTGGCTTCTCAGAGCAGTTTAGATGTTGATGAGCCCTCTGCTGCCAGGTTCCTGAACCGCAGCTACTGAAAGAAGAAAAGAAGTGAAAGGAAGAGGTAAAGCCCCAGTCATGAGAGAGTTTGGGATCCCACGAAGAGCCACCACTGACACAGCTGCGAAGAAACAACCAGTCGAGGTCCCTGTCCCTGGAGGATGGTGAGGCAAAAACTTGGAGACGCTGGTTACAGGTGATAAAGTCAGTGTGAAGGTGGCTCTGATGCCATGTCAGCCCTTCATGTTTGTTCATCATCAGAATCGCCGAGCCTCGACCCCCAAGGTTAGGCGAAGGAGACCTTTTCTCTCCAATGTTTCTCAAGGCTCTGCCTGTGGTCAGTGTGAGTGTGTGGTTTGGGTGGTGGGTTTGTGGCCAAGTGCTGTTACTTAAACCATAAGGCTCTAGTTTTCTGGGGAGCTGGCAATGCCTGTCAGTTCCTCAAAACCTTTCCACCTTCTTTCATAGACCTGGCAATGGTCCTCAATCACCTGAGCTCTCACAGTCCCAAACTTGCTTGAATCCTCAATTTGGGTCGATACCCCAGCACTCCAGAAGGTTAATGCATCCTCCAGGCTCATGGATGTTTCCTGAGGTTCATCCAAGTGTGAAAGGTGAAAAACTGGAAGTGTGCAAGGTCAGCTCATGGGCCATGACTGAGCACAGCCCCCCCAGCAGCAGCCATTCCCCATCTCCCAGGCACAGCCATGCCCACAGCATGCAAATGTCACGGCCATATATGATCAGCCCAAGAGAGGCCTGCCTTCCCTCCATATTCCCAGGAAAATCTTCCTCCTATTCCTCCTCCACCTGCAGACATCAACTGTTTTACATTTCTGGGCTCAGACATTGGTTTAAAGATTCACTAAAGCCATCAGCCAGAACCTTGTTTCTCCCTGTCATCCCCTGATCCTCCCTCCCACACCTACACATGGCCAGTCACTGCTGTTCACGACCTCCCGCTCTTCAGAAGAGGCCTCGAGCTTCTTGGTTCTTCCTGGTGTTTATTGTAAACTTCCTCGCTCCCTCCAGAGCTCATGGTGAGATTTCTTGTCCATAACAGCACCTTTATGACCATGTTTTACTAAATGGGCGTCTTTTTGTGAGCATTTGTGCAGAAAGAGTAGTCACAGGAAAGCACCAAATACATAAAAACTGATGCCGAGTGAAATGCCATGAAGACTTGATGAGTTACCTGTGTCTGTGTCTCTCCTGGAAGGAGTCTGTCCCAAGAAGGGGATCCAGCTTCTGCCACTCTCTGGAGAGACACATGAGCAGTGTTCATGGCACCTGGCGAGGAACAGGGTGATTTTTGCCAGACCACCCTTCATCTGAACCACTTAGATATGTACTTATGGATGGGGTATCAAGGCTTATAGTGCAAATACGTATTTGATTGGCACTGCCAGTGGGGCTGCCACAGATGCAGACTGCTATGTTGCAGATATTTATATGTAGGCAGATTAACCCTTTCTATTTCTTTTAATTGTTATTATTTTTAATATTGACACTCTTAGAGAAATTACACAAACACTTGAAGGATTATTGATGCATGTTAACATGATTATCCACAGAAGGCCCACCAGCTTTGCATCTCAGGAAATGGGGTTTCAGAGGCCAAGGGAAGGTTGGTTTGGGCTCTGTCCTGGGATCTGGGAAACTGAAGAATGATCCCATCTCCCCAACACTCTGCCCTCCTCAGTGAGGGGTGTGAGAAACTCTGCCAATGGGGTCTGAACTCACAGTCATGACAAGTATCTTATGTCAAACTGCAGCCAATGTTGTCCTGCCAGCTCAGGATTTGGGCTTCCATCCCTGGAGGTATTTGAAAGACGTATAGATGTGGTGCTAAGGGATATGGTTTAGTGTTGGACTTGGCAATGTTAGATTTACAGTTGGACTCGATGATCTTATGTGTCTTTTCCAAACTAAATGATTCTATGATTCTATAATTCTCTGATTCTACGATTTCAGTCAAAACCATTTCAATTCCCATCACCTCCAGCTTCCCTTGAGGGCGGCTGTTGTGTGGCACAACTGTCCTGGCTCTCCAGGCAGGTTGGGCACTGGTTTGGTGCCTGCACTGGAAGATTTCCTCTTCCTGGGGTAAAAGTCCTTCGATGACAGAAGGTTGTAGTGATTTTGGTCACAGATGTTTGAAGCAGTCCTTTCAAAATCTCAGCAAGCCGAGCTTTGGAGCCAACACAGAACAGAGACGTTCTCAAGGATGTTTTTGACTAGTGGTACTATCACCAATAACAGTAACAGGGAACTCGTTACTCTCTGTGAGATTCATGAGCTAAAGCTCTTTAATTTCATTCCCAACAGTCATTCTTGCTTCTCAGAACAGCTCCTACACCTCAGTAGTTTGCCTTTTGCATGAAGTTCTTACTGCCTTTCTCTCAGTTCTACCTTTTTTTATCATTTAAAAAGTACATCTCTTGGACAGAATTTCCCTGAAATCACCTCTCTTTCATACTTTTCCTCTTTTTTTCTGGTGTGATGGGGAGGTGGCAAAGGGGATATATTTCTTTTTTTGCCAAGGAGAGCCAAGCAACAGATCCCAGGTCAGTGAAAGGCACAAAGGAATCCAGAATGTTGTACACTGACACACACCATCACCTGCATTTCCAGTCTCTGAAGTCTCAACTGTGCAGCAGAGACTGGAGTTCAGAGCTCCCTTCATCTGCCCTGCGTGACACATGAGAAATGAAACTACCCCTGTCCAAAAGTTGGTTTTGATTCTCTTCACAGCCTGAAGAACCACACGGGTCAGGAGACAAGCCAGAACATCCAATGAGGACTCACATGCTCTACTCCTAAAGTTCAGGTGTTCCCAGGAATCTCAACAGACAAGTTGTGCCAATTGCTGGGTGCAAGGAGCTGGTCAAGAGCCTCGTCTCCATTTCTGTAATGATGGCTTTGCTGTCTGGCTGATGTGCAGACTCTGTACATGGATGCTGACACCTGTTGAGCAACCTGCTCTGAAAAGATCAACAAGGTGGGCATGAGGACAGCAAAACAGAAGAACCTGGGTTGGGGCAAATGAAAAGGGATGCAAAAGATGTGGTCAGGGCTGTTTGGGGGCACTGGTAAAGCAGCCCTGCACATCATGTGAATTATTCCTGTGCTCAGGGAGAACCTGAGAGCTCTCCCTAAATTGAAAACATGAAGGGGATGAAAGGACAGCATCATTCAGGCTGGGTGGGACCTCGGGAGGTGTCTAGACAAACCTCCTGCTCAAAGCACTGTCAGACCACATTACACAGGGCTCTATCCAAACACAGTCACATTCTGGGACAGAGTGGGTGGACAATCCCTGGGAAACAGCTTCCAGTGATTGACTGTCCTCATGACTGGAAAGTTTCTCCCTTTATCTAGAGTCCTCCTAAGCCCAACCATCCAGCTTGTTTTTTACCCATCTACTTACACACTGACACAGACCATAATGTCCTACCTTGGACACAAGAATATTATGGGGGATGATGCTGAATGCCTTGCTGACTTGCAGGTAACAGACCATCAATGTTCTCCCCCCATCCGGCAACCCTGTCCTTTCCTCACAGAAAGCAAAGAGGATGGACAGGCACAACCTGCCCTGGGTAAACCCCATCACCTCTTTCTGATACCCACAATTGGGGTCCCAGTGGACATGCTCTGGGGCACAGCCCTTAGTTCCCCTGCTCATCCATTGGCCATTTTTGAAAAGTGCACACAATGTGTGAGAGCTGCCAGTGGTCAGGGAGTCCCCCCAGTCTCCATGAGCTTTCAAAGATGGTGGAGAGTGGCCTCACTGTGACATCGCCCTGCTGTCCCAGCTCCTGCGATGCTGCCCCTCCTGTCCCATAGACTGCAAAGGATTGTGTTAGTTCCAGTGACCCTGACTTGATCCCCATCCACTGCTGGTTGTTCTACTCCAGATTCCTGCCTCCAGTCACAGAGGCCTGGGAGACCTTGCTGGTGAAGATGGAGGATGAGAGACGCAGAGAATATCGCTTCTTTCCCTTATTAAATTCATCAGTGGCCACACAGTGTCTTTGTTTCTCCTTTAACTATTCCTGAGGTAGTGTCAGCTCATTATGGGACCCTTGAAGTGCCTTACAGGTCTAGACTGAGTTTTGATCTGGACTGCTGCTGTGCTTGGAGGCTGCTGTCCTTGAAGACCAGATGAACGAACTTCTGCCACTGTGCCTTGGCAGTTTATTCCATCCATGTCACAGCTCTGCCTCCAACACTGACAGCTCCAGCTCACCCAGTCAGTGCCCTGGCTGAGGCCATTGCCTCACATCTGGGCTGAACCAGCCCAGCTGTGGCACTAGGAAACTCTGAGTTGCCCCATGGAAACCTGGTCCCAAGTGTCCAAGACTCCCTGTGTGCAAAGGCTTTGCCTCAGAGCAGAGACATGACATGGTCAAAAGTTTGATGAATGTCTTTCTAGCCCCTAGATTACAAACCCAGAATAAAATGCATAAATCCATTCAACTGAAGATATTCTCCCCCAGCCTGGAGAAATAAGATCCTTTGTTGTAACCTTCATGGTGTCCTGTCTAATGATGGGACAAGAAAACATGATTCTTATACCAATATATTTTCTAATAAGAAGAATACAATGCTGGCAAGAAGTGTCTGTGCAGAGGAGAGAGAATCAACATCACTGATTACTTCAGGTTGTCTCAAAGGATGTGCCCCTGGAGCCCCAGGGACACCTGGAGGGGGCCCAGAGGGGACAGAGAAAGGGACATCATGGGCTGCTCCTGTGCCGCTGAGCTGGGCTGGGCTCCTGGGACAGAGGGAGCTCATGGCAAGCGGCAGCACTGCAGAGAGACAGCTCTGCCCAGGAGCAGCTCCTCTGCAAAGCGCAGCAGGGCTGAGAGCTCTGCCTGCAGCACCTAGGGCACAGGAGCCAGGCAGAGAGAGGGGAAACACAGTATGGGGTGGGAGGATGCTGAGAGATCACTGGGAGAGAAATCTTCACAGAAATTAAGTCTGTGGCTGCAGTGCATTGCATCTGAAGATCATGGTAGAATCTCAGAAAGCTGTCACATTGCAGAGACTACAAGAGATGTAAGTACAACCCTCAGGGATTCTCTGATCAGAGGAGGAGGATGTGCTGCAGAGCAGGGATTGCCTTCTGCACCCCCAGAGTGACAAGACGTGAATGCTGCATTCTCCCAAGGATGGCTGTGGGGTGTAAATGTAAATGAGCACCCAGGGGTGCCCAGGGCTGTCCTGCAGAGCAGGGTCCCTGCACCCCAGGGCTGTGCCAGGGCAGGGACTGTGCTGCCTGCCAGGGTCAGCGCTCAGCCTGCCTGGGGTGATCCCAGCGACACTGAGGGGAGAAGCTGTGGGTGGAAGGAACGACCCCCGGCAGAGCAGGAGGGGTACTTCTAGTGTTCAGAGGGCACTCTGTGTTACAGGGCTGCTCAGAACTCCAGATCACCCCCGCAGCAATTGCAGAGGGTCCTTCTGATGAACACCATAAAGACAGAACACCTGAAAGGGAAGGAGTCTGTGCTTTCAGTTTTCCACTCTTGGTTGGCTGGTGGTCAGTGGGACATGGGAATTTATTTCACTGCCATGGAGAAGGCGCTGAGACCCCAGTTCTTGTTAGGACTTGTCAGAGCTGCTCCTGAGCCCCTGCACACACAGAGCTGCCCCTGGGCAGTGCCCGGTGCCAGGAGGTGTGAGCAGGGCAGAGCTGAGCACACAGCGGGTGGGACGGGCTCTGTGACACTGACAGGGAGCAGACCCATGGACAGAGAAAAAGCTGTCAGCAGGGACAGCTCCAGGCAGCAGAGACTTGGGCAAGGATGGAGAAGGATAAGCTCTCTGAAAAGCCATGGGAAGGGAGATTTGGGCACCTCCCAGCCATCCCCCGCAGTACAGACACCGACTATGGACCAGATCCCTGGTCTCCTCTCCCAGCTTTTAATGTCAGAGGTGGTCAGTCACCTTCTTAACAACCTCACCCCTTGAAAGGAGAAATTACCAAGCAGCCGATGGTCTGTCTGTCTCCTGGCTCCACCTGCAGCAGCTCTGTGGCTTTCTACTTTTTTTCTCGGCTGTCTTTGCAAAGCTTCTTTTATCACCTAACTTATTTATACATTTTCCTCCTTGGACAGCACCTACGCCAAAGAGAAAGGAAATGCCCAACAGCAGCTCCATCACCCAGTTCCTCCTCCTGCCGTTCACAGACACACGGGAGCTGCAGCTCTTGCACTTCTGGCTCTTCCTGGGCATCTACCTGGCTGCCCTCCTGGGCAACGGCCTCATCATCACCACCATAGCCTGTGACCAGCACATCCACACCCCCATGTACTTCTTCCTGCTCAACCTCTCCCTCCTCGACCTGGGCTCCATCTCCACCATTGTCCCCAAACCCACAGCCAGTTCCCTCTGGGACACCAGGGCCATTTCTTATATGGGATGTGCTGCCCACGTCTTTCTGTTTTTCTTTTTCATTTCAGCAGAGTATTGCCTCCTCACCATCATGCCCTACAACCACTACATTGCCATCTGCAAACCCCTGCACTACGGGACCCTCCTGGGCAGCAGAGCTTGTGTCCACATGGCAGCAGCTGCCTGGGCCAGTGGGTTTCTCAATGTTCTGCTGCACATGGCCAATACATTTTCACTGCCGGTCCGCAAGGGCAATGCTGTGGACCAGTTCTTCTGTGAAATCCCCCAGATCCTCAAATTGTCCTGCTTAGATGCCTACCTCAGGGAAGCTGGTCTTATTGCTTTTAGTGCTTTTCTATTTTGGGGATATTTTGTGTTCATCGTGCTGTCCTATGTGCAGATCTTCAGGGCCGTGCTGAGGATCCCCTCTGAGCAGGGGCGGCACAAAGCCTTTTCCACATGCCTCCTTCACCTGGCCGTGGTCAACCTGTTTGTCAGCACCTCTTCTTTTGCGTACCTGAAGCCCCCCTCCATCTCCTCTCCATCCCTGGATGTGGTGGTGTCTGTTCTGTACTCAATGGTGCCTCCAACATTGAACCCCCTCATCTACAGCATGAGGAACCAGGAGCTCAGGATGCTCTGAGGAAGCTGACGAGTGAATGTTTTCAGCCATACACTGCCCACCTTCCTCTTCAATGGCTCCAGTGTACATCATGACAGGCCAATCTTTGTTTCCCTCTTATACATTTTTTTTCTTTTTCCACTTGTGATATTGTTGTTTTCAAAGAAATGCCACCCTACATCTCCTCCTGGTTAAATATCCACCCATGTTGTGTGATCCAGAGACCTTGTTTAACCAGGGAGTGTCTTAAATACAAGTGAAATCAATGAACATGATTTTTAAATTTTTTTATTTTTTAGGGTTTTTTTGTTATGTCTGAGACCAATTCTCATTGTATCAGGGATGAATGGGAAATGAAAATGGTGGAGAGAGGGCAGGAGAGGTGGGAGAGACTCGAGGGAGCTGAGCTGGGCTGGAAAGTACCCGGGAGAGAAAAACATCAGCCTGTACCTCGTGCTGCATGGCCATGCAGGGTGAAGACTCACACCAGGGGTTGTGGTGCAGAGCCAGGGCTTGTGGGAGGGATCAATGTCCTGCAGGTGCAGGAGAGAGGAGGCTGCTCTGTGACCTTGGTGGCATGGACAGACCAGGAAGGTGGCCCAGGGCCTTCGTCACCCCCCAGCCACTGGCCACCTCTCATGGGCCATTTCCAGCACTGGTCGCTCAGCCCAGGTTTACGGGTGAGGTTCCCTGTGAGGCCATCTCCATCCTCCTGCTGGGCTCAGGGCCTGTCTCAGGGAATGGCCAGCCCTGCCCAGCCTCTCTCCTGGCCCAGACCCTGGCAGACCCTGGAGCAGGGCTGTCTGTGAACCCCACAGCTGGCACGGCCTCTCCAGGAGCTTGGAGAGGCTGCCACACAGGAAGGCCATGGGGTGAGAAAGCACCAAGGACTATGTGGGCATCACACTGGGAGACCGTTCCCCACCCCGAATGCACCCTGTCCTGTGCTGTGCCTGCACCGTGGGGCTGTGGGACCATGTGTGGGGCAGCAGGGCTGGGCTGTCACAGCACAGGGTGCAGACAGGGGCCACAAAGCAGCTGCCAGGGGTGACAGCAAGGACAAGGACAGACAAGGAGTCTATGTGCATCGCCTTTGCTGTGCAGGGATGACTTTGGGAAGGGCAAAGCTCACCTGGAGTTGGTGGCTGCAAGAAAAGAGACCACTGCATCAGAGACCAAGGCAGAACAAGGGAAATGCGGGGCTGTTACTGGATGGGGAGGGGAATTTAATAACAGCAGAGAGTGATGCTGGGGTTGAGGGACTCAATGCCTTCTGTGTCTGGGTCTTTACTGGAACACCCACCCAGGCCTCTGTGCTCAATGAAGGGGTTCAAGGAGGAGAGCACGTCTTGGCAGGAACCTCAGGAAGCCCCAGAAGGACAAACAGCCGTGTCTGCCCCTGCAGGGGACTCACCCTGGCAATGGCACAGGCTGGGGCTGCCTGGCTGCGAGCAGCTCTGTGGGAAAGGTCTGGGTGGCCAGGGAGCTGGGCAGGAGGCAGCGTGTGCCCTGGTGCAAGGGAGGCCAGGAGCACCCTGGGCTGTGCCACCAGGAGCACGGCCAGGAGATGGAGGGAAGGGATTCTCTGGAATACTCCATCCAGATCTCAGATCCCAATTCAGGAAAGATATTGGCAAGCTGGAGTGGGTTGAGCAAAGGGCCCTGGGGACAGCCAGGGACTGGAGCACTTTGCCTGTGGGGAGAGGCTGGGGGAGCCGGGCTTGTCCATGCCAGAGAAGGGAAGGCTGACAGGGACCTCATCACAGCCTGCCAGTGCCAACGAGGAGGTGATGGAGAATGCAGAGCCAGGCTCTTCACTGTAGTGCATTGCAGAAGGACAAAAAACAATGGGTGGAAGGTGAAAGACATAAGGTTCAGCCAGGACATAAGGAAAAGTTTTTTCCCTAGAACAGGGGTGTCAAATTCACTTTCACCGGGGGCCACATCTGCCTCACGGTTGCCTTGAAAGGGACAAATGTAATTTTAGGACTGTATATATACAACTATTCCTACATTTATACAGTCTTAAAATTACAGTTGGCCCTTTGAAGGCAACCGTGAGGCTGATGTGGTCCCAGTGAAAATGAGTTTGACACCCCTGCCCCAGGAGCTCAGCCAAGTGCTGCCTCGGGTCACCCAGAGAGGCTGAGCAGCCTCTGTCCTTGCAGGTTTTCAAACTCTGATTGAATCAGGGCTTGAACACCTTGGTCTGACCCAGTTTGTGACAGGTTGGACTGCAGATTCCTGAGGGCCCTTCAACCTCACTTCTCATATGATCCCATTGTGATGTTGGGCTCTGTTTCTAACTGGTCAGAGCAGACGATTATGGGCCATGAATCCACCTGTGCTGTAGGTGACCATCTAAACCAGCATCTCAACCAGTGAACCAGTCAACGCCTCAGTGTGACTCGCTCTGGGCAAAGTGTGAAGAGTCCTGGGCAGGGAAGGTTTAGAGGGCATGGGGCGCTATACAAGACATAAAATGATCTTGGTTTAATGCCTGTAGGCCCATCAGATGTCAGCTGATGTCAATGAAAATTAAAAGAAGAACTGAAGACAAAGATTCAAAGCAAAGAAAGATGTCAACATACTTTTTTTTTTTTTTTTTTTTGAGTCTTTGGGAGGTTTTCTTTTCTTCAAAAGGAAAGTGTTTTCCAGAAACAGAAATGGATATAAGACACACACGTCTTCAGCTACATGGATAAGCTTTTTACGTATTACTTTTTTACATATTTAAAAAAAATGTCAAAAAGTGAATTACCGGGATGCGTACTAAGGGGAGGAGAATATTGGTCTTCCCCTGTACTTCTATTACCAACACTCTATTATTTCATCTCCCTTGTCATTCAGGAGTTTCCAGCTCTCCTGATTCAAGGTCCATGTCAAAGGAAAACTTTTCAGCAGACTGTCTGGACACACACCCTTCCCAGCACTCTCAGGTTTCCTCCTCCGCTTCCTCTTGGTCATTCAGTTGCCTCTCAACTGTTTGGTTTCTGCTTGGAGCTTCAGGGAGTTACAAACTTGCCCCATTCTTCAGAGCTCTAATTAACATGGCAGTCAACACATTATTTGTGTTTATATCTACCCTTTCCTGACTCTGTCTAAAACAGTTCTTGTGTGGATGTCCCTTGTGGATGGTAGACCCCATCAGATCCAGCTTAGGCAGTTGTGGAAAGTGTTTTACTCTATTAAATTGTATTGTGTTTACTTGTTGGCATCGAAGAGAAACCTTTCTGTGCCTGAGTGCAGCCAGGTCTCTAAGGAGAGCAGGTGGGAGCTGGTGCAGAGGAGCTGCACCATCCACCTGCAGAACTCAGTGGAGAAGTCTGATGTGAGGAAAAATGATGCAAGTCCCAGGTGGCCAAGGAGGGAACTGGCAGACTGGGCGGGGAGAGATGAGGAGCAAGGTTGTCCATACAGTGTCCGACCTTAAGGGACAGCTTCTCCTGCCTGTCCCGGTGTATTCAGGTGACCCTCTGGATCAATGCCCAGTGTAGAATTCTGCTGTCACTTCTTGTATGAAATCAAGAATGATAGAAAGTTCTGTTGAAAGAAAAAACCCTCTCATGAAATCTTCTTTGAAATCTTCATCACAAAGTAACCCACTGAAACCTCTCCAAATAGTTGTACAAGTCTTGCAGACTTGAAGAAAATGACAGGTAAAGACATGGCTCGTTAGGGCTTTTTGTATTGTAATGAGCCCCATGGCGTATTTGGTGCTAAGACCATGAACCTCAGATACCAAGAGCAGACTGAAGAATCTCCTCAAGAAGTCCAAGTCAGAAGCAAACTCCAAAGTTCCCTGAAGCATTAATGGGTGCCACTGAGGCCATTACTGACAAAGCCTCCCCAGGGACTCGTTAGAACAGATAATTGGAGACTGCGATTACATCAGGCAAAGGCAAAGTGCAGCAGCTCTGATGCTGAGAAAACCCTTGGTTTGTTTGATGAAGGAGGATGGTCAAACCTTGAGCCCCTGCCCCTACAAAGGGAGATCCTGTCCCTCACGTGTGTCTCAGGGCTCTTCCTGGGAATGTGGGGAGTGCGATGCCATTGAGGGACAACAATGTGACACCTCCCAACCTCTCTTGGGGAGGTGCAAGGAGCAATGAGGCCTCATGGCCATGACAATGATGGGTCTCCTCTTAGGCCTCAGTGGCAGGGACATCAGCCATAGCCAAGGGGAGAAAGACCTTGGGCCTTCCAGGGACATTCAGCCTCACCCTTGGCCATCTCCACCACAGGCCGTTCTACACTGTCCCAGGCCTGTGGCTGTTTCCCTGCAGGCTGCAGACACCCCAAGCGCTTCCCCACCTTGTTCTCACCCCAGTATGTCCCCTCCTGTGCTGCTGTCTCTCCATCCTCCCCAGCTGTTCCTTGAAACACAAAGCCATGGCTGATCCAGACTCCTCTGGATGGCCACAGCACTATGCTCAGAATGACATTTCTTTATCCTCAGATCCACTCTGGACCTCCAGAGCTGCAGTTTTTTATGGTTTTCCCTTCTCATGCTTTTTCCCACCACCAAAAAGAGTGTCAGCATCTTGGAAAGTGATTTTCAAGATCTCCTGAACTACTACTATTCTTCCCTGCCATGCTTTTACCCCAGCCAGCAACTGAGACAATGATAGTTGGTCACATACTTCCTCCACCCCTCTAAAGGGGAACAGGGGAGAGAACTGAAAGGGAAGGGACAAACTTGTGGGTTGAGAAAAAACAGTTTAATAAGACAACAATGTAATAATAAAATACTACTACTACTAATATACTAATACTAGAGCACCTTTCTTATGAGAAGGGACTGAGAGAGCTGGGTATGTTCAGCCTGGAGAAGGATGAGAGGCGATCTCATCAATGTTTATAAATATCTTAAGGATGGATGTCAAAAGCATGGGACCAGACTCATTTCAGTGATGCTCAACGATAGGATGACAGGCAACAGGCACTGAAGCACAGGAGGTTCCATCTGAATATGAGGAAAAAATTCTCTGCTTTGAGGTTGACAGACACTGGAACAGGCTGCCCAGAGAGGTTCTGGAGTCTCCTTCTCTGGAGACGTTCAAAGCCGCCTGGACACTTCCTGTGAAATCCACTCTAGGTGATCCTACTTTAGCAGGTGGATTGGATTAGATGATCTCCAGAGGTCCCTTCCAGCTGCAACCATTCTGTGATTCTGAGTATAAACCCACAGTGAGATGCCCCAATTTACTCGGCTGGATGCCTTCCCTTGGCAGGACTAAAGAAGATCCATTCCTGACCCTCCCTGGGTGTCCTGACCAATGATGGGACAATGAAACGGTGATTTCTGGACCTAACTCTAGTTTTGACAGGCGAAATGACATAGCTGGAAAGAAGTGGAATGCCGCCTTTGCCTCAGTCTTTTACAGTCAGACCAGTTGTGCTCCAGGTACACATCCCCCTGAGCCAGAAGACAGGGACAGGGAGCAGAATGTAGTCCAATAATCCGAGGGGAAATGGTTGGTGACCTGTTATACCACTTAGACACACACAAGTCTATGGGGGCAGATGAGATCCATCCAAGGCTGCTGAGGGAGCTTGCAGACGTGATCACTAAGCCACTTTCAATTGTGAATCAGCAACCTTGGCTAACTGGGGAGGTCCAGTCGACTGGAAGTTGGCGTATGTGATGCCCGTCTACAAGAAGGGTCAGAAGGAGGATCCAGGGAATTACAGGCCTGTCAATCTGACCTCGGTGCCAGGGAAGCTCATGGAACAGATCATCCTGAGTGACATCACATGGCGCACACACAGGACAACCAAGCAATCAGGCCCAGTCAGCATGGGTTTATGACAGGGAGGTCCTGCTTGACCAGCCTGATCTCCTGTGACAAGGTGACCTGCTTACTTGATGAGGGAGAGGCTGAGGATGCTGTGTACTTGGACTTCAGTAAGGCCTTTGACACTGTATCCCACAGCATCTCCTGGAAGAGCTGCAGCGTATGGCCTGGATGGTGTATCTGCGATGGATAAAGAACTAGCTGGAGGGCCGGGCTCAAAGAGTTGTGGTGAACGGAGCCAAATCCAGTTGGTGGCCGGTTGCGAGTGGTGTCCCCAGGGCTCAGTATTGGGGCCAGTTCTGTTTAATCTCTTTATCAATGATCTGGATGAGGGGATTGAGTGCACCCTCAGTATGTTTGCAGATGACACCATGCTGGGTGTGAGCGTTGATCTGCTGGATGGTAGGAAGGCTCTAAAAAGGGATCTGGACTAGCTGGATGGTTGGGCTGAGGCCAGTTGTCTGAGGTTCAACAAGGCCAATCGCAGGGTCCTGCACTTGGGTCACAACAACCCCAGGCAGCGCTACAGGCTCAGGGAAGAGCAGCTGGAAAGCTGCCCAGCAGAAAAGGACCTGGGGGTGTTGATTGACAGCAGCTGAATATGAGCCAGGGTGTGCCCAGGTGGAAAAAAGGCCACCAGCACCCTGGCTCATATCAGGAATAGTGTGGCCAGCAGGACCAGGGCAGTGATCGTCCCTTGTACTGGCACTGGTGAGGCCAAACCTTGAGTCCTGGGGTCAGTTTTGGGCCCCTCACTATAGGAAAGACCTTGAGGTGCTGGAGCGAGTTCAGAGAAGGGCAATGGAGCTGATGAAGACCCTGGAGAACAAGTGTGATGGGAGTGGCTGAGGCACCTGGGGCTGTTCAGCCTGGAGAACAGGAGGCTGAGGGGAGACCTTCTGATCTCTGAACTGCCTGAAAGGAGGTTGGAGCATGGAGGGTGTTGGTCTCTTCTCCCCGGTAGCAAGTTATAGGACAAGAGGAAAAGGCCTCAAGTTGCACCAGGGGAGGTTTAGATTGGATATTAGGAAAAAAATTATTCACAGAAAGGGTTGTCAGGCATCGGAAGAGGCTGCCCAGGGAAGTGGGGGAGTCACCATCTCTGGAGGGGTTTAAAAGACATACAGATGAGGCTCTTAGGTATACGGGTTAGTGCCAGAGTTAGGTTATGGTTGGAATTGATGATGGAAGGTTCTCTTCCAACCAAAATGATTCTACGAATCTGTGATGGCAGATTTCAACTTTTCATTGCAACAGCTCAGCCTTGCAGCAGCTGTGACCTCCAGGAGGAGATCCCCTGGAGCCGTTCCCATCAGTTCTCGCCGGCTCTTCACACTGCCAGGTTGCCAAGGGACCAATCTCGAGCACAATGGGAGTTCATGTGTACGGCAGCAGAGCACCAGGGGTTTGTGATCATCACTGGGTATTCCCCAAGGGTTTTTAAATTCTGCAGGAATGTAAAGGATTTGGAAACGCCACAGCCCTTCTATTGCAAGCTGGTGGAGGTGTGGGCAGCCATTTTTCTCTTTGTGTGTTTTTGTGGCCACTGGATGTGAAATCCTGATCCTAAGTAGCTCAGAGCAGATGCCTGAAAGAAGGGGTGTTGGGGAATGGCTATGGGAAAAGGGGCATGGGTCCAGTGATCTGCTGTATCAGGAAAGCTTGTTCTAGTCAGCATGAGTAGGCCTTGGTAGGCCTCGGTGAGCAAGAGTCAGAAACTGCTGATGGAAAAGTACTGACCGAGGGTAATCTGGGTTATTTACAGGCAAAGAGGAGTTTCAGTAAACGACCTTGAGGGACTAGCTCTGGGAAGAAGAGGAGCTTGCATACCAGAGAAACCGCAAGGGGGGTTGGGCTACTTAGGTATTCTCTCCAATTATTGAATGACTAGTAGGCATAATTATCTAAGGGACTATATAAGTGTGTGCAACTTATTAATAAATTGAAGTATGCTTTATCACTCATATTGAGTCGGCTGCATTTCTTCCTCCGCCTTCTCAGGTCTGAATCCCTGGTGGGGTTCTTCCCCGCAATTGGCGCCCGAACAGGGACCTGAGTGGCGGATAGGGAAAGGAACGGCGCCGGGAGCAGTGACCGGCGGGCAAGAGCGATCGAACACTGTGCTGCGGTGTATCGTCTCCGACGCCTGAACCGAGTGAAGTTCGCCGTTACTGGGCTACAGGAGGGCTGCAAGGAGGTCTTTAAAGCGCAGGAGGAGGTACCGTGCTCGGCTATAAATAACGGTAGCATGGATTTAGAAGTAGCCCTAGATTTATTGCAAAGCTTTTTAGAAAAGCGGGGGGTGGATCATAGTTGCGTTAAACAGCTAGCTGGTCTAGTAGCAACAGGGAAAGCTAAGGGGTGTTTTCAGGATCCGGATTCGTTATTTGAAGAAGCGGAGTGGAGAAAATTAGGAGATGTGTTATGGGATATGGTGATAGATGAGGACAAAACAGCGAAAAAGTTAATGAAACCGTGGCGTGAGGTTATAAATAATATTAAGAGGCATAAGGTCGAGAAAAATTTGGCGGCGGTTGCGTCTCAGAAGTTAGGTCGGATGGAGCCGTCTGCTCCGCCACTAGATGCTGGAATATCGTCCTTTTCGGAGGGGTCTGCACCGCCACCGCAGACGAATGACTTGTTGTTTAGTAATTGTCGGGTTCCTAATCCACCTTGCTGGCAAACAGTTAAGGTTGCAGAAAAAGGGAGGTCAGAGCGACAAGCGGAAACAAGAGAGCAGGGAGATAGTCATAGGGTGGACGAATCAAGGGAGCCAGAGAAAAAGGTAGAAACGGGCAAATCAAACCGGGGTAGTTGTCCTACGTTGCTTAACTGGAGAAGGATCATGGAGGATGCAGCAGAAGAAGGAGATTTTACTCCTCTAGCGTTTCCAGCGATGTTTCAAAGGGATCAGCATGGGGACATGCAAGCAGACTACAATCCAATTAGCTGGAAGTTGTTATCTCAGCTCAGGAGTACGGTATCGGAATCTGGTTTGCATGGTGAAGTCCACCCATGGGAGAGGCTGGAGCCATGTACTCCCCATTCCTGGCCATGGAGGCTCCACGCAATATCGAGGACCTGGCGAGCAGCTGCCTTCTGCAGGAGGTTCTGCCCCTTGACAGGGGTAAGTGGGGGCTTTGGGGGGTTGTGGTTCAGGTAACCTATGAAGAACAGCACATGAAAGGCCACCTGTAGGCAACCCCATTTCAAAGCTCCTTTGAAGCTGCAGGAGACTGAACTGCCGAGCTCACAAAATTCCCATCCTTTTTCCTCCAAGAGTAATAAAGGTGAGCTGTACTGTGCCTTGTAGTAACAAACAGTAAATCTCTAAGCACAAAAGCTTCTGCAACTGCATTGCTAAATAATCTTAAAAAGAAACTGGACCTCCTGACAGTCTGGCTCCAGTGATAATCATAGAGAAATAAAAACTAAAAAACAAACAAACAAACCTCACATGTACTGGGTTTGCGTGGGAAGGTTTTAGGAGCAGGGGGCTTCTCTGAGAAGGGGGAAGAAGAGAAACAGGTTTGTAGCTGATTTTACCACGGGTGTGCTCAACACACCACTCTGATCCTTGTTTTACCTGCTGTTCCTCGGACTGAGTATTTGGGTCCAGGGCTGGTGAACTAGGCCATGATGGGGCCCCATGGGCCATGAGGTCTCCAAGTCCCCACCCGGGCTCCGTCCATGCTGCGAGATGCTGAGAAAACCTGAGCAAAGAGCAGAAGAGCGTCTTGGTACTTTGACCTGTGCCTTTGGAGTTTTCAATCACTGTTCAAATGATTGTGCCATACACTGACAGAGTGAACTTGCCATCAAACTTGGTTAAGTTGCACTTTTACAACATCATATTAAAAGCACTTTTGCTAATATCTTTGACAGGGGTTCTCTAAGCCATCTCAGTCACCCACCGGTGACATCTTGTTCCTGTACCATGAGAGTCCCGTCTCACCAGAGAATACCAATGTTCTCGATAAAAGAACATTTTTTACTATGAGGTTGGCAAGACCCTGGAACAGGTTGCCCAGAGCGTTGTGGATTCCTCATCAGTGGATTTGCTCAAGGCCTGGGGATGCAAATCCCCTCAGGCACAATGGAGCTCACCCCTGATACTGAACTAGGGCAGGGAAGGAGGAGTCTCAGGACTCCACCTGTCTCAGCCATGGCTGTCGAAAGGGATGAGGACGACAATGTCTGCATCTGCTTCGTCTCTGCGGCACAGAGCGTGGCGAGCAGTGAGGGCAGCCAGAGATCTGGCAAGAGAGGTTATGGTGTCAGCGGCCAGGGGACCCTGGGGACAGCCTGAGACCGTCATGGAAACGCACTATGACATCAGGAGGCTGTGCTATTGCATCACCTGGCTGATCCAGGGCTGGGGATGTCCAGCCTGCAGGGCCAGACCTTCCTGAGGTCTGCTTTCCTGCCTCAATGTGTATTTTCAGGGTGCACATGAGACAGGTTTTGAATGTCAGCAGAGAGCGGGGGAGCTTTCCAAAGCACCTGGTTTTTACACTGCCCTTGCACTCAGTGACAGTGTTGACAAGTGACACAGCAGTCACAGAGCTCCGCTGGGGAGCAGAGGCTTTGCCTGCTGAGGCAAACCAACACTTCCAGATTCACTGCTCTAAGACTGTTAGAGGCGATTTGGGCTTCAATACCAAAACAAAAGCATTTCCATCACAGAACCCCAGCCACCACCTCTGTGATCGTCTTGTCACGGACCCACAAACACCGCGTTGCAAAACACGTGATGGCTGTAAAAAGTGTCCTGTCCTCCCCAAATCATTCTTTCCCTCATACCCTCAGATTACTGCAGTAATAATTATATAACTGCATGAAGAAAATTAAGCCGCTTTCAGCCAAACCAGATGTGGACAGGCTGGAGAGGGTCCAGAGAAGGGCCACAGAGATGATCAAAGGACTGGGCAGCCGCCATACGAGCAAAGGCTGAGAGAACGGGGCTTGTTTAGCCTGGAGAAAAGGTGGCTCAGGGAGAGCTCAGCACCATGTTCCAGTGTTTCCAGGGTGGCTACAAAGATGGACATGCCCTTTGTACAAGGAGTCCCAGGGAAAAGACAAGGGCTGATGGGTACAAGCTACTCCTGGGGTGATCCTGACTGGACACAAGCAGGAAATTTTTCACCATGAGAGCCATCAGCCATTGGAATAATCTCCCCAGGGAAGTGGTGAATTCCCCAAAATTGGACACTTTAAAGATTCAGCTGGACGGGGTGCTGGGCCAGCTTGTCTAGACTGGGCTTGTGCCAGGAAAGGTTGGACCAGGTGATCCTTGTCCCTTCCAGCCAGGGATTCTGTGATTGTATGAGAATGTCTGCACAGCAGTGTGTGCGCACATATGTGTGTGTGTGTATGTAGGTCTGTGTGTATGCATGTATGTGTGCGTGTGCACACGCGTGACTGTGTGTGGAACCAGGTCCCAGGAGCTGGGCTGGCACGGTGGTCTGTCATGGGGCATCCCACTGACCAGCATCCACATCTGGGACGGACACATCTGGGACGGCCACATCTGGGGGTTATGGGCTTCTCTGCCAAAACCAGATTTCTCATTGACCCAGATTATGTCAGTGACTCATTCACCTGAATGGAAGAGATTTGGGGGAGAGAAAAGACAGGGTCCAGCCCCTTTCAAAGCACAACGCATCATGTCGATGTCTCCTGCCAGATCCCAGTGTCCACCTACAAAGCAAACCCCCACTCCAGGAGACACCCAGCTGCCCACAACCCAGTGCTTCTGGACTCTGATTTTCTTCTTTCACCGCCTCCCCAAACCATCCCCTGGTTCCTTTGCCCAGACCGGGGGTACCGGCCCCACGCGTGTGCCGCTCATGCTGCTCTCACCTCTGCAGCTCCCACAGCCGCTCCAGCTGGTGCTGCAGCTCCAGTGCACTCAGGCGCTGCTGGTGCTGCGCCAGCAGCTCTGCCCGCTCCTGCCTCGCGTCCTGCCGCTGCTACAGCATCCGAGCTGCCCGCTGCTCCTTCTCCCGCCGCAGCACCTGCTCCCGCTGCCCAGGGGTCTCCTGCACCTTCACAGAATCACAGAATCACAGAATGTCAGGGATTGGAAGGGACCTCGAGAGCTCATCAAGTCCAATCCCCCCGCCGGAACACCCAGATGAGGCTACACAGGAAGGTGTCCAGGCGGGTTTGAATGTCTGCAGAGAAGGAGACTCCACAACCTCCCTGGGCAGCCTGTTCTGTCACCCTCACTGAGAAGTTTCTTCTCAAATTTAAGTGGAACCTCCTGTGTTCCAGTTTGAACCCATTACCCCTTGTCTTACCACTGGCTACCACCGAGAAGAGCCTGGCTCCATCCTCCTGACACCTTCACCGAGGTCCTGCCCGGAGAGAGCCCCTGAGGGGTGACGGCACAGAGCTGTTGCTGTCATCACAACACCCGCACGCTGCACCCCAAGTGCGCAGAGGATTTGGGAACAGGACGCTGAGCTCGGGCTGCTCCGCAGTCGGAGCCCTGACCCCTCTGCTGCCGCCCAGTGCTGCCCTGGCTGGGGACGTGCTGGCCACGGCACCGGCCCCTCCTCCCGCTCACCCGCGGGACAGTGCTGGTGACAGCGGACCCCACCCTGGCTCACCCCTGGGGCTCCTCTGCCCCACCAGCCCCAGCCCGCCCGCCCCAGGGATGGATGCGGGAAGCGCCTCACAGCTCCCAGCCCAGCTCCTCCCTGAGCCCGCCCGACAGCCGCGCTCGGGGAGTCCAGGGGCCGAGAGCTTCCCCCGCTGCATCCCCACCGGCTCCCACTGCCCGCCCGGGGGAACCGGGGCTGCTCGGCCCGTCACCCCCCGGCCGTGCCGAACTCCCGCCCGGCCCTGCCGCCGCACGGCGCGGCGCTCAGCCAGCCCGCCGCCCGCATGGAGCGCGCCGCCCTCGGGGAAGGACCCGTTCCCATAGCGACAGGGGCTGCGCCGCGCGGGGCCGGCCTTGGAGAGCCCCCGCTGCCATAGCAACGGGGGTGTCCGCTGCGCGGCCTGACTAGAAATGGCCCCAGAGCCGCAGCGGCTCGGGCTCTTCCCTCGCCCCGGGCTGCTCCTGCCCGTGTCGCCCTCGCTCCTCTGTCCCCAGAGCGAATCCCCCTGAAGGGACCAGAGTGGCCCTGCTGTCACTGCGGGGCTGGAGCAGCCTTGCAGCCCCTCTGCAAGTCGTTTGCTTACATCCCCCTAGAGCTGAGCAAAGTTCAGCCCGGTCTGCGCAAAGGGGCATCTCTCGTTAGTGTCTCTTTCTTGCTGCTTGGATTCAGACAAAGAGGATCCTCCGGGTTCCCACTGATTCTCAGTTTGGAGCAAATGCTGAGGAAAACACGAGGAGGTTGTGTTTCTGCTCCTTAAAATATGTCCCTTTTCCACGAGCCTTCCAGCCTGTCCCTGCCCAAGGGACAGCCCAGCTCAGCACCCGGCCCCGGGCACCACACGCTGGGTCCGCACTCCTGCCCACAGCATCGAACACAACCAGCGCTCGCAGCTGCAACGCTGGTTTGCTCACAAACCCAACACTCGGCACCACATGGGCTGCTGGGAAGAAAACTCCATCCCAGCCACAACCAGAGCAGATGTCTGACATCAGCTCTGTGCCACTCTGTGTTTTATTCATGGCTGTTATAAGCGAAACCGTATGCCAATCTTAATTATCCAATTAGAATTTATTAAGCAAGCACTAAACAGGCAAAACAGTAGTATAAACGAGGATCGCGAATCATGTGCCAATTTTAATTATCCAATTAAAATTTATTAAGCATGCGGGCAAAACAGTGCTGGGCGGCCGGGGAGTCTCGGCTCTACCAAAGGCACGCAACCCACCCCCACCAGAGTCCCTCTTTTATAGTTTTTTTGTCTCCAGGTAGATTTCAAGTTGATACAGCTTGGCCCGACGTCTTCTGCGACTGCGCGTCTGGTTGCCGGGGGGGTGTCTTCTCAGGCTCTCCGGTGGTCGCGGGACGGAGGCAACATTTTCCCTCCACACCGGAGGCGGCGACCCCACCCCTCCGGACACGCGCAGCTCACCTCACCCACACAACTCCAATACATTTCCCCAGTTGTACTGTTTCATAAATGTTTGCACAAGATAACATACCGGTTTGATTAACAAATTTACAACACGGGTTTATTACAATCCCCCTTTTTATCATTTTGTTGATCAAACCGGATAATAGTTTCTCGGGCTAGAGAAAGGATGGAAGTTTCGTGTTCAACAACTCTGTCTTCTATCTGCTCATACTCGTTTCTTTTCAATAACATTAAGTGAGCGGCTTCTAATCGGTTTTTTACTAGTTCGATAACTCTATTTAATATACAGGGCCCGAAGGTCAGAATTAACACTAATATTATTAAAGGTCCTGCTATAGTAGATAACAAAGTAGTTAACCAGGGGGATTGGGTGAACCAGGATTCGTACCAGCTCCGCTTCGCTTCCCTCTCTTTCTTTCGTTTTTCTAAACCCTCCCATAACTTGGTCATAGTATCTCTTACTACTCCTGTGTGATCTGTGTAAAAGCAACACTCTTCCCCTAGAGCTGCACACAGTCCTCCTTGTTGTAAGAAGAGGAGATCCATTCCTCTTCTATTTTGTAATACTACCTCCGATAATGAAGTTAAAGATTTCTCTAACGCAGTTATTGATTTCTCAGTTCTTTCTAGGTCTTCATCGACGGCGGCTCTTAAAGAATTGAAACCCTGTTTTTGTTGAAGAAGAGAGGTTATCCCTGTACTTGCTCCTACTGCCCCGATTCCTAACAACGTGGCTATTGTGATAGCTGTGATTGGTTCTCTTTTTATGAGGTAATGTCCAGTATCCCAATGATCATACAGTACACTTTCCTGATGATACAATATTCTCGGGATAATGGTAACTAGTATACAGTACTCCCGTGAGTCATTGAACATACTTAGAGATATACACGGGGTGAGTCCCGTTTCAGAACATATCCATCTAGCCCCACCTGGGGAAATAATCCATGTTTTGGTTTGGTTTATTTCCGGTTGGATAGTACTACAGAGCGATTGCTTAGATTTCGGTACTTTACCTATACAAGCTCCTACTCCGGTGACATGTTGCATGGTTATTCCCTTTTTCTTATCATCCCACTGACAGTGGGAGGAAGAATCACTGCTTACGTTATAGGTGCTGTTAACCCCTATGGCATCATAAAAAGGAGGTTTGGTATCATAACACAGCCAACAATTAGTAGTTACATTAGGATTAGTTTCATTTAACGTGCTATAAGCTGCTTGCATGACTGTCCATAGGGGATTTTCATTCACTACTTCTCTCATGGGCAGTAAGGTACTAGTCGTGATCAAGGAATTGCTAGTAGTCAAAGTTGTTTGCTCCAAAGGGTATGACTTTTTTTAGTCCTTTAACTACTATATTGGGACCTATTGCTTGAGGAGTGGGTCTCGCTACTTCCTTCTTTATAAAAATAAGACCTCCCGTATCTGTCCCAGGTTCTCAGTACCTTACTCCCCAAGTTTTTCCTATTTGCCAGATGGGGTCTGTGGGATTGGATATATTAATGTATAAATGCTTACAATTCCCAGGTAATATTGCTCCACCGTTGGAGTCTCACTTAAGAGGAATACATCCATAGGGTCCCCACTACACAGACAGGAATTTGTCTCTTCCTCCCCCTGGGGGCCAATCTGATGCTACCGTCTCGCATCCCCAATAGTCACAATAATATGAGTTGGGATGGTTACAGTACCCTTTCCCAGGGTTAGAGCTAGGGCAAAAGTAAAAGCCCTTAAAGTCTAGACATGGTTTTATGGGTACCGGTTGGCAAAGAGTCGTCTTAAAGCTGGGGCTTCCCACTACAGGTTTCTGGGCAATAATTTGTTGGTCTTCCCACCTAATTAAGCTCCATTTATAAGGCTGGTGGGGGTTTTCTCTTCCTTGGGCTGACCCTGATACCATTTGTAATAGACCTATTATCCAAATGCTTAGATTTAGGGTTGAGAAGAGTGGTGTGACTTTTCTATTGCCATTAGCATTCCAGGCATTCTGACAATCTCTTAGAATTTTACATTTGTTTTCAGAGAGGGCTAGGAGGTTCCGGGGAAGTTTTGAGATGGTTTGTTTTGGGAGTTGTAAGTCAAGGAGTCTCTTGAGCCCTTCCTGGAGGTGGTTCATTAACCCCAGTCCCCACAGTAGTACGCCTCTGCCTTTTTCCTTGCCTACTCTGTTGCCTAGAGCAGCGAGGTGTACCATCTTCTTGGCAGCAGTCGTATTCTTCAGGGGAACCTCCTTTATTTTAATCGGCCTTGACTTACACACACCCTTATTTTTTTATCTTTCAGTTCCCAACTTCCCAAGCTCCACACCTCACTCTAGCTACTGCTTTTCAGCAAAGTACCTGTATGGTCTTAGCTTTTATCAGACAAAGTTCGTCTGTTTGGAAACGATACTTTCCAGGATTTATACCTCTTTTTTTTTTTTTTTGTAAAATTATCCCACCACTCTTCAGAATCCTTTATCAGTTTTCTAGTTGCTACCCGCCCCACTCAAAGTGCTCAGTTAGTTAGTTTCCTCCCATTATTGTAACACTTATGACAAATACCGCTAGGAGGACTCCCATAGAGACAATGGACCCACCACTTTTCTTTACAATTTCTACACTTATACAAATAAAAGGATAACAAATACAGCTTAGGTTGTTACAAAAGATAATTTCACTCATCCGTTTTCCTCCGAAAGGTAATTTTCATATTGTCCAGATTCTTGGTCGCTTCCCAGTGAGGATTACGAATTGGTCCTGTAATTCGATCAGCGTGAGTCCACCCCCTTTCAGCGGTCCGGACTGCAGTATCTGTGGTAAGCAAGACAAGAAAAGGCCCCTCCCAGCGGGGGGTTAGAGACGATTCTTTCCAAGTTTTAATTAATACTTTATCTCCCGGTTTAATTTTATGTGTTGCAATGTCTAGAGGCGGTCTTTGTACTATCAGTCCTTTTTGTATTAATTCCCGCCTTCTCTTCATAAGTTCCACAATATATTCCTGCAATACTTTTTCCTCTACCTTCGGGTGTTCGATAGGTGTTTCTAGGTCATACGGCATTCCATATAACATCTGAAAAGGGGAAATTCCAGTGTCTGTTCTGGGTTGTGTTCTCACATTTAATAGGGCCAAAGGTAGACATTTACCCAACTCCTTTTTGTTTCGATTATTAATTTGGTTAACTGTCTCTTAATTTCACCATTCATTCTTTCTACCCTCTCTGAGCTTTGAGGATGCCATGGTGTATAATATTCCCACTTAGTTCCTAAGGGACCTAGAATCTCTTTAATAACTTTCGAAGTGAAATGGGGCCCCCTGTCAGAGTCAATTACTGCTATGTTTCCGTACCGTGGTATAATATTTTCTAACAATGTTTTGGCCACAGTTTTTGCTGTGGCTCGAGCTACTGGGAGGGCTTCTACAAAATGAGTCAAGTGGTCCACCAGAACTAGAAGGTATTTATATCTCCCAGCTTTTGGAAGCTCAGTAAAATCAATCTGTATTTTCTCAAAGGGTCTTTTTGCTAACTCACGCCCTCCATGTACTCTTTCTCTAAGTTGTTGCTTATTCACTTTCTGGCATGTGAGGCACTCTCCAACAATTTTCTTAGCTATATCATATATTCCTATACACATATATTTAGCCCCAAATTGGTCCACTAATGCCTGTACCCTGCAGTGGGTTTGCCTGTGAAATTCCCTCATTATTCTCCATGCGGCCCCCTTCGGGAGAACTTCCCTTCCATCCGATAACAACCATTTTCCTTCCTTTTCAGTGACCCCTAATTGCTTGAGTTTTTCTTTTTCTTGGATGATAAAGCTCATGGTATGATTTACTTTAATTTGCGTTTGTTCTGCCTCTTTTAGTACTACTAAAGCGGCTTGCTTTGCTTCTTCGTCTGCTATGTTGTTTCCCTTTATTCAAGGCGACACCCCCTTTTGGTGACCCCTTATGTGTACTACTGCAATTTGTTTAGGTCCTCTCAGAGCCTCTAGGGTCTCCCTGATCAATGCTTCATGTATGAGTCCTTTCCCTTGGGAGTTCACTAAACCTCGTTCCTCCCAGATTTTTCCAAACATATGAACCACTCCATAGGCATATTTGGAATCGGTAAAGACAGTTCCTATTTTATCTTTTAGTATTTGTAAAGCCCACAATACAGCATATAGTTCACAAGCCTGAGCAGACCAGGTCACATTAAGAGGACCTGATTCCCTTACTTTTAGGGTCTTGCCATCTATTATAGCGTATCCTCATTTTCGCTTCCCATCTACTACTTGGGATGACCCATCTACAAATAGTTTTTCCCCATCTTGCAGTTCTTCCTCTAAATCTTCTCTAATTTTGGTTTGATATTCTATTAATTGTGCACAATTATGGGTTAGGTATTCACTCGGTTCCTCATACAGGAATTGGGCCGGGTTTTGCAAACTTGTAGTCTCGAGTTCTAACTTGGGGGAATGTATAAGGATGCCCTCATATTTCAGTAGTCTTGCATCCGTAATCCACTTGTCTGCTTTTTGTTGCAAGATCCTCCGTATATTATGGGGTGTATATACTTTCAATTCTCCTCCCAAAGTTATTTTTCTAGCTTCTTCGACTAAGAGAGCCGTGGCTACTGTAGCTTGCAAGCAAGTGGGCCATCCCCTCCTAACTGGATCTAGCAGTTTTGACAGATAGCCTATAGGTTTCTTCCTTCCTGCCCAATCCTGAGTTAATATACCAAATGCTGTTCCCCCTTCAGTATTTACAAATAGATAGAAAGGTCTTTTGATATCAGGTAGACTTAATACTGGAGTGTTCACCAGTTCAGTTTTTAAGTTTTCTAAGTTTTGCTCATCATCTGGGCTCCATTTCATTAGCCCTTCTCCCACTAACTTTTGATACAAAAACTTCACTTTGTTACTATAGTCCTCGATCCAGTGTCTGCAATAACCTACAAGTCCTAATAACTGTCTTACTTGCCTTTTATTTTTAGGCGTTTGGAGCGAGAGGATACCCTTCAACTCCTGCAGAGGGAGAACCTTGACAAGGAGTTGTGGGACTGACCATGCACAAAAGAGGAAGAAGAAGAAGAAGAAGAAGAAGAGGTGAGTGGTCCCGTGGCATCTTTTCCAAAGCGTGACAAGTAGCGATGACGAGCAGACTTTTTCCCTTCCACAACTTGTTTGGCTGCTGTGCTTCTTGGGCAGGGATGCATGAGAAGCGCTCTGGTCCCTGCCAGGCACTTGTATTGCCCGCAGGGAGAGCTGAGAAGTGGCAGCTGCGGCTTCCAGCATGGTGGAGCATGAGCAGCCGGCTCCCAGGCCAAATGGCCCAAAGAAACGGTGGCAAGGGGCCATGCTGAGAACTGCAGAGGAAGGCAAAAAGCCTCCGGGGACCAGTGCCAATGTGCCCCGGGGGAAAAAATTCCTTGCTGAGCCCAGTGCTGGCCATGGGCTGTTTCCTGAGCATGTGAGCCAGACCTGGCTCCTTGTCCCACAGGCAGCTCATGCTTCCCAGGAGCTGCCCAAGCCCTATCCTCCCTTGAGCTGGAGCTATGTCGCGGACTTGCCAGAGTGCCCAAGTGCCTCTGAGCTGATGGACCTTGTGGGCAAGAATCCTTGCTGTCCCTGTGTAGGACACCAGTGGGTGTTCCAAAGCACTGCAAGCCCTTGCAAGCCCTTGCAAACCGTCGACATCCTATCTCTTACGGCTCCTGAGTGTTGCTCTGTAGGAGATGAGGATGGTGAGCTCTGCAGTGCTCCTCAAGAAGGAATTGCCTTGGTCTTGCCACTGCTATCCAGTTGAAAAGGATTTGCATCCATGAGCTGAGCTTGAAGGTGGCCCTGCCAGCAGACTGTCTTGCAGCGGAGAACCTCCAGCAGCCTCATGCAAGGTTTTCTTCCCTCAGCCCCTGGCCTGTGATTCCAGCAGCTCCTCAAGTGCTTCCTGTCAGCTGTGCTGGGGCTGCCCCCGGGCCAGCTCTGGCAGTGGACACGGGAGGCTGCTCCTCTGGATCCTGCGTGGGGCCTGGTGACCACTGCGTTGCCGGGTGCTGGCATTGTGACATGGGGGTGACACAGCCGCATATGTGCAGCCCTTTGGAGGAAGCCTTTGGGGTGCTGGCTCTGAATCAGTCCCTGTAGCTACAAAATAGGGGAGTAAGCAACCTAAGAGTGTCCCTTTTTTGCGAAAAGACAGTGTGGATTTGTTGCCAGTGCAGCCTTCCTTCCAGTAGCAATACTGCCTGTGGTATCATGTATGGAGGCCTCAGGGCTCGCTCAGGGCTTGTCACGCAGAACTGCAGGCCTGACAGAGCAGAACTGCTCTCCTCTCCTCTCCTCTCCTCTCCTCTCCTCTCTTCTCTTCTCCTCTCCTCTTCTCTTCTCTCCTGTCTGCCAGTCCAATATCTAAGAGACTGTTTGCCTGAAAGGACCGAGGGTTTTCAGTTCCAAAATCAATTTCAAGGACACGTAACACAATGAATTTTATTTTATTTTGTTGTTAATTTATTAATTTTCTTGATTTTATGTTAATTCGTGTTATGTTATTTCATGTCATTTTTTTTCCCTTTGTGACTCTGTTTCAGAAGCCAGGCTCACAAGCATTAGCTCAAGCGCAAGTGTAGCCAGGAGTAGGCTGAGGCATTCTTCAGTTTAGCCTGAGAAAAGATCCCTTGCAGGCTGGCAAAGGCAAGTCCCAGAGCTGCAGAGAGCAGCAGCAGGAATAGAGGCCAAGCTGTGCGCGGTTCCTGCAGAGGGAGAACCTTGACAAGGAGTTGTGGGACTGACCACGCACAAAAGAGGAGGAAGAAGAAGAAGAAGAAGAAGAAGAGGAAGAAGAGGAAGAAGAGGAAGAAGTGGTGAGTGGTACCGTGGCATTTCTTCCAAAGCGTGACATGTAGCGATGCCGAGCAGACCTTTTGCCTTCCACAACTTGTTTGGCTGCTGTGCTTCTTGGGCAGGGATGCATGAGAAGCGCTCTGGTCCCTGCCAGGCGCTTGTGTTAGCTGCAGGGAGAGCTGAGAAGTGGCAGCTGCGGCTGCCAGCATGGTGGAGCATGAGCAGCTGGCTCCCAGGCCAAATGGCCCAAAGAAATGGTGGCAAGGGGCGGTGCTGAGAAGTGCAGAGGAAGGCAAAAAACCGCCGGGGACCAGTGCCAATGTGGCCCGGGGGAAAAAGTTCCTTGCTGAGCCCAGTGCTGGCCATGGGCTGTTCCCTGAGCATGTGAGCCAGACGTGGCTCCTTGTCCCACAGGCTGCTCATGCTTGCCAGGAGCTGCCCAAGCCCTATCCTCCCTTGAGCTGGAGCTATGTCGCGGACTTGCCAGAGTGCCCAAGTGCCTCTGAGCTGATAGACCTTGTGGGCAAGAATCCTTGCTGTCCCTGTGTAGGACACCAGTGGGTGTTCCAAAGCACTGCAAGCCCTTGCAAGCCCTTGCAAGCCCTCGACATCCTATCTCTTACGGCTCCTGAGCGTTGCTGTGTAGGAGATGAGGATGGTGAGCTGTGCAGTGCTCCTCAAGAAGGAATTGCCTTGGTCTTGCCACTGCTATCCAGTTGAAAAGGATTTGCATCCATGAGCCGAGCTTGGAAGGCGGCCCTGCCAGCAGATTGTCTTGCAGCGGAGAACCTCCAGCAGCCTCATGCAAGGTTTTCTTCCCTCAGGCCCTGGCCTGTGATTCCAGCAGCTCCTCAAGTGCTTCCTGTCAGATGTGCTGGGGCTGCCCCCGGGCCAGCTCTGGCAGTGGACACGGGAGGCTGCTCCTCTGGATCCTGCGTGGGGCCTGGTGACCACTGCGTTGCCGGGTGCTGGCATTGTGACATGGGGGTGACACAGCCGCATATGTGCAGCCCTTTGGAGGAAGCCTTTGGGGTGCTGGCTCCAAATCAGTCCCTGTAGCTACAAAATAGGGGAGTAAGCAACCTAATAGTGTCCCTTTTTTGCAAAAAGACAGTGTGGATTTGTTGCCAGTGCAGCCTTACTTCCAGTAGCAATACTGCCTGTAGTATCATGTATGGAGGCCTCAGGGCTCGCTCAGGGCTTGTCACGCAGAACTGCAGGCCTGACAGAGCAGAACTGCTCTCCTCTCCTCTTCTCTCCTCTCCTCTCCTCTCCTCTCCTCTCCTCTCCTCTCCTCTCCTCTCCTCTCCTCTCCTCTCCTCTCCTCTCCTCTCCTCTCCTCTTCTCTTCTCTCCTGTCCGCCAGTCCAATACCTAAGAGACTGTTTGCCTGAAAGGACAGAGGGTTTTCAGTTCCAAAATCAATTTCAAGGACACATAACACAATGAATTTTATTTTATTTTGTTGTTAATTTATTAATTTTCTTGATTTGATGTTAATTCATGTTATGTTTCTTCGTGTCATTTTTTTTCCCTTTGTGACTCTGTTTCAGAAGCCAGGCTCACAAGCATTAGCTCAAGCTCAAGTGTAACCAGGAGTAGGCTGAGGCATTCTTCAGTTTAGCCTGAGAAAAGATCCCTTGCAGGCTGGCAAAGGCAAGTCCCAGAGCTGCAGAGAGCAGCAGCAGGAATAGAGGCCAAGCTGTCCGCGGTTCCTGCAGAGGGAGAACCTTGACAAGGAGTTGTGGGACTGACCATGCACAAAAGAGGAGGAAGAAGAAGAAGAAGAAGAAGAAGAAGAAGAAGAAGAAGAGGAAGAAGAGGAAGAAGAGGTGAGTGGTACCGTGGCATCTCTTCCACTCTTCCAAAGCGTGACATGTAGCACTGACGAGCAGACTTTTTGCCTTCGACAACTTGTTTGGCTGCTGTGCTTCTTGGGCAGAGATGAATGAGACGCGCTCTGGTCCCTGCCAGGCGCTTGTGTTACCTGCAGGGAGAGCGGATAAGTGGCAGCTGCGGCTGCCAGCATGGTGGAGCATGAGCAGCCAGCTCCCAGGCCAAATGGCCCAAAGAAATGGTGGCAAGGGGCGGTGCTGAGAAGTGCAGAGGAAGGCAAAAAACCGCCGGGGACCAGTGCCAATGTGCCCCGGGGGAAAAAGTTCCTTGCTGAGCCCAGTGCTGGCCATGGGCTGTTCCCTGAGCATGTGAGCCAGACCTGGCTCCTTGTCCCACAGGCTGCTCATGCTTCCCAGGAGCTGCCCAAGCCCTATCCTCCCTTGAGCTGGAGCTATGTCGCGGACTTGCCAGAGTGCCCAAGTGCCTCTGAGCTGATAGACCTTGTGGGCAAGAATGCTTGCTTTCCCTGTGTAGGACACCAGTGGGTGTTCCAAAGCACTGCAAGCCCTTGCAAGGCCTTGCAAGCCCTTGCAAGCCCTCGACATCCTATCTCTTACGGCTCCTGAGCGTTGCTCTGTAGGAGATGAGGATGGTGAGCTGTGCAGTGCTCCTCAAGAAGGAATTGCCTTGGTCTTGCCACTGCTATCCAGTTGAAAAGGATTTGCATCCATGAGCCGAGCTTGGAAGGTGGCCCTGCCAGCAGATTGTCTTGCAGCGGAGAACCTCCAGCAGCCTCATGCAAGGTTTTCTTCCCTCAGCCCCTGGCCTGTGATTCCAGCAGCTCCTCAAGTGCTTCCTGTCAGATGTGCTGGGGCTGCCCCCGGGCCAGCTCTGGCAGTGGACACGGGAGGCTGCTCCTCTGGATCCTGCGTGGGGCCTGGTGACCACTGCGTTTCTGGGTGCTGGCATTGTGACATGGGGGTGACACAGCCGCATATGTGCAGCCCTTTGGAGGAAGCCTTTGGGGTGCTGGCTCCAAATCAGTCCCTGTAGCTACAAAATAGGGGAGTAAGCAACCTAATAGAGTCCCTTTTTTGCAAAAAGACAGTGTGGATTTGTTGCCAGTGCAGCCTTCCTTCCAGTAGCAATACTGCCTGTAGTATCATGTATGGAGGCCTCAGGGCTCGCTCAGGGCTTGTCACGCAGAACTGCAGGCCTGGCAGAGCAGAACTGCTCTCCTCTCCTCTCCTCTCCTCTCCTCTCCTCTCCTCTCCTCTCCTCTCCTCTCCTCTCCTCTCCTCTCCTCTCCTCTCCTCTCCTCTCCTCTCCTCTCCTCTCCTCTCCTCTCCTCTCCTCTCCTCTCCTCTTCTCTCCTCTCCTCTTCTCTCCTCTCCTCTCCTCTCCTCTCCTCTCCTCTCCTCTCCTCTCCTCTCCTCTCCTCTCCTCTCCTCTCCTCTTCTCTTCTCTCCTGTCCGCCAGTCCAATACCTAAGAGACTGTTTGCCTGAAAGGACAGAGGGTTTTCAGTTCCAAAATCAATTTCAAGGACACATAACACAATGAATTTTATTTTATTTTGTTGTTAATTTATTAATTTTCTTGATTTGATGTTAATTCATGTTATGTTTCTTCGTGTCATTTTTTTTCCCTTTGTGACTCTGTTTCAGAAGCCAGGCTCACAAGCATTAGCTCAAGCCCAAGTGTAGCCAGGAGTAGGCTGAGGCATTCTTCAGTTTAGCCTGAGAAAAGATCCCTTGCAGGCTGGCAAAGGCAAGTCCCAGAGCTGCAGAGAGCAGCAGCAGGAATAGAGGCCAAGCTGTCCGCGGTTCCTGCAGAGGGAGAACCTTGACAAGGAGTTGTGGGACTGACCATGCACAAAAGAGGAGGAAGAAGAAGAAAAAGAAGAAGAAGAAGAAGAAGAGGAAGAAGAGGAAGAAGAGGTGAGTGGTACCGTGGCATGTCTTCCAAAGCGTGACATGTAGCGATGATGAGCAGACTTTTTGCCTTCCACAACTTGTTTGGCTGCTGTGCTTCTTGGGCAGGGATGCATGAGAAGCGCTCTGGTCCCTGCCAGGCGCTTGTGTTAGCTGCAGGGAGAGCTGAGAAGTGGCAGCTGCGGCTGCCAGCATGGTGGAGCATGAGCAGCCGGCTCCCAGGCCAAATGGCCCAAAGAAATGGTGGCAAGGGGCGGTGCTGATAACTGCAGAGGAAGGCATAAAACCGCCGGGGACAAGTGCCAATGTGGCCCGGGGGAAAAAGTTCCTTGCTGAGCCCAGTGCTGGCCATGGGCTGTTCCCTGAGCATGTGAGCCAGACGTGGCTCCTTGTCCCACAGGCTGCTCATGCTTCCCAGGAGCTGCCCAAGCCCTATCCTCCCTTGAGCTGGAGCTATGTCGCGGACTTGCCAGAGTGCCCAAGTGCCTCTGAGCTGATAGACCTTGTGGGCAAGAATCCTTGCTGTCCCTGTGTAGGACACCAATGGGTGTTCCAAAGCACTGCAAGCCCTTGCAAGCCCTTGCAAGCCCTTGCAAGCCCTTGACATCCTATCTCTTACGGCTCCTGAGCGTTGCTCTGTAGGAGATGAGGATGGTGAGCTGTGCAGTGCTCCTCAAGAAGGAATTGCCTTGGTCTTGCCACTGCTATCCAGTTGAAAAGGATTTGCATCCATGAGCCGAGCTTGGAAGGTGGCCCTGCCAGCAGATTGTCTTGCAGCGGAAAACCTCCAGCAGCCTCATGCAAGGTTTTCTTCCCTCAGCCCCTGGCCTGTGATTCCAGCAGCTCCTCAAGTGCTTCCTGTCAGATGTGCTGGGGCTGCCCCCGGGCCAGCTCTGGCAGTGGACACGGGAGGCTGCTCCTCTGGATCCTGCGTGGGGCCTGGTGACCACTGCGTTGCCGGGTGCTGGCATTGTGACATGGGGGTGACACAGCCACATATGTGCAGCCCTTTGGAGGAAGCCTTTGGGGTGCTGGCTCCAAATCAGTCCCTGTAGCTACAAAATAGGGGAGTAAGCAACCTAATAGTGTCCCTTTTTTGCAAAAAGACAGTGTGGATTTGTTGCCAGTGCAGCCTTACTTCCAGTAGCAATACTGCCTGTAGTATCATGTATGGAGGCCTCAGGGCTCGCTCAGGGCTTGTCACGCAGAACTGCAGGCCTGACAGAGCAGAACTGCTCTCCTCTCCTCTCCTCTCCTCTCCTCTCCTCTCCTCTCCTCTCCTCTCCTCTCCTCTCCTCTCCTCTTCTCTCCTCTTCTCTCCTCTCCTCTCCTCTTCTCTCCTCTCCTCTCCTCTCCTCTCCTCTCCTCTCCTCTCCTCTCCTCTCCTCTCCTCTCCTCTTCTCTTCTCTCCTGTCCGCCAGTCCAATACCTAAGAGACTGTTTGCCTGAAAGGACAGAGGGTTTTCAGTTCCAAAATCAATTTCAAGGACACATAACACAATGAATTTTATTTTATTTTGTTGTTAATTTATTAATTTTCTTGATTTGATGTTAATTCATGTTATGTTTCTTCGTGTCATTTTTTTTCCCTTTGTGACTCTGTTTCAGAAGCCAGGCTCACAAGCATTAGCTCAAGCCCAAGTGTAGCCAGGAGTAGGCTGAGGCATTCTTCAGTTTAGCCTGAGAAAAGATCCCTTGCAGGCTGGCAAAGGCAAGTCCCAGAGCTGCAGAGAGCAGCAGCAGGAATAGAGGCCAAGCTGTCCGCGGTTCCTGCAGAGGGAGAACCTTGACAAGGAGTTGTGGGACTGACCATGCAGAAAAGAGGAGGAAGAAGAAGAAGAAGAAGAAGAAGAAGAGGAAGAAGAGGAAGAAGAGGTGAGTGGTACCGTGGCATCTCTTCCAAAGCGTGACATGTAGCACTGACGAGCAGACTTTTTGCCTTCCACAACTTGTTTGGCTGCTGTGCTTCTTGGGCAGGGATGCATGAGAAGCGCTCTGGTCCCTGCCAGGCGCTTGTGTTACCTGCAGGGAGAGCTGACAAGTGGCAGCTGCGGCTGCCAGCATGGTGGAGCATGAGCAGCCGGCTCCCAGGCCAAATGGCCCAAAGAAATGGTGGCAAGGGGCGGTGCTGAGAACTGCAGAGGAAGGCAAAAAACCGCCGGGGACCAGTGCCAATGTGGCCCGGGGGAAAAAGTTCCTTGCTGAGCCCAGTGCTGGCCATGGGCTGTTCCCTGAGCATGTGAGCCAGACCTGGCTCCTTGTCCCACAGGCTGCTCATGCTTGCCAGGAGCTGCCCAAGCCCTATCCTCCCTTGAGCTGGAGCTATGTCGCGGACTTGCCAGAGTGCCCAAGTGCCTCTGAGCTGATAGACCTTGTGGGCAAGAATCCTTGCTGTCCCTGTGTAGGACACCAGTGGGTGTTCCAAAGCACTGCAAGCCCTTGCAAGCCCTTGCAAGCCCTCGACATCCTATCTCTTACGGCTCCTGAGCGTTGCTGTGTAGGAGATGAGGATGGTGAGCTGTGCAGTGCTCCTCAAGAAGGAATTGCTTTGGTCTTGCCACTGCTATCCAGTTGAAAAGGATTTGCATCCATGAGCCGAGCTTGGAAGGTGGCCCTGCCAGCAGATTGTCTTGCAGCGGAGAACCTCCAGCAGCCTCATGCAAGGTTTTCTTCCCTCAGCCCCTGGCCTGTGATTCCAGCAGCTCCTCAAGTGCTTCCTGTCAGATGTGCTGGGGCTGCCCCCGGGCCAGCTCTGGCAGTGGACACGGGAGGCTGCTCCTCTGGATCCTGCGTGGGGCCTGGTGACCACTGCGTTTCTGGGTGCTGGCATTGTGACATGGGGGTGACACAGCCGCATATGTGCAGCCCTTTGGAGGAAGCCTTTGGGGTGCTGGCTCCAAATCAGTCCCTGTAGCTACAAAATAGGGGAGTAAGCAACCTAATAGAGTCCCTTTTTTGCAAAAAGACAGTGTGGATTTGTTGCCAGTGCAGCCTTCCTTCCAGTAGCAATACTGCCTGTAGTATCATGTATGGAGGCCTCAGGGCTCGCTCAGGGCTTGTCACGCAGAACTGCAGGCCTGACAGAGCAGAACTGCTCTCCTCTCCTCTCCTCTTCTCTCCTCTCCTCTCCTCTCCTCTCCTCTCCTCTCCTCTCCTCTCCTCTCCTCTCCTCTCCTCTCCTCTCCTCTCCTCTCTTCTCCTCTCCTCTCCTCTCCTCTCCTCTTCTCTCCTGTCCGCCAGTGCAATATCTAAGAGACTGTTTGCCTGAAAGGACAGAGGGTTTTCAGTTCCAAAATCAATTTCAAGGACACATAACACAATGAATTTTATTTTATTTTGTTGTTAATTTATTAATTTTCTTGATTTGATGTTAATTCATGTTATGTTTCTTCGTGTCATTTTTTTTCCCTTTGTGACTCTGTTTCAGAAGCCAGGCTCACAAGCATTAGCTCAAGCCCAAGTGTAGCCAGGAGTAGGCTGAGGCATTCTTCAGTTTAGCCTGAGAAAAGATCCCTTGCAGGCTGGCAAAGGCAAGTCCCAGAGCTGCAGAGAGCAGCAGCAAGAATAGAGGCCAAGCTGTCCGCGGTTCCTGCAGAGGGAGAACCTTGACAAGGAGTTGTGGGACTGACCATGCACAAAAGAGGAGGAAGAAGAAGAAAAAGAAGAAGAAGAAGAAGAAGAGGAAGAAGAGGAAGAAGAGGTGAGTGGTACCGTGGCATGTCTTCCAAAGCGTGACATGTAGCGATGATGAGCAGACTTTTTGCCTTCCACAACTTGTTTGGCTGCTGTGCTTCTTGGGCAGGGATGCATGAGAAGCGCTCTGGTCCCTGCCAGGCGCTTGTGTTAGCTGCAGGGAGAGCTGAGAAGTGGCAGCTGCGGCTGCCAGCATGGTGGAGCATGAGCAGCCGGCTCCCAGGCCAAATGGCCCAAAGAAATGGTGGCAAGGGGCGGTGCTGATAACTGCAGAGGAAGGCATAAAACCGCCGGGGACAAGTGCCAATGTGGCCCGGGGGAAAAAGTTCCTTGCTGAGCCCAGTGCTGGCCATGGGCTGTTCCCTGAGCATGTGAGCCAGACCTGGATCCTTGTCCCACAGGCTGCTCATGCTTCCCAGGAGCTGCCCAAGCCCTATCCTCCCTTGAGCTGGAGCTATGTCGCGGACTTGCCAGAGTGCCCAAGTGCCTCTGAGCTGATAGACCTTGTGGGCAAGAATCCTTGCTGTCCCTGTGTAGGACACCAGTGGGTGTTCCAAAGCACTGCAAGCCCTTGCAAGCCCTTGCAAGCCCTTGCAAGCCCTTGACATCCTATCTCTTACGGCTCCTGAGCGTTGCTGTGTAGGAGATGAGGATGGTGAGCTGTGTAGTGCTCCTCAAGAAGGAATTGCCTTGGTCTTGCCACTGCTATCCAGTTGAAAAGGATTTGCATCCATGAGCCGAGCTTGGAAGGCGGCCCCGCCAGCAGATTGTCTTGCAGCGGAAAACCTCCAGCAGCCTCATGCAAGGTTTTCTTCCCTCAGCCCCTGGCCTGTGATTCCAGCAGCTCCTCAAGTGCTTCCTGTCAGATGTGCTGGGGCTGCCCCCGGGCCAGCTCTGGCAGTGGACACGGGAGGCTGCTCCTCTGGATCCTGCGTGGGGCCTGGTGACCACTGCGTTGCCGGGTGCTGGCATTGTGCCATGGGGGTGACACAGCCACATATGTGCAGCCCTTTGGAGGAAGCCTTTGGGGTGCTGGCTCCAAATCAGTCCCTGTAGCTACAAAATAGGGGAGTAAGCAACCTAATAGTGTCCCTTTTTTGCAAAAAGACAGTGTGGATTTGTTGCCAGTGCAGCCTTACTTCCAGTAGCAATACTGCCTGTAGTATCATGTATGGAGGCCTCAGGGCTCGCTCAGGGCTTGTCACGCAGAACTGCAGGCCTGACAGAGCAGAACTGCTCTCCTCTCCTCTCCTCTCCTCTCCTCTCCTCTCCTCTCCTCTCCTCTCCTCTCCTCTCCTCTCCTCTCCTCTCCTCTCCTCTCCTCTCCTCTCCTCTCCTCTCCTCTCCTCTCCTCTCCTCTCCTCTTCTCTCCTCTCCTCTCCTCTTCTCTCCTCTCCTCTCCTCTCCTCTCCTCTCCTCTCCTCTCCTCTCCTCTCCTCTCCTCTTCTCTTCTCTCCTGTCCGCCAGTCCAATACCTAAGAGACTGTTTGCCTGAAAGGACAGAGGGTTTTCAGTTCCAAAATCAATTTCAAGGACACATAACACAATGAATTTTATTTTATTTTGTTGTTAATTTATTAATTTTCTTGATTTGATGTTAATTCATGTTATGTTTCTTCGTGTCATTTTTTTTCCCTTTGTGACTCTGTTTCAGAAGCCAGGCTCACAAGCATTAGCTCAAGCCCAAGTGTAGCCAGGAGTAGGCTGAGGCATTCTTCAGTTTAGCCTGAGAAAAGATCCCTTGCAGGCTGGCAAAGGCAAGTCCCAGAGCTGCAGAGAGCAGCAGGAGGAATAGAGGCCAAGCTGTCCGCGGTTCCTGCAGAGGGAGAACCTTGACAAGGAGTTGTGGGACTGACCATGCACAAAAGAGGAGGAAGAAGAAGAAGAAGAAGAAGAAGAAGAAGAAGAGGAAGAAGAGGAAGAAGAGGTGAGTGGTACCGTGGCATGTCTTCCAAAGCGTGACATGTAGCACTGACGAGCAGACTTTTTGCCTTCCACAACTTGTTTGGCTGCTGTGCTTCTTGGGCAGGGATGCATGAGAAGCGCTCTGGTCCCTGCCAGGCGCTTGTGTTAGCTGCAGGGAGAGCTGAGAAGTGGCAGCTGCGGCTGCCAGCATGGTGGAGCATGAGCAGCCGGCTCCCAGGCCAAACGGCCCAAAGAAATGGTGGCAAGGGGCCGTGCTGAGAACTGCAGAGGAAGGCAAAAAACCGCCGGGGACCAGTGCCAATGTGGCCCGGGGGAAAAAGTTCCTTGCTGAGCCCAGTGCTGGCCATGGGCTGTTCCCTGAGCATGTGAGCCAGACCTGGCTCCTTGTCCCACAGGCTGATCATGCTTCCCAGGAAATGCCCAAGCCCTATCCTCCCTTGAGCTGGAGCTATCTGGCGGACTTGCCAGAGTGCCCAAGTGCCTCTGAGCTGATAGACCTTGTGGGCAAGAATCCTTGCTGTCCCTGTGTAGGACACCAGTGGGTGTTCCAAAGCACTGCAAGCCCTTGCAAGCCCTTGCAAGGCCTCGACATCCTATCTCTTACGGCTCCTGAGCGTTGCTCTGTAGGAGATGAGGATGGTGAGCTGTGCAGTGGTCCTCAAGAAGGAATTGCCTTGGTCTTGCCACTGCTATCCAGTTGAAAAGGATTTGCATCCATGAGCCGAGCTTGGAAGGCGGCCCTGCCAGCAGATTGTCTTGCAGCGGAGAACCTCCAGCAGCCTCATGCAAGGTTTTCTTCCCTCAGCCCCTGGCCTGTGATTCCAGCAGCTCCTCAAGTGCTTCCTGTCAGATGTGCTGGGGCTGCCCCCGGGCCAGCTCTGGCAGTGGACACGGGAGGCTGCTCCTCTGGATCCTGCGTGGGGCCTGGTGACCACTGCGTTGCCGGGTGCTGGCATTGTGACATGGGGGTGACACAGCCGCATATGTGCAGCCCTTTGGAGGAAGCCTTTGGGGTGCTGGCTCCAAATCAGTCCCTGTAGCTACAAAATAGGGGAGTAAGCAACCTAATAGAGTCCCTTTTTTGCAAAAAGTCAGTGTGGATTTGTTGCCAGTGCAGCCTTCCTTCCAGTAGCAATACTGCCTGTGGTATCATGTATGGAGGCCTCAGGGCTCGCTCAGGGTTTGTCACGCAGAACTCCAGGCCTGACAGAGCACAACTGCTCTCCTCTCCTCTCCTCTCCTCTCCTCTCCTCTCCTCTCCTCTTCTCTCCTGTCTGCCAGGCCAATATCTAAGAGACTGTTTGCCTGAAAGGACAGAGGGTTTTCAGTTCCAAAATCAATGTCAAGGACACATAACACAATGAATTTTATTTTATTTTGTTGTTAATTTATTAATTTTCTTGATTTTATGTTAATTCATGTTATGTTATTTCATGTCATTTATTTTCCCTTTGTGACTCTGTTTCAGAACCCAGGCTCACAAGCATTAGCTCAAGCCCAAGTGTAGCCAGGAGTAGGCTGAGGCATTCTTCAGTTTAGCATGAGAAAAGATCCCTTGCAGGCTGGCAAAGGCAAGTCCCAGAGCTGCAGAGAGCAGCAGCAGGAATAGAGGCCAAGCTGTCCGCGGTTCCTGCAGAGGGAGAACCTTGACAAGGAGTTGTGGGACTGACCATGCACAAAAGAGGAGGAGGAAGAAGAAGAAGAAGAAGAAGAAGAAGAAGAAGAAGAAGAAGAAGAAGAAGAAGAGGAAGAAGAGGAAGAATAGGAAGAAGAGGTGAGTGGTACCGTGGCATCTCTTCCAAAGCGTGACATGTAGCGATGACGAGCAGACTTTTTGCGTTCCACAACTTGTTTGGCTGCTGTGCTTCATGGCCAGGGATGCATGAGAAGCGCTCCGGTCCCTGCCAGGCGCTTGTGTTACCTGCAGGGAGAGCTGACAAGTGGCAGCTGCAGCTGCCAGCATGGTGGAGCATGAGCAGCCGGCTCCCAGGCGAAATGGCCCAAAGAAATGGTGGCAAGGGGCCGTGCTGAGAACTGCAGAGGAAGGCAAAAAACCGCCGGGGACCAGTGCCAATGTGCCCCGGGGGAAAAAGGTCCTTGCTGAGCCCAGTGCTGGCCATGGGCTGTTCCCTGAGCATGTGAGCCAGACCTGGCTCCTTGTCCCACAGGCTGCTCATGCTTCCCAGGAGCTGCCCAAGCCCTATCCTCCCTTGAGCTGGAGCTATCTGGCGGACTTGCCAGAGTGCCCAAGTGCCTCTGAGCTGATAGACCTTGTGGGCAAGAATCCTTGCTGTCCCTGTGTAGGACACCAGTGGGTGTTCCAAAGCACTGCAAGCCCTTGCAAGCCCTTGCAAGCCCTCGACATCCTATCTCTTACGGCTCCTGAGCGTTGCTCTGTAGGAGATGAGGATGGTGAGCTGTGCAGTGCTCCTCAAGAAGGAATTGCCTTGGTCTTGCCACTGCTATCCAGTTGAAAAGGATTTGCATCCATGAGCTGAGCTTGGAAGGTGACCCTGCCAGCAGATTGTCTTGCAGGGGAGAACCTCCAGTAGCCTCATGCAAGGTTTTCTTCCCTCAGCCCCTGGCCTGTGATTCCAGCAGCTCCTCAAGTGCTTCCTGTCAGATGTGCTGGGGCTGCCCCCGGGCCAGCTCTGGCAGTGGACACGGGAGGCTGCTCCTCTGGATCCTGCGTGGGGCCTGGTGACCACTGCGTTGCCGGGTGCTGGCATTGTGCCATGGGGGTGACACAGCCGCATATGTGCAGCCCTTTGGAGGAAGCCTTTGGGGTGCTGGCTCCAAATCAGTCCCTGTAGCAACAAAATAGGGGAGTAAGCAACCTAATAGAGTCCCTTTTTTGCAAAAATACAGTGCGGATTTGTTGCCAGTGCAGCCTTCCTTCCAGTAGCAATACTGCCTGTAGTATCATGCATGGAGGCCTCAGGGCTCGCTCAGGGCTTGTCACGCAGAACTGCAGGCCTGACAGAGCAGAACTGCTCTCCTCTCCTCTCCTCTCCTCTCCTCTCCTCTCCTCTCCTCTCCTCTCCTCTCCTCTCCTCTCCTCTTCTCTCCTGTCCGCCAGTCCAATACCTAAGAGACTGTTTGCGTGAAAGGACAGAGGGTTTTCAGTTCCAAAATCTATTTCAAGGACACATAACACAATGAATTTTATTTTATTTTGTTGTTAATTTATTAATTTTCTTGATTTTATGTTAATTCATGTTATGTTATTTCATGTCATTTTTTTTCCCTTTGTGACTCTGTTTCAGAACCCAGGCTCACAAGCATTAGCTCAAGCCCAAGTGTAGCCAGGAGTAGACTGATGCATTCTTCAGTTTAACCTGAGAAAAGATCCCTTGCAGGCTGGCAAAGGCAAGTCCCAGAGCTGCAGAGAGCAGCAGCAGGAATAGAGGCCAAGCTGTCCGTGGTTCCTGCAGAGGGAGAACCTTGACAAGGAGTTGTGGGACTGACCATGCACAAAAGAGGAGGAAGAAGAAGAAGAAGAAGAAGAAGAAGAGGAAGAAGAGGAAGAAGAGGTGAGTGGTACCGTGGCATCTCTTCCAAAGCGTGACATGTAGCGATGACGAGCAGACTTTTTGCCTTCCACAACTTGTTTGGCTGCTGTGCTTCTTGGCCAGGGATGCATGAGAAGCGCTCTGGTCTCTGCCAGGCGCTTGTGTTAGCTGCAGGGAGAGCTGAGAAGTGGCAGCTGCGGCTGCCAGCATGGTGGAGCATGAGCAGCCGGCTCCCAGGCCAAATGGCCCAAAGAAATGGTGGCAAGGGGCCATGCTGAGAACTGCAGAGGAAGGCAAAAAACCGCCGGGGACCAGTGCCAATGTGCCCCGGGGGAAAAAGGTCCTTGCTGAGCCCAGTGCTGGCCATGGGCTGTTCCCTGAGCATGTGAGCCAGACCTGGCTCCTTGTCCCACAGGCTGCTCATGCTTCCCAGGAGCTGCCCAAGCCCTATCCTCCCTTGAGCTGGAGCTATCTGGTGGAATGCCAGAGTGCCCAAGTGCCTCTGAGCTGATAGACCTTGTGGGCAAGAATCCTTGCTGTCCCTATGTAGGACACCAGTGGGTGTTCCAAAGCACTGCAAGCCCTTGCAAGCCCTCGACATCCTATCTCTTACGGCTCCTGAGCGTTGCTCTGTAGGAGATGAGGATGGTGAGCTGTGCAGTGCTCCTCAAGAAGGAATTGCCTTGGTCTTGCCACTGCTATCCAGTTGAAAAGGATTTGCATCCATGAGCCGAGCTTGGAAGGTGGCCCTGCCAGCAGATTGTCTTGCAGCGGAGAACCTCCAGCAGCCTCATGCAAGGTTTTCTTCCCTCAGCCCCTGGCCTGTGATTCCAGCAGCTCCTCAAGTGCTTCCTGTGAGATGTGCTGGGGCTGCCCCCGGGCCAGCTCTGGCAGTGGACACGGGAGGCTGCTCCTCTGGATCCTGCGTGGGGCCTGGTGACCACTGCGTTGCCGGGTGCTGGCATTGTGACATGGGGGTGACACAGCCGCATATGTGCAGCCCTTTGGAGGAAGCCTTTGGGGTGCTGGCTCCAAATCAGTCCCTGTACCTACAAAATAGGGGAGTAAGCAACCTAATAGAGTCCCTTTTTTGCAAAAAGACAGTGTGGATTTGTTGCCAGTGCAGCCTTCCTTCCAGTAGCAATACTGCCTGTAGTATCATGTATGGAGGCCTCAGGGCTCGCTCAGGGCTTGTAATGCAGAACTGCAGGCCTGACAGAGCAGAACTGCTCTCCTCTCCTCTCCTCTCCTCTCCTCTCCTCTCCTCTCCTCTCCTCTCCTCTCCTCTCCTCTCCTCTCCTCTCCTCTCCTCTCCTCTCCTCTCCTCTCCTCTCCTCTCCTCTCCTCTCCTCTCCTCTTCTCTTCTCTCCTGTCCGCCAGTCCAATATCTAAGAGACTGTTTGCCTGAAAGGACAGAGGGGTTTCAGTTCCAAAATCAATGTCAAGGACACGTGACACAATGAATTTTATTTTATTTTGTTGTTAATTTATTAATTTTCTTGATTTTATGTTAATTCATGTTATGTTATTTCATGTCATTTTTTTTCCCTTTGTGACTCTGTTTCAGAACCCAGGCTCACAAGCATTAGCTCAAGCCCAAGTGTAGCCAGGAGTAGGCTGAGGCATTCTTCAGTTTAGCATGAGAAAAGATCCCTTGCAGGCTGGCAAAGGCAAGTCCCAGAGCTGCAGAGAGCAGCAGCAGGAATAGAGGCCAAGCTGTCCGCAGTTCCTGCAGAGGGAGAACCTTGACAAGGAGTTGTGGGACTGACCATGCACAAAATAGGAGGAAGAAGAAGAAGAAGAAGAAGAAGAAGAGGAAGAAGAGGAAGAAGAGGTGAGTGGTACCGTGGCATCTCTTCCAAAGCGTGACATGTAGCGATGACGAGCAGACTTTTTGCCTTCCACAACTTGTTTGGCTGCTGTGCTTCTTGGCCAGGGATGCATGAGAAGCGCTCTGGTCCCTGCCAGGCGCTTGTGTTACCTGCAGGGAGAGCTGAGAAGTGGCAGCTGCGGCTGCCAGCATGGTGGAGCATGAGCAGCCGGCTCCCAGGCCAAATGGCCCAAAGAAATGGTGGCAAGGGGCCGTGCTGAGAAGTGCAGAGGAAGGCAAAAAACCGCCGGGGACCAGTGCCAATGTGCCCCAGGGGAAACAGTTCCTTGCTGAGCCCAGTGCTGGCCATGGGCTGTTCCCTGAGCATGTGAGCCAGACCTGGCTCCTTGTCCCACAGGCTGCTCATGCTTGCCAGGAGCTGCCCAAGCCCTATCCTCCCTTGAGCTGGAGCTATCTGGCGGACTTGCCAGAGTGCCCAAGTGCCTCTGAGCTGATAGACCTTGTGGGCAAGAATCCTTGCTGTCCCTGTGTAGGACACCAGTGGGTGTTCCAAAGCACTGCAAGCCCTTGCAAGCCCTTGCAAGCCCTCGACATCCTATCTCTTACGGCTCCTGAGCGTTGCTCTGTAGGAGATGAGGATGGTGAGCTGTGCAGTGCTCCTCAAGAAGGAATTGCCTTGGTCTTGCCACTGCTATCCAGTTGAAAAGGATTTGCATCCATGAGCCGAGCTTGGAAGGTGGCCCTGCCAGCAGATTGTCTTGCAGCGGAGAACCTCCAGCAGCCTCATGCAAGGTTTTCTTCCCTCAGCCCCTGGCCTGTGATTCCAGCAGCTCCTCAAGTGCTTCCTGTCAGATGTGCTGGGGCTGCCCCCGGGCCAGCTCTGGCAGTGGACATGGGAGGCTGCTCCTCTGGATCCTGCGTGGGGCCTGGTGACCTGTGCGTTGCCGGGTGCTGGCATTGTGACATGGGGGTGACACAGCCGCATATGTGCAGCCCTTTGGAGGAAGCCTTTGGGGTGCTGGCTCCAAATCAGTCCCTGTACCTACAAAATAGGGGAGTAAGCAACCTAATAGAGTCCCTTTTTTGCAAAAAGACAGTGTGGATTTGTTGCCAGTGCAGCCTTCCTTCCAGTAGCAATACTGCCTGTAGTATCATGTATGGAGGCCTCAGGGCTCGCTCAGGGCTTGTCACGCAGAACTGCAGGCCTGACAGAGCAGAACTGCTCTCCTCTCCTCTCCTCTCCTCTCCTCTCCTCTCCTCTCCTCTCCTCTCCTCTCCTCTCCTCTCCTCTCCTCTCCTCTCCTCTCCTCTCCTCTCCTCTCCTCTCCTCTTCTCTCCTGTCCGCCAGTCCAATATCTAAGAGACTGTTTGCCTGAAAGGACAGAGGGTTTTCAGTTCCAAAATCAATGTCAAGGACACATGACACAATGAATTTTATTTTATTTTGTTGTTAATTTATTAATTTTCTTGATTTTATGTTAATTCATGTTATGTTATTTCATGTCATTTTTTTTCCCTTTGTGACTCTGTTTCAGAACCCAGGCTCACAAGTATTAGCTCAAGCCCAAGTGTAGCCAGGAGTAGGCTGAGGCATTCTTCAGTTTAGCATGAGAAAAGATCCCTTGCAGGCTGGCAAAGGCAAGTCCCAGAGCTGCAGAGAGCAGCAGCAGGAATAGAGGCCAAGCTGTCCGCGGTTCCTGCAGAGGGAGAACCTTGACAAGGAGTTGTGGGACTGACCATGCACAAAAGAGGAGGAAGAAGAAGAAGAAGAAGAAGAAGAAGAAGAAGAAGAGGAAGAAGAGGAAGAAGAGGTGAGTGGTACCGTGGCATCTCTTCCAAAGCGTGACATGTAGCGATGACGAGCAGACTTTTTGCCTTCCACAACTTGTTTGGCTGCTGTGCTTCTTGGGCAGGGATGCATGAGAAGCGCTCTGGTCCCTGCCAGGCGCTTGTGTTAGCTGCAGGGAGAGCTGAGAAGTGGCAGCTGCGGCTGCCAGCATGGTGGAGCATGAGCAGCCGGCTCCCAGGCCAAATGGCCCAAAGAAATGGTGGCAAGGGGCCGCGCTGAGAACTGCAGAGGAAGGCAAAAAACCGCCGGGGACCAGTGCCAATGTGCCCCAGGGGAAAAAGTTCCTTGCTGAGCCCAGTGCTGGCCATGGGCTGTTCCCTGAGCATGTGAGCCAGACCTGGCTCCTTGTCCCACAGGCTGCTCATGCTTCCCAGGAGCTGCCCAAGCCCTATCCTCCCTTGAGCTGGAGCTATCTGGCGGACTTGCCAGAGTGCCCAAGTGCCTCTGAGCTGATAGACCTTGTGGGCAAGAATCCTTGCTGTCCCTGTGTAGGACACCAGTGGGTGTTCCAAAGCACTGCAAGCCCTTGCAAGCCCTTGCAAGCCCTCGACATCCTATCTCTTACGGCTCCTGAGCGTTGCTGTGTAGGAGATGAGGATGGTGAGCTGTGCAGTGCTCCTCAAGAAGGAATTGCCTTGGTCTTGCCACTGCTATCCAGTTGAAAAGGATTTGCATCCATGAGCCGAGCTTGGAAGGTGGCCCTGCCAGCAGATTGTCTTGCAGCGGAGAACCTCCAGCAGCCTCATGCAAGGTTTTCTTCCCTCAGCCCCTGGCCTGTGATTCCAGCAGCTCCTCAAGTGCTTCCTGTCAGATGTGCTGGGGCTGCCCCCGGGCCAGCTCTGGCAGTGGACACGGGAGGCTGCTCCTCTGGATCCTGCGTGGGGCCTGGTGACCACTGCGTTGCCGGGTGCTGGCATTGTGACATGGGGGTGACACAGCCGCATATGTGCAGCCCTTTGGAGGAAGCCTTTGGGGTGCTGGCTCCAAATCAGTCCCTGTACCTACAAAATAGGGGAGTAAGCAACCTAATAGAGTCCCTTTTTTGCAAAAAGACAGTGTGGATTTGTTGCCAGTGCAGCCTTCCTTCCAGTAGCAATACTGCCTGTAGTATCATGTATGGAGGCCTCAGGGCTCGCTCAGGGCTTGTCACGCAGAACTGCAGGCCTGACAGAGCAGAACTGCTCTCCTCTCCTCTCCTCTGCTCTCCTCTCCTCTCCTCTCCTCTCCTCTCCTCTCCTCTCCTCTCTTCTCCTCTCCTCTCCTCTTCTCTTCTCTCCTGTCCGCCAGTCCAATATCTAAGAGACTGTTTGCCTGAAAGGACAGAGGGTTTTCAGTTCCAAAATCAATGTCAAGGACACATAACACAATGAATTTTATTTTATTTTGTTGTTAATTTATTAATTTTCTTGATTTTATGTTAATTCATGTTATGTTATTTCATGTCATTTTTTTTCCCTTTGTGACTCTGTTTCAGAACCCAGGCTCACAAGCATTAGCTCAAGCCCAAGTGTAGCCAGGAGTAGGCTGAGGCATTCTTCAGTTTAGCATGAGAAAAGATCCCTTGCAGGCTGGCAAAGGCAAGTCCCAGAGCTGCAGAGAGCAGCAGCAGGAATAGAGGCCAAGCTGTCCGCGGTTCCTGCAGAGGGAGAACCTTGACAAGGAGTTGTGGGACTGACCATGCACAAAAGAGGAGGAAGAAGAAGAAGAAGAAGAAGAAGAAGAGGAAGAAGAGGAAGAAGAGGTGAGTGGTACGGTGGCATCTCTTCCAAAGCGTGACATGTAGCGATGACGAGCAGACTTTTTGCCTTCCACAACTTGTTTGGCTGCTGTGCTTCTTGGCCAGGGATGCATGAGAAGCGCTCTGGTCCCTGCCAGGCGCTTGTGTTAGCTGCAGGGAGAGCTGAGAAGTGGCAGCTGCGGCTGCCAGCATGGTGGAGCATGAGCAGCCGGCTCCCAGGCCAAATGGCCCAAAGAAATGGTGGCAAGGGGCCGTGCTGAGAAGTGCAGAGGAAGGCAAAAAACCGCCGGGGACCAGTGCCAATGTGCCCCAGGGGAAAAAGTTCCTTGCTGAGCCCAGTGCTGGCCATGGGCTGTTCCCTGAGCATGTGAGCCAGACCTGGCTCCTTGTCCCACAGGCTGCTCATGCTTCCCAGGAGCTGCCCAAGCCCTATCCTCCCTTGAGCTGGAGCTATCTGGCAGACTTGCCAGAGTGCACAAGTGCCTCTGAGCTGATAGACCTTGTGGGCAAGAATCCTTGCTGTCCCTGTGTAGGACACCAGTGGGTGTTCCAAAGCACTGCAAGCCCTTGCAAGCCCTTGACATCCTATCTCTTACGGCTCCTGAGCGTTGCTCTGTAGGAGATGAGGATGGTGAGCTGTGCAGTGCTCCTCAAGAAGGAATTGCCTTGGTCTTGCCACTGCTATCCAGTTGAAAAGGATTTGCATCCATGAGCCGAGCTTGGTAGGTGGCCCTGCCAGCAGATTGTCTTGCAGCGGAGAACCTCCAGCAGCCTCATGCAAGGTTTTCTTCCCTCAGCCCCTGGCCTGTGATTCCAGCAGCTCCTCAAGTGCTTCCTGTCAGATGTACTGGGGCTGCCCCCGGGCCAGCTCTGGCAGTGGACACGGGAGGCTGCTCCTCTGGATCCTGCGTGGGGCCTGGTGACCACTGCGTTGCCGGGTGCTGGCATTGTGACATGGGGGTGACACAGCCGCATATGTGCAGCCCTTTGGAGGAAGCCTTTGGGGTGCTGGCTCCAAATCAGTCCCTGTACCTACAAAATAGGGGAGTAAGCAACCTAATAGAGTCCCTTTTTTGCAAAAAGACAGTGTGGATTTGTTGCCAGTGCAGCCTTCCTTCCAGTAGCAATACTGCCTGTAGTATCATGTATGGAGGCCTCAGGGCTCGCTCAGGGCTTGTCACGCAGAACTGCAGGCCTGACAGAGCAGAACTGCTCTCCTCTCCTCTCCTCTCCTCTCCTCTCCTCTCCTCTCCTCTCCTCTCCTCTCCTCTCCTCTCCTCTCCTCTTCTCTCCTCACCTCTCCTCTCCTCTCCTCTCCTCTCCTCTCCTCTTCTCTTCTCTCCTGTCCGCCAGTCCAATATCTAAGAGACTGTTTGCCTGAAAGGACAGAGGGTTTTCAGTTCCAAAATCAATGTCAAGGACACATGACACAATGAATTTTATTTTATTTTGTTGTTAATTTATTAATTTTCTTGATTTTATGTTAATTCATGTTATGTTATTTCATGTCATTTTTTTTCCCTTTGTGACTCTGTTTCAGAACCCAGGCTCACAAGCATTAGCTCAAGCCCAAGTGTAGCCAGGAGTAGGCTGAGGCATTCTTCAGTTCAGCCTGAGAAAAGATCCCTTGCAGGCTGGCAAAGGCAAGTCCCAGAGCTGCAGAGAGCAGCAGCAGGAATAGAGGCCAAGCTGTCCGCGGTTCCTGCAGAGGGAGAACCTTGACAAGGAGTTGTGGGACTGACCATGCACAAAAGAGGAGGAAGAAGAAGAAGAAGAAGAAGAAGAAGAGGAAGAAGAGGAAGAAGAGGTGAGTGGTACGGTGGCATCTCTTCCAAAGCGTGACATGTAGCGATGACGAGCAGACTTTTTGCCTTCCACAACTTGTTTGGCTGCTGTGCTTCTTGGCCAGGGATGCATGAGAAGCGCTCTGGTCCCTGCCAGGCGCTTGTGTTAGCTGCAGGGAGAGCTGAGAAGTGGCAGCTGCGGCTGCCAGCATGGTGGAGCATGAGCAGCCGGCTCCCAGGCCAAATGGCCCAAAGAAATGGTGGCAAGGGGCCGCGCTGAGAACTGCAGAGGAAGGCAAAAAACCGCCGGGGACCAGTGCCAATGTGCCCCGGGGGAAAAAGTTCCTTGCTGAGCCCAGTGCTGGCCATGGGCTGTTCCCTGAGCATGTGAGCCAGACCTGGCTCCTTGTCCCACAGGCTGCTCATGCTTCCCAGGAAATGCCCAAGCCCTATCCTCCCTTGAGCTGGAGCTATGTCGCGGACTTGCCAGAGTGCCCAAGTGCCTCTGAGCTGATAGACCTTGTGGGCAAGAATCCTTGCTGTCCCTGTGTAGGACACCAGGGGGTCTTCCAAAGCACTGCAAGCCCTTGCAAGCCCTTGCAAGCCCTCGACATCCTATCTCTTACGGCTCCTGAGCGTTGCTCTGTAGGAGATGAGGATGGTGAGCTGTGCAGTGCTCCTCAAGAAGGAATTGCCTTGGTCTTGCCACTGCTATCCAGTTGAAAAGGATTTGCATCCATGAGCCGAGCTTGGAAGGTGGCCCTGCCAGCAGATTGTCTTGCAGCGGAGAACCTCCAGCAGCCTCATGCAAGGTTTTCTTCCCTCAGCCCCTGGCCTGTGATTCCAGCAGCTCCTCAAGTGCTTCCTGTCAGATGTGCTGGGGCTGCCCCCGGGCCAGCTCTGGCAGTGGACACGGGAGGCTGCTCCTCTGGATCCTGCGTGGGGCCTGGTGACCACTGCGTTGCCGGGTGCTGGCATTGTGACATGGGGGTGACACAGCCGCATATGTGCAGCCCTTTGGAGGAAGCCTTTGGGGTGCTGGCTCCAAATCAGTCCCTGTACCTACAAAATAGGGGAGTAAGCAACCTAATAGAGTCCCTTTTTTGCAAAAAGACAGTGTGGATTTGTTGCCAGTGCAGCCTTCCTTCCAGTAGCAATACTGCCTGTAGTATCATGTATGGAGGCCTCAGGGCTCGCTCAGGGCTTGTCACGCAGAACTGCAGGCCTGACAGAGCAGAACTGCTCTCCTCTCCTCTCCTCTCCTCTCCTCTCCTCTCCTCTCCTCTCCTCTCCTCTCCTCTCCTCTCCTCTCCTCTCCTCTCCTCTCCTCTCCTCTCCTCTCCTCTTCTCTTCTCTCCTGTCCGCCAGTCCAATATCTAAGAGACTGTTTGCCTGAAAGGACAGAGGGTTTTCAGTTCCAAAATCAATGTCAAGGACACGTGACACAATGAATTTTATTTTATTTTGTTGTTAATTTATTAATTTTCTTGATTTTATGTTAATTCATGTTATGTTATTTCATGTCATTTTTTTTCCCTTTGTGACTCTGTTTCAGAACCCAGGCTCACAAGCATTAGCTCAAGCCCAAGTGTAGCCAGGAGTAGGCTGAGGCATTCTTCAGTTTAGCATGAGAAAAGATCCCTTGCAGGCTGGCAAAGGCAAGTCCCAGAGCTGCAGAGAGCAGCAGCAGGAATAGAGGCCAAGCTGTCCGCAGTTCCTGCAGAGGGAGAACCTTGACAAGGAGTTGTGGGACTGACCATGCACAAAATAGGAGGAAGAAGAAGAAGAAGAAGAAGAAGAAGAGGAAGAAGAGGAAGAAGAGGTGAGTGGTACCGTGGCATCTCTTCCAAAGCGTGACATGTAGCGATGACGAGCAGACTTTTTGCCTTCCACAACTTGTTTGGCTGCTGTGCTTCTTGGCCAGGGATGCATGAGAAGCGCTCTGGTCCCTGCCAGGCGCTTGTGTTAGCTGCAGGGAGAGCTGAGAAGTGGCAGCTGCGGCTGCCAGCATGGTGGAGCATGAGCAGCCGGCTCCCAGGCCAAATGGCCCAAAGAAATGGTGGCAAGGGGCCGTGCTGAGAACTGCAGAGGAAGGCAAAAAACCGCCGGGGACCAGTGCCAATGTGCCCCAGGGGAAACAGTTCCTTGCTGAGCCCAGTGCTGGCCATGGGCTGTTCCCTGAGCATGTGAGCCAGACCTGGCTCCTTGTCCCACAGGCTGCTCATGCTTCCCAGGAGCTGCCCAAGCCCTATCCTCCCTTGAGCTGGAGCTATCTGGCGGACTTGCCAGAGTGCCCAAGTGCCTCTGAGCTGATAGACCTTGTGGGCAAGAATCCTTGCTGTCCCTGTGTAGGACACCAGTGGGTGTTCCAAAGCACTGCAAGCCCTTGCAAGCCCTTGCAAGCCCTCGACATCCTATCTCTTACGGCTCCTGAGCGTTGCTCTGTAGGAGATGAGGATGGTGAGCTGTGCAGTGCTCCTCAAGAAGGAATTGCCTTGGTCTTGCCACTGCTATCCAGTTGAAAAGGATTTGCATCCATGAGCCGAGCTTGGAAGGTGGCCCTGCCAGCAGATTGTCTTGCAGCGGAGAACCTCCAGCAGCCTCATGCAAGGTTTTCTTCCCTCAGCCCCTGGCCTGTGATTCCAGCAGCTCCTCAAGTGCTTCCTGTCAGATGTGCTGGGGCTGCCCCCGGGCCAGCTCTGGCAGTGGACACGGGAGGCTGCTCCTCTGGATCCTGCGTGGGGCCTGGTGACCTGTGCGTTGCCGGGTGCTGGCATTGTGACATGGGGGTGACACAGCCGCATATGTGCAGCCCTTTGGAGGAAGCCTTTGGGGTGCTGGCTCCAAATCAGTCCCTGTACCTACAAAATAGGGGAGTAAGCAACCTAATAGAGTCCCTTTTTTGCAAAAAGACAGTGTGGATTTGTTGCCAGTGCAGCCTTCCTTCCAGTAGCAATACTGCCTGTAGTATCATGTATGGAGGCCTCAGGGCTCGCTCAGGGCTTGTCACGCAGAACTGCAGGCCTGACAGAGCAGAACTGCTCTCCTCTCCTCTCCTCTCCTCTCCTCTCCTCTCCTCTCCTCTCCTCTCCTCTCCTCTCCTCTCCTCTCCTCTCCTCTCCTCTCCTCTCCTCTCCTCTTCTCTTCTCTCCTGTCCGCCAGTCCAATATCTAAGAGACTGTTTGCCTGAAAGGACAGAGGGTTTTCAGTTCCAAAATCAATGTCAAGGACACATGACACAATGAATTTTATTTTATTTTGTTGTTAATTTATTAATTTTCTTGATTTTATGTTAATTCATGTTATGTTATTTCATGTCATTTTTTTTCCCTTTGTGACTCTGTTTCAGAACCCAGGCTCACAAGTATTAGCTCAAGCCCAAGTGTAGCCAGGAGTAGGCTGAGGCATTCTTCAGTTTAGCATGAGAAAAGATCCCTTGCAGGCTGGCAAAGGCAAGTCCCAGAGCTGCAGAGAGCAGCAGCAGGAATAGAGGCCAAGCTGTCCGCGGTTCCTGCAGAGGGAGAACCTTGACAAGGAGTTGTGGGACTGACCAAGCACAAAAGAGGAGGAAGAAGAAGAAGAAGAAGAAGAAGAAGAAGAAGAAGAGGAAGAAGAGGAAGAAGAGGTGAGTGGTACGGTGGCATCTCTTCCAAAGCGTGACATGTAGCGATGACGAGCAGACTTTTTGCCTTCCACAACTTGTTTGGCTGCTGTGCTTCTTGGGCAGGGATGCATGAGAAGCGCTCTGGTCCCTGCCAGGCGCTTGTGTTAGCTGCAGGGAGAGCTGAGAAGTGGCAGCTGCGGCTGCCAGCATGGTGGAGCATGAGCAGCCGGCTCCCAGGCCAAATGGCCCAAAGAAATGGTGGCAAGGGGCCGCGCTGAGAACTGCAGAGGAAGGCAAAAAACCGCCGGGGACCAGTGCCAATGTGCCCCAGGGGAAAAAGTTCCTTGCTGAGCCCAGTGCTGGCCATGGGCTGTTCCCTGAGCATGTGAGCCAGACCTGGCTCCTTGTCCCACAGGCTGCTCATGCTTGCCAGGAGCTGCCCAAGCCCTATCCTCCCTTGAGCTGGAGCTATCTGGCGGACTTGCCAGAGTGCCCAAGTGCCTCTGAGCTGATAGACCTTGTGGGCAAGAATCCTTGCTGTCCCTGTGTAGGACACCAGTGGGTGTTCCAAAGCACTGCAAGCCCTTGCAAGCCCTTGCAAGCCCTCGACATCCTATCTCTTACGGCTCCTGAGCGTTGCTCTGTAGGAGATGAGGATGGTGAGCTGTGCAGTGCTCCTCAAGAAGGAATTGCCTTGGTCTTGCCACTGCTATCCAGTTGAAAAGGATTTGCATCCATGAGCCGAGCTTGGAAGGTGGCCCTGCCAGCAGATTGTCTTGCAGCGGAGAACCTCCAGCAGCCTCATGCAAGGTTTTCTTCCCTCAGCCCCTGGCCTGTGATTCCAGCAGCTCCTCAAGTGCTTCCTGTCAGATGTGCTGGGGCTGCCCCCGGGCCAGCTCTGGCAGTGGACACGGGAGGCTGCTCCTCTGGATCCTGCGTGGGGCCTGGTGACCACTGCGTTGCCGGGTGCTGGCATTGTGACATGGGGGTGACACAGCCGCATATGTGCAGCCCTTTGGAGGAAGCCTTTGGGGTGCTGGCTCCAAATCAGTCCCTGTACCTACAAAATAGGGGAGTAAGCAACCTAATAGAGTCCCTTTTTTGCAAAAAGACAGTGTGGATTTGTTGCCAGTGCAGCCTTCCTTCCAGTAGCAATACTGCCTGTAGTATCATGTATGGAGGCCTCAGGGCTCGCTCAGGGCTTGTCACGCAGAACTGCAGGCCTGACAGAGCAGAACTGCTCTCCTCTCCTCTCCTCTCCTCTCCTCTCCTCTCCTCTCCTCTCCTCTCCTCTCCTCTCCTCTCCTCTCCTCTCCTCTCCTCTCCTCTCCTCTCCTCTTCTCTTCTCTCCTGTCCGCCAGTCCAATATCTAAGAGACTGTTTGCCTGAAAGGACAGAGGGTTTTCAGTTCCAAAATCAATGTCAAGGACACGTGACACAATGAATTTTATTTTATTTTGTTGTTAATTTATTAATTTTCTTGATTTTATGTTAATTCATGTTATGTTATTTCATGTCATTTTTTTTCCCTTTGTGACTCTGTTTCAGAACCCAGGCTCACAAGCATTAGCTCAAGCCCAAGTGTAGCCAGGAGTAGGCTGAGGCATTCTTCAGTTTAGCATGAGAAAAGATCCCTTGCAGGCTGGCAAAGGCAAGTCCCAGAGCTGCAGAGAGCAGCAGCAGGAATAGAGGCCAAGCTGTCCGCAGTTCCTGCAGAGGGAGAACCTTGACAAGGAGTTGTGGGACTGACCATGCACAAAATAGGAGGAAGAAGAAGAAGAAGAAGAAGAAGAAGAGGAAGAAGAGGAAGAAGAGGTGAGTGGTATCGTGGCATCTCTTCCAAAGCGTGACATGTAGCGATGACGAGCAGACTTTTTGCCTTCCACAACTTGTTTGGCTGCTGTGCTTCTTGGCCAGGGATGCATGAGAAGCGCTCTGGTCCCTGCCAGGCGCTTGTGTTAGCTGCAGGGAGAGCTGAGAAGTGGCAGCTGCGGCTGCCAGCATGGTGGAGCATGAGCAGCCGGCTCCCAGGCCAAATGGCCCAAAGAAATGGTGGCAAGGGGCCGTGCTGAGAACTGCAGAGGAAGGCAAAAAACCGCCGGGGACCAGTGCCAATGTGCCCCAGGGGAAACAGTTCCTTGCTGAGCCCAGTGCTGGCCATGGGCTGTTCCCTGAGCATGTGAGCCAGACCTGGCTCCTTGTCCCACAGGCTGCTCATGCTTCCCAGGAGCTGCCCAAGCCCTATCCTCCCTTGAGCTGGAGCTATCTGGCGGACTTGCCAGAGTGCCCAAGTGCCTCTGAGCTGATAGACCTTGTGGGCAAGAATCCTTGCTGTCCCTGTGTAGGACACCAGTGGGTGTTCCAAAGCACTGCAAGCCCTTGCAAGCCCTTGCAAGCCCTCGACATCCTATCTCTTACGGCTCCTGAGCGTTGCTCTGTAGGAGATGAGGATGGTGAGCTGTGCAGTGCTCCTCAAGAAGGAATTGCCTTGGTCTTGCCACTGCTATCCAGTTGAAAAGGATTTGCATCCATGAGCCGAGCTTGGAAGGTGGCCCTGCCAGCAGATTGTCTTGCAGCGGAGAACCTCCAGCAGCCTCATGCAAGGTTTTCTTCCCTCAGCCCCTGGCCTGTGATTCCAGCAGCTCCTCAAGTGCTTCCTGTCAGATGTGCTGGGGCTGCCCCCGGGCCAGCTCTGGCAGTGGACACGGGAGGCTGCTCCTCTGGATCCTGCGTGGGGCCTGGTGACCTGTGCGTTGCCGGGTGCTGGCATTGTGACATGGGGGTGACACAGCCGCATATGTGCAGCCCTTTGGAGGAAGCCTTTGGGGTGCTGGCTCCAAATCAGTCCCTGTACCTACAAAATAGGGGAGTAAGCAACCTAATAGAGTCCCTTTTTTGCAAAAAGACAGTGTGGATTTGTTGCCAGTGCAGCCTTCCTTCCAGTAGCAATACTGCCTGTAGTATCATGTATGGAGGCCTCAGGGCTCGCTCAGGGCTTGTCACGCAGAACTGCAGGCCTGACAGAGCAGAACTGCTCTCCTCTCCTCTCCTCTCCTCTCCTCTCCTCTCCTCTCCTCTCCTCTCCTCTCCTCTCCTCTCCTCTCCTCTCCTCTCCTCTCCTCTCCTCTCCTCTCCTCTCCTCTTCTCTTCTCTCCTGTCCGCCAGTCCAATATCTAAGAGACTGTTTGCCTGAAAGGACAGAGGGTTTTCAGTTCCAAAATCAATGTCAAGGACACATGACACAATGAATTTTATTTTATTTTGTTGTTAATTTATTAATTTTCTTGATTTTATGTTAATTCATGTTATGTTATTTCATGTCATTTTTTTTCCCTTTGTGACTCTGTTTCAGAACCCAGGCTCACAAGTATTAGCTCAAGCCCAAGTGTAGCCAGGAGTAGGCTGAGGCATTCTTCAGTTTAGCATGAGAAAAGATCCCTTGCAGGCTGGCAAAGGCAAGTCCCAGAGCTGCAGAGAGCAGCAGCAGGAATAGAGGCCAAGCTGTCCGCGGTTCCTGCAGAGGGAGAACCTTGACAAGGAGTTGTGGGACTGACCAAGCACAAAAGAGGAGGAAGAAGAAGAAGAAGAAGAAGAAGAAGAAGAAGAAGAGGAAGAAGAGGAAGAAGAGGTGAGTGGTACGGTGGCATCTCTTCCAAAGCGTGACATGTAGCGATGACGAGCAGACTTTTTGCCTTCCACAACTTGTTTGGCTGCTGTGCTTCTTGGGCAGGGATGCATGAGAAGCGCTCTGGTCCCTGCCAGGCGCTTGTGTTAGCTGCAGGGAGAGCTGAGAAGTGGCAGCTGCGGCTGCCAGCATGGTGGAGCATGAGCAGCCGGCTCCCAGGCCAAATGGCCCAAAGAAATGGTGGCAAGGGGCCGCGCTGAGAACTGCAGAGGAAGGCAAAAAACCGCCGGGGACCAGTGCCAATGTGCCCCAGGGGAAAAAGTTCCTTGCTGAGCCCAGTGCTGGCCATGGGCTGTTCCCTGAGCATGTGAGCCAGACCTGGCTCCTTGTCCCACAGGCTGCTCATGCTTGCCAGGAGCTGCCCAAGCCCTATCCTCCCTTGAGCTGGAGCTATCTGGCGGACTTGCCAGAGTGCCCAAGTGCCTCTGAGCTGATAGACCTTGTGGGCAAGAATCCTTGCTGTCCCTGTGTAGGACACCAGTGGGTGTTCCAAAGCACTGCAAGCCCTTGCAAGCCCTTGCAAGCCCTCGACATCCTATCTCTTACGGCTCCTGAGCGTTGCTCTGTAGGAGATGAGGATGGTGAGCTGTGCAGTGCTCCTCAAGAAGGAATTGCCTTGGTCTTGCCACTGCTATCCAGTTGAAAAGGATTTGCATCCATGAGCCGAGCTTGGAAGGTGGCCCTGCCAGCAGATTGTCTTGCAGCGGAGAACCTCCAGCAGCCTCATGCAAGGTTTTCTTCCCTCAGCCCCTGGCCTGTGATTCCAGCAGCTCCTCAAGTGCTTCCTGTCAGATGTGCTGGGGCTGCCCCCGGGCCAGCTCTGGCAGTGGACACGGGAGGCTGCTCCTCTGGATCCTGCGTGGGGCCTGGTGACCACTGCGTTGCCGGGTGCTGGCATTGTGACATGGGGGTGACACAGCCGCATATGTGCAGCCCTTTGGAGGAAGCCTTTGGGGTGCTGGCTCCAAATCAGTCCCTGTAGCTACAAAATAGGGGAGTAAGCAACCTAATAGAGTCCCTTTTTTGCAAAAAGACAGTGTGGATTTGTTGCCAGTGCAGCCTTCCTTCCAGTAGCAATACTGCCTGTAGTATCATGTATGGAGGCCTCAGGGCTCGCTCAGGGCTTGTCACGCAGAACTGCAGGCCTGACAGAGCAGAACTGCTCTCCTCTCCTCTCCTCTCCTCTCCTCTCCTCTCCTCTCCTCTGCTCTCCTCTCCTCTCCTCTCCTCTCCTCTCCTCTCCTCTCCTCTCCTCTTCTCTTCTCTCCTGTCCGCCAGTCCAATATCTAAGAGACTGTTTGCCTGAAAGGACAGAGGGTTTTCAGTTCCAAAATCAATGTCAAGGACACGTGACACAATGAATTTTATTTTATTTTGTTGTTAATTTATTAATTTTCTTGATTTTATGTTAATTCATGTTATGTTATTTCATGTCATTTTTTTTCCCTTTGTGACTCTGTTTCAGAACCCAGGCTCACAAGCATTAGCTCAAGCCCAAGTGTAGCCAGGAGTAGGCTGAGGCATTCTTCAGTTTAGCATGAGAAAAGATCCCTTGCAGGCTGGCAAAGGCAAGTCCCAGAGCTGCAGAGAGCAGCAGCAGGAATAGAGGCCAAGCTGTCCGCAGTTCCTGCAGAGGGAGAACCTTGACAAGGAGTTGTGGGACTGACCATGCACAAAATAGGAGGAAGAAGAAGAAGAAGAAGAAGAAGAAGAGGAAGAAGAGGAAGAAGAGGTGAGTGGTACGGTGGCATCTCTTCCAAAGCGTGACATGTAGCGATGACGAGCAGACTTTTTGCCTTCCACAACTTGTTTGGCTGCTGTGCTTCTTGGCCAGGGATGCATGAGAAGCGCTCTGGTCCCTGCCAGGCGCTTGTGTTACCTGCAGGGAGAGCTGAGAAGTGGCAGCTGCGGCTGCCAGCATGGTGGAGCATGAGCAGCCGGCTCCCAGGCCAAATGGCCCAAAGAAATGGTGGCAAGGGGCCGTGCTGAGAACTGCAGAGGAAGGCAAAAAACCGCCGGGGACCAGTGCCAATGTGCCCCAGGGGAAACAGTTCCTTGCTGAGCCCAGTGCTGGCCATGGGCTGTTCCCTGAGCATGTGAGCCAGACCTGGCTCCTTGTCCCACAGGCTGCTCATGCTTGCCAGGAGCTGCCCAAGCCCTATCCTCCCTTGAGCTGGAGCTATCTGGCGGACTTGCCAGAGTGCCCAAGTGCCTCTGAGCTGATAGACCTTGTGGGCAAGAATCCTTGCTGTCCCTGTGTAGGACACCAGTGGGTGTTCCAAAGCACTGCAAGCCCTTGCAAGCCCTTGCAAGCCCTCGACATCCTATCTCTTACGGCTCCTGAGCGTTGCTCTGTAGGAGATGAGGATGGTGAGCTGTGCAGTGCTCCTCAAGAAGGAATTGCCTTGGTCTTGCCACTGCTATCCAGTTGAAAAGGATTTGCATCCATGAGCCGAGCTTGGAAGGTGGCCCTGCCAGCAGATTGTCTTGCAGCGGAGAACCTCCAGCAGCCTCATGCAAGGTTTTCTTCCCTCAGCCCCTGGCCTGTGATTCCAGCAGCTCCTCAAGTGCTTCCTGTCAGATGTGCTGGGGCTGCCCCCGGGCCAGCTCTGGCAGTGGACACGGGAGGCTGCTCCTCTGGATCCTGCGTGGGGCCTGGTGACCTGTGCGTTGCCGGGTGCTGGCATTGTGACATGAGGGTGACACAGCCGCATATGTGCAGCCCTTTGGAGGAAGCCTTTGGGGTGCTGGCTCCAAATCAGTCCCTGTACCTACAAAATAGGGGAGTAAGCAACCTAATAGAGTCCCTTTTTTGCAAAAAGACAGTGTGGATTTGTTGCCAGTGCAGCCTTCCTTCCAGTAGCAATACTGCCTGTAGTATCATGTATGGAGGCCTCAGGGCTCGCTCAGGGCTTGTCACGCAGAACTGCAGGCCTGACAGAGCAGAACTGCTCTCCTCTCCTCTCCTCTCCTCTCCTCTCCTCTCCTCTCCTCTCCTCTCCTCTCCTCTCCTCTCCTCTCCTCTCCTCTCCTCTCCTCTCCTCTCCTCTTCTCTTCTCTCCTGTCCGCCAGTCCAATATCTAAGAGACTGTTTGCCTGAAAGGACAGAGGGTTTTCAGTTCCAAAATCAATGTCAAGGACACATGACACAATGAATTTTATTTTATTTTGTTGTTAATTTATTAATTTTCTTGATTTTATGTTAATTCATGTTATGTTATTTCCTGTCATTTTTTTTCCCTTTGTGACTCTGTTTCAGAAGCCAGGCTCACAAGCATTAGCTCAAGCCCAAGTGTAGCCAGGAGTAGGCTGAGGCATTCTTCAGTTTAGCATGAGAAAAGATCCCTTGCAGGCTGGCAAAGGCAAGTCCCAGAGCTGCAGAGAGCAGCAGCAGGAATAGAGGCCAAGCTGTCCGCGGTTCCTGCAGAGGGAGAACCTTGACAAGGAGTTGTGGGACTGACCATGCACAAAAGAGGAGGAAGAAGAAGAAGAAGAAGAAGAAGAAGAAGAAGAAGAGGAAGAAGAGGAAGAAGAGGTGAGTGGTACCGTGGCATCTCTTCCAAAGCGTGACATGTAGCGATGACGAGCAGACTTTTTGCCTTCCACAACTTGTTTGGCTGCTGTGCTTCTTGGGCAGGGATGCATGAGAAGCGCTCTGGTCCCTGCCAGGCGCTTGTGTTAGCTGCAGGGAGAGCTGAGAAGTGGCAGCTGCGGCTGCCAGCATGGTGGAGCATGAGCAGCCGGCTCCCAGGTCAAATGGCCCAAAGAAATGGTGGCAAGGGGCCGCGCTGAGAACTGCAGAGGAAGGCAAAAAACCGCCGGGGACCAGTGCCAATGTGCCCCAGGGGAAAAAGTTCCTTGCTGAGCCCAGTGCTGGCCATGGGCTGTTCCCTGAGCATGTGAGCCAGACCTGGCTCCTTGTCCCACAGGCTGCTCATGCTTCCCAGGAGCTGCCCAAGCCCTGTCCTCCCTTGAGCTGGAGCTATCTGGCGGACTTGCCAGAGTGCCCAAGTGCCTCTGAGCTGATAGACCTTGTGGGCAAGAATCCTTGCTGTCCCTGTGTAGGACACCAGTGGGTGTTCCAAAGCACTGCAAGCCCTTGCAAGCCCTTGCAAGCCCTCGACATCCTATCTCTTACGGCTCCTGAGCGTTGCTCTGTAGGAGATGAGGATGGTGAGCTGTGCAGTGCTCCTCAAGAAGGAATTGCCTTGGTCTTGCCACTGCTATCCAGTTGAAAAGGATTTGCATCCATGAGCCGAGCTTGGAAGGTGGCCCTGCCAGCAGATTGTCTTGCAGCGGAGAACCTCCAGCAGCCTCATGCAAGGTTTTCTTCCCTCAGCCCCTGGCCTGTGATTCCAGCAGCTCCTCAAGTGCTTCCTGTCAGATGTGCTGGGGCTGCCCCCGGGCCAGCTCTGGCAGTGGACACGGGAGGCTGCTCCTCTGGATCCTGCGTGGGGCCTGGTGACCACTGCGTTGCCGGGTGCTGGCATTGTGACATGGGGGTGACACAGCCGCATATGTGCAGCCCTTTGGAGGAAGCCTTTGGGGTGCTGGCTCCAAATCAGTCCCTGTACCTACAAAATAGGGGAGTAAGCAACCTAATAGAGTCCCTTTTTTGCAAAAAGACAGTGTGGATTTGTTGCCAGTGCAGCCTTCCTTCCAGTAGCAATACTGCCTGTAGCATCATGTATGGAGGCCTCAGGGCTTGCTCAGGGCTTGTCACGCAGAACTGCAGGCCTGACAGAGCAGAACTGCTCTCCTCTCCTCTCCTCTGCTCTCCTCTCCTCTCCTCTCCTCTCCTCTCCTCTCCTCTCCTCTCCTCTTCTCTTCTCTCCTGTCCGCCAGTCCAATATCTAAGAGACTGTTTGCCTGAAAGGACAGAGGGTTTTCAGTTCCAAAATCAATGTCAAGGACACATGACACAATGAATTTTATTTTATTTTGTTGTTAATTTATTAATTTTCTTGATTTTATGTTAATTCATGTTATGTTATTTCATGTCATTTTTTTTCCCTTTGTGACTCTGTTTCAGAACCCAGGCTCACAAGCATTAGCTCAAGCCCAAGTGTAGCCAGGAGTAGGCTGAGGCATTCTTCAGTTTAGCATGAGAAAAGATCCCTTGCAGGCTGGCAAAGGCAAGTCCCAGAGCTGCAGAGAGCAGCAGCAGGAATAGAGGCCAAGCTGTCCGCGGTTCCTGCAGAGGGAGAACCTTGACAAGGAGTTGTGGGACTGACCATGCACAAAAGAGGAGGAAGAAGAAGAAGAAGAAGAAGAAGAAGAGGAAGAAGAGGAAGAAGAGGTGAGTGGTACGGTGGCATCTCTTCCAAAGCGTGACATGTAGCGATGACGAGCAGACTTTTTGCCTTCCATAACTTGTTTGGCTGCTGTGCTTCTTGGCCAGGGATGCATGAGAAGCGCTCTGGTCCCTGCCAGGCGCTTGTGTTAGCTGCAGGGAGAGCTGAGAAGTGGCAGCTGCGGCTGCCAGCATGGTGGAGCATGAGCAGCCGGCTCCCAGGCCAAATGGCCCAAAGAAATGGTGGCAAGGGGCCGTGCTGAGAAGTGCAGAGGAAGGCAAAAAACCGCCGGGGACCAGTGCCAATGTGCCCCAGGGGAAAAAGTTCCTTGCTGAGCCCAGTGCTGGCCATGGGCTGTTCCCTGAGCATGTGAGCCAGACCTGGCTCCTTGTCCCACAGGCTGCTCATGCTTCCCAGGAGCTGCCCAAGCCCTATCCTCCCTTGAGCTGGAGCTATCTGGCAGACTTGCCAGACTGCCCAAGTGCCTCTGAGCTGATAGACCTTGTGGGCAAGAATCCTTGCTGTCCCTGTGTAGGACACCAGTGGGTGTTCCAAAGCACTGCAAGCCCTTGCAAGCCCTTGCAAGCCCTCGACATCCTATCTCTTACGGCTCCTGAGCGTTGCTCTGTAGGAGATGAGGATGGTGAGCTGTGCAGTGCTCCTCAAGAAGGAATTGCCTTGGTCTTGCCACTGCTATCCAGTTGAAAAGGATTTGCATCCATGAGCCGAGCTTGGAAGGTGGCCCTGCCAGCAGATTGTCTTGCAGCGGAGAACCTCCAGCAGCCTCATGCAAGGTTTTCTTCCCTCAGCCCCTGGCCTGTGATTCCAGCAGCTCCTCAAGTGCTTCCTGTCAGATGTACTGGGGCTGCCCCCGGGCCAGCTCTGGCAGTGGACACGGGAGGCTGCTCCTCTGGATCCTGCGTGGGGCCTGGTGACCACTGCGTTGCCGGGTGCTGGCATTGTGACATGGGGGTGACACAGCCGCATATGTGCAGCCCTTTGGAGGAAGCCTTTGGGGTGCTGGCTCCAAATCAGTCCCTGTACCTACAAAATAGGGGAGTAAGCAACCTAATAGAGTCCCTTTTTTGCAAAAAGACAGTGTGGATTTGTTGCCAGTGCAGCCTTCCTTCCAGTAGCAATACTGCCTGTAGTATCATGTATGGAGGCCTCAGGGCTCGCTCAGGGCTTGTCACGCAGAACTGCAGGCCTGACAGAGCAGAACTGCTCTCCTCTCCTCTCCTCTCCTCTCCTCTCCTCTCCTCTTCTCTCCTCACCTCTCCTCTCCTCTCCTCTCCTCTCCTCTCCTCTTCTCTTCTCTCCTGTCCGCCAGTCCAATATCTAAGAGACTGTTTGCCTGAAAGGACAGAGGGTTTTCAGTTCCAAAATCAATGTCAAGGACACATGACACAATGAATTTTATTTTATTTTGTTGTTAATTTATTAATTTTCTTGATTTTATGTTAATTCATGTTATGTTATTTCATGTCATTTTTTTTCCCTTTGTGACTCTGTTTCAGAACCCAGGCTCACAAGCATTAGCTCAAGCCCAAGTGTAGCCAGGAGTAGGCTGAGGCATTCTTCAGTTCAGCCTGAGAAAAGATCCCTTGCAGGCTGGCAAAGGCAAGTCCCAGAGCTGCAGAGAGCAGCAGCAGGAATAGAGGCCAAGCTGTCCGCGGTTCCTGCAGAGGGAGAACCTTGACAAGGAGTTGTGGGACTGACCATGCACAAAAGAGGAGGAAGAAGAAGAAGAAGAAGAAGAAGAAGAGGAAGAAGAGGAAGAAGAGGTGAGTGGTACGGTGGCATCTCTTCCAAAGCGTGACATGTAGCGATGACGAGCAGACTTTTTGCCTTCCACAACTTGTTTGGCTGCTGTGCTTCTTGGGCAGGGATGCATGAGAAGCGCTCTGGTCCCTGCCAGGTGCTTGTGTTAGCTGCAGGGAGAGCTGAGAAGTGGCAGCTGCGGCTGCCAGCATGGTGGAGCATGAGCAGCCGGCTCCCAGGCCAAATGGCCCAAAGAAATGGTGGCAAGGGGCCGTGCTGAGAAGTGCAGAGGAAGGCAAAAAACCGTCGGGGACCAGTGCCAATGTGCCCCAGGGGAAAAAGTTCCTTGCTGAGCCCAGTGCTGGCCATGGGCTGTTCCCTGAGCATGTGAGCCAGACCTGGCTCCTTGTCCCACAGGCTGCTCATGCTTCCCAGGAGCTGCCCAAGCCCTATCCTCCCTTGAGCTGGAGCTATCTGGCGGACTTGCCAGAGTGCCCAAGTGCCTCTGAGCTGATAGACCTTGTGGGCAAGAATCCTTGCTGTCCCTGTGTAGGACACCAGTGGGTGTTCCAAAGCACTGCAAGCCCTTGCAAGCCCTTGCAAGCCCTCGACATCCTATCTCTTACGGCTCCTGAGCGTTGCTCTGTAGGAGATGAGGATGGTGAGCTGTGCAGTGCTCCTCAAGAAGGAATTGCCTTGGTCTTGCCACTGCTATCCAGTTGAAAAGGATTTGCATCCATGAGTCGAGCTTGGAAGGTGGCCCTGCCAGCAGACTGTCTTGCAGCGGAGAACCTCCAGCAGCCTCATGCAAGGTTTTCTTCCCTCAGCCCCTGGCCTGTGATTCCAGCAGCTCCTCAAGTGCTTCCTGTCAGATGTGCTGGGGCTGCCCCTGGGCCAGCTCTGGCAGTGGACACGGGAGGCTGCTCCTCTGGATCCTGCGTGGGGCCTGGTGACCACTGCGTTGCCGGGTGCTGGCATTGTGACATGGGGGTGACACAGCCGCATATGTGCAGCCCTTTGGAGGAAGCCTTTGGGGTGCTGGCTCCAAATCAGTCCCTGTACCTACAAAATAGGGGAGTAAGCAACCTAATAGAGTCCCTTTTTTGCAAAAAGACAGTGTGGATTTGTTGCCAGTGCAGCCTTCCTTCCAGTAGCAATACTGCCTGTAGTATCATGTATGGAGGCCTCAGGGCTCGCTCAGGGCTTGTCACGCAGAACTGCAGGCCTGACAGAGCAGAACTGCTCTCCTCTCCTCTGCTCTCCTCTCCTCTCCTCTCCTCTCCTCTCCTCTCCTCTCCTCTCCTCTCCTCTCCTCTCCTCTCCTCTCCTCTCCTCTTCTCTCCTCACCTCTCCTCTCCTCTTCTCTCCTCTCCTCTCCTCTCCTCTCCTCTCCTCTCCTCTCCTCTCCTCTCCTCTCCTCTCCTCTCCTCTCCTCTCCTCTCCTCTCCTCTCCTCTTCTCTTCTCTCCTGTCCGCCAGTCCAATATCTAAGAGACTGTTTGCCTGAAAGGACAGAGGGTTTTCAGTTCCAAAATCAATGTCAAGGACACATGACACAATGAATTTTATTTTATTTTGTTGTTAATTTATTAATTTTCTTGATTTTATGTTAATTCATGTTATGTTATTTCATGTCATTTTTTTTCCCTTTGTGACTCTGTTTCAGAACCCAGGCTCACAAGCATTAGCTCAAGCCCAAGTGTAGCCAGGAGTAGGCTGAGGCATTCTTCAGTTTAGCATGAGAAAAGATCCCTTGCAGGCTGGCAAAGGCAAGTCCCAGAGCTGCAGAGAGCAGCAGCAGGAATAGAGGCCAAGCTGTCCGCGGTTCCTGCAGAGGGAGAACCTTGACAAGGAGTTGTGGGACTGACCATGCACAAAAGAGGAGGAAGAAGAAGAAGAAGAAGAAGAAGAAGAAGAAGAGGAAGAAGAGGAAGAAGAGGTGAGTGGTACGGTGGCATCTCTTCCAAAGCATGACATGTAGCGATGACGAGCAGACTTTTTGCCTTCCACAACTTGTTTGGCTGCTGTGCTTCTTGGCCAGGGATGCATGAGAAGCGCTCTGGTCCCTGCCAGGTGCTTGTGTTAGCTGCAGGGAGAGCTGAGAAGTGGCAGCTGCGGCTGCCAGCATGGTGGAGCATGAGCAGCCGGCTCCCAGGCCAAATGGCCCAAAGAAATGGTGGCAAGGGGCTGTGCTGAGAAGTGCAGAGGAAGGCAAAGAACCGTCGGGGACCAGTGCCAATGTGCCCCAGGGGAAAAAGTTCCTTGCTGAGCCCAGTGCTGGCCATGGGCTGTTCCCTGAGCATGTGAGCCAGACCTGGCTCCTTGTCCCACAGGCTGCTCATGCTTCCCAGGAGCTGCCCAAGCCCTATCCTCCCTTGAGCTGGAGCTATGTCGCGGACTTGCCAGAGTGCCCAAGTGCCTCTGAGCTGATAGACCTTGTGGGCAAGAATCCTTGCTGTCCCTGTGTAGGACACCAGTGGGTGTTCCAAAGCACTGCAAGCCCTTGCAAGCCCTTGCAAGCCCTCGACATCCTATCTCTTACGGCTCCTGAGCGTTGCTCTGTAGGAGATGAGGATGGTGAGCTGTGCAGTGCTCCTCAAGAAGGAATTGCCTTGGTCTTGCCACTGCTATCCAGTTGAAAAGGATTTGCATCCATGAGCCGAGCTTGGAAGGTGGCCCTGCCAGCAGATTGTCTTGCAGCGGAGAACCTCCAGCAGCCTCATGCAAGGTTTTCTTCCCTCAGCCCCTGGCCTGTGATTCCAGCAGCTCCTCAAGTGCTTCCTGTCAGATGTGCTGGGGCTGCCCCCGGGCCAGCTCTGGCAGTGGACACGGGAGGCTGCTCCTCTGGATCCTGCGTGGGGCCTGGTGACCACTGCGTTGCCGGGTGCTGGCATTGTGACATGGGGGTGACACAGCCGCATATGTGCAGCCCTTTGGAGGAAGCCTTTGGGGTGCTGGCTCCAAATCAGTCCCTGTACCTACAAAATAGGGGAGTAAGCAACCTAATAGAGTCCCTTTTTTGCAAAAAGACAGTGTGGATTTGTTGCCAGTGCAGCCTTCCTTCCAGTAGCAATACTGCCTGTAGTATCATGTATGGAGGCCTCAGGGCTCGCTCAGGGCTTGTCACGCAGAACTGCAGGCCTGACAGAGCAGAACTGCTCTCCTCTCCTGTCCTCTCCTCTCCTCTCCTGTCCTCTCCTCTCCTCTCCTCTCCTCTCCTCTTCTCTTCTCTCCTGTCCGCCAGTCCAATATCTAAGAGACTGTTTGCCTGAAAGGACAGAGGGTTTTCAGTTCCAAAATCAATGTCAAGGACACATGACACAATGAATTTTATTTTATTTTGTTGTTAATTTATTAATTTTCTTGATTTTATGTTAATTCATGTTATGTTATTTCATGTCATTTTTTTTCCCTTTGTGACTCTGTTTCAGAACCCAGGCTCACAAGCATTAGCTCAAGCCCAAGTGTAGCCAGGAGTAGGCTGAGGCATTCTTCAGTTTAGCATGAGAAAAGATCCCTTGCAGGCTGGCAAAGGCAAGTCCCAGAGCTGCAGAGAGCAGCAGCAGGAATAGAGGCCAAGCTGTCCGCGGTTCCTGCAGAGGGAGAACCTTGACAAGGAGTTGTGGGACTGACCATGCACAAAAGAGGAGGAAGAAGAAGAAGAAGAAGAAGAAGAAGAAGAAGAAGAGGAAGAAGAGGAAGAAGAGGTGAGTGGTACGGTGGCATCTCTTCCAAAGCGTGACATGTAGCGATGACGAGCAGACTTTTTGCCTTCCACAACTTGTTTGGCTGCTGTGCTTCTTGGGCAGGGATGCATGAGAAGCGCTCTGGTCCCTGCCAGGCGCTTGTGTTAGCTGCAGGGAGAGCTGAGAAGTGGCAGCTGCGGCTGCCAGCATGGTGGAGCATGAGCAGCCGGCTCCCAGGCCAAATGGCCCAAAGAAATGGTGGCAAGGGGCCGTGCTGAGAAGTGCAGAGGAAGGCAAAAAACCGCCGGGGACCAGTGCCAATGTGCCCCGGGGGAAAAAGTTCCTTGCTGAGCCCAGTGCTGGCCATGGGCTGTTCCCTGAGCATGTGAGCCAGACCTGGCTTCTTGTCCCACAGGCTGCTCATGCTTGCCAGGAGCTGCCCAAGCCCTATCCTCCCTTGAGCTGGAGCTATCTGGCGGACTTGCCAGAGTGCCCAAGTGCCTCTGAGCTGATAGACCTTGTGGGCAAGAATCCTTGCTGTCCCTGTGTAGGACACCAGGGGGTCTTCCAAAGAACTGCAAGCCCTTGCAAGCCCTTGCAAGCCCTCGACATCCTATCTCTTACGGCTCCTGAGCGTTGCTCTGTAGGAGATGAGGATGGTGAGCTGTGCAGTGCTCCTCAAGAAGGAATTGCCTTGGTCTTGCCACTGCTATCCAGTTGAAAAGGATTTGCATCCATGAGCCGAGCTTGGAAGGTGGCCCTGCCAGCAGATTGTCTTGCAGCGGAGAACCTCCAGCAGCCTCATGCAAGGTTTTCTTCCCTCAGCCCCTGGCCTGTGATTCCAGCAGCTCCTCAAGTGCTTCCTGTCAGATGTGCTGGGGCTGCCCCCGGGCCAGCTCTGGCAGTGGACACGGGAGGCTGCTCCTCTGGATCCTGCGTGGGGCCTGGTGACCACTGCGTTGCCGGGTGCTGGCATTGTGACATGGGGGTGACACAGCCGCATATGTGCAGCCCTTTGGAGGAAGCCTTTGGGGTGCTGGCTCCAAATCAGTCCCTGTACCTACAAAATAGGGGAGTAAGCAACCTAATAGAGTCCCTTTTTTGCAAAAAGACAGTGTGGATTTGTTGCCAGTGCAGCCTTCCTTCCAGTAGCAATACTGCCTGTAGTATCATGTATGGAGGCCTCAGGGCTCGCTCAGGGCTTGTCACGCAGAACTGCAGGCCTGACAGAGCAGAACTGCTCTCCTCTCCTGTCCTCTCCTCTCCTCTCCTGTCCTCTCCTCTCCTCTCCTCTCCTCTCCTCTTCTCTTCTCTCCTGTCCGCCAGTCCAATATCTAAGAGACTGTTTGCCTGAAAGGACAGAGGGTTTTCAGTTCCAAAATCAATGTCAAGGACACATGACACAATGAATTTTATTTTATTTTGTTGTTAATTTATTAATTTTCTTGATTTTATGTTAATTCATGTTATGTTATTTCATGTCATTTTTTTTCCCTTTGTGACTCTGTTTCAGAACCCAGGCTCACAAGCATTAGCTCAAGCCCAAGTGTAGCCAGGAGTAGGCTGAGGCATTCTTCAGTTTAGCATGAGAAAAGATCCCTTGCAGGCTGGCAAAGGCAAGTCCCAGAGCTGCAGAGAGCAGCAGCAGGAATAGAGGCCAAGCTGTCCGCGGTTCCTGCAGAGGGAGAACCTTGACAAGGAGTTGTGGGACTGACCATGCACAAAAGAGGAGGAAGAAGAAGAAGAAGAAGAAGAAGAAGAAGAAGAGGAAGAAGAGGAAGAAGAGGTGAGTGGTACGGTGGCATCTCTTCCAAAGCGTGACATGTAGCGATGACGAGCAGACTTTTTGCCTTCCACAACTTGTTTGGCTGCTGTGCTTCTTGGGCAGGGATGCATGAGAAGCGCTCTGGTCCCTGCCAGGCGCTTGTGTTAGCTGCAGGGAGAGCTGAGAAGTGGCAGCTGCGGCTGCCAGCATGGTGGAGCATGAGCAGCCGGCTCCCAGGCCAAATGGCCCAAAGAAATGGTGGCAAGGGGCCGTGCTGAGAAGTGCAGAGGAAGGCAAAAAACCGCCGGGGACCAGTGCCAATGTGCCCCGGGGGAAAAAGTTCCTTGCTGAGCCCAGTGCTGGCCATGGGCTGTTCCCTGAGCATGTGAGCCAGACCTGGCTTCTTGTCCCACAGGCTGCTCATGCTTGCCAGGAGCTGCCCAAGCCCTATCCTCCCTTGAGCTGGAGCTATCTGGCGGACTTGCCAGAGTGCCCAAGTGCCTCTGAGCTGATAGACCTTGTGGGCAAGAATCCTTGCTGTCCCTGTGTAGGACACCAGGGGGTCTTCCAAAGAACTGCAAGCCCTTGCAAGCCCTTGCAAGCCCTCGACATCCTATCTCTTACGGCTCCTGAGCGTTGCTCTGTAGGAGATGAGGATGGTGAGCTGTGCAGTGCTCCTCAAGAAGGAATTGCCTTGGTCTTGCCACTGCTATCCAGTTGAAAAGGATTTGCATCCATGAGCCGAGCTTGGAAGGTGGCCCTGCCAGCAGATTGTCTTGCAGCGGAGAACCTCCAGCAGCCTCATGCAAGGTTTTCTTCCCTCAGCCCCTGGCCTGTGATTCCAGCAGCTCCTCAAGTGCTTCCTGTCAGATGTGCTGGGGCTGCCCCCGGGCCAGCTCTGGCAGTGGACACGGGAGGCTGCTCCTCTGGATCCTGCGTGGGGCCTGGTGACCACTGCGTTGCCGGGTGCTGGCATTGTGACATGGGGGTGACACAGCCGCATATGTGCAGCCCTTTGGAGGAAGCCTTTGGGGTGCTGGCTCCAAATCAGTCCCTGTACCTACAAAATAGGGGAGTAAGCAACCTAATAGAGTCCCTTTTTTGCAAAAAGACAGTGTGGATTTGTTGCCAGTGCAGCCTTCCTTCCAGTAGCAATACTGCCTGTAGTATCATGTATGGAGGCCTCAGGGCTCGCTCAGGGCTTGTCACGCAGAACTGCAGGCCTGACAGAGCAGAACTGTTCTCCTCTCCTCTCCTCTCCTCTCCTCTCCTCTCCTCTCCTCTCCTCTCCTGTCCTCTCGTCTCCTCTCCTCTCCTCTCCTCTCCTCTCCTCTCCTCTCCTCTCCTCTCCTCTCCTCTCCTCTCCTCTCCTCTCCTCTCCTCTCCTCTCCTCTCCTCTCCTCTCCTCTTCTCTTCTCTCCTGTCCGCCAGTCCAATATCTAAGAGACTGTTTGCCTGAAAGGACAGAGGGTTTTCAGTTCCAAAATCAATGTCAAGGACACATGACACAATGAATTTTATTTTATTTTGTTGTTAATTTATTAATTTTCTTGATTTTATGTTAATTCATGTTATGTTATTTCATGTCATTTTTTTTCCCTTTGTGACTCTGTTTCAGAACCCAGGCTCACAAGCATTAGCTCAAGCCCAAGTGTAGCCAGGAGTAGGCTGAGGCATTCTTCAGTTTAGCATGAGAAAAGATCCCTTGCAGGCTGGCAAAGGCAAGTCCCAGAGCTGCAGAGAGCAGCAGCAGGAATAGAGGCCAAGCTGTCCGCGGTTCCTGCAGAGGGAGAACCTTGACAAGGAGTTGTGGGACTGACCATGCACAAAAGAGGAGGAAGAAGAAGAAGAAGAAGAAGAAGAAGAAGAAGAGGAAGAAGAGGAAGAAGAGGTGAGTGGTACGGTGGCATCTCTTCCAAAGCATGACATGTAGCGATGACGAGCAGACTTTTTGCCTTCCACAACTTGTTTGGCTGCTGTGCTTCTTGGCCAGGGATGCATGAGAAGCGCTCTGGTCCCTGCCAGGTGCTTGTGTTAGCTGCAGGGAGAGCTGAGAAGTGGCAGCTGCGGCTGCCAGCATGGTGGAGCATGAGCAGCCGGCTCCCAGGCCAAATGGCCCAAAGAAATGGTGGCAAGGGGCTGTGCTGAGAAGTGCAGAGGAAGGCAAAGAACCGTCGGGGACCAGTGCCAATGTGCCCCAGGGGAAAAAGTTCCTTGCTGAGCCCAGTGCTGGCCATGGGCTGTTCCCTGAGCATGTGAGCCAGACCTGGCTCCTTGTCCCACAGGCTGCTCATGCTTCCCAGGAGCTGCCCAAGCCCTATCCTCCCTTGAGCTGGAGCTATCTGGCGGACTTGCCAGAGTGCCCAAGTGCCTCTGAGCTGATAGACCTTGTGGGCAAGAATCCTTGCTGTCCCTGTGTAGGACACCAGGGGGTCTTCCAAAGCACTGCAAGCCCTTGCAAGCCCTTGCAAGCCCTCGACATCCTATCTCTTACGGCTCCTGAGCGTTGCTCTGTAGGAGATGAGGATGGTGAGCTGTGCAGTGCTCCTCAAGAAGGAATTGCCTTGGTCTTGCCACTGCTACCCAGTTGAAAAGGATTTGCATCCATGAGCCGAGCTTGGAAGGTGGCCCTGCCAGCAGATTGTCTTGCAGCGGAGAACCTCCAGCAGCCTCATGCAAGGTTTTCTTCCCTCAGCCCCTGGCCTGTGATTCCAGCAGCTCCTCAAGTGCTTCCTGTGAGATGTGCTGGGGCTGCCCCCGGGCCAGCTCTGGCAGTGGACACGGGAGGCTGCTCCTCTGGATCCTGCGTGGGGCCTGGTGACCACTGCGTTCCCGGGTGCTGGCATTGTGACATGGGGGTGACACAGCCGCATATGTGCAGCCCTTTGGAGGAAGCCTTTGGGGTGCTGGCTCCAAATCAGTCCCTGTACCTACAAAATCGGGGAGTAAGCAACCTAATAGAGTCCCTTTTTTGCAAAAAGACAGTGTGGATTTGTTGCCAGTGCAGCCTTCCTTCCAGTAGCAATACTGCCTGTAGTATCATGTATGGAGGCCTCAGGGCTCGCTCAGGGCTTGTCACGCAGAACTGCAGGCCTGACAGAGCAGAACTGCTCTCCTCTCCTCTCCTCTCCTCTCCTCTCCTCTCCTCTCCTCTGCTCTCCTCTCCTCTCCTCTCCTGTCCTCTCCTCTCCTCTCCTCTCCTCTCCTCTCCTCTCCTCTCCTCTCCTCTCCTCTCCTCTCCTCTCCTCTCCTCTCCTCTCCTCTTCTCTTCTCTCCTGTCCGCCAGTCCAATATCTAAGAGACTGTTTGCCTGAAAGGACAGAGGGTTTTCAGTTCCAAAATCAATGTCAAGGACACATGACACAATGAATTTTATTTTATTTTGTTGTTAATTTATTAATTTTCTTGATTTTATGTTAATTCATGTTATGTTATTTCATGTCATTTTTTTTCCCTTTGTGACTCTGTTTCAGAACCCAGGCTCACAAGCATTAGCTCAAGCCCAAGTGTAGCCAGGAGTAGGCTGAGGCATTCTTCAGTTTAGCATGAGAAAAGATCCCTTGCAGGCTGGCAAAGACAAGTCCCAGAGCTGCAGACAGCAGCAGCAGGAATAGAGGCCAAGCTGTCCGCGGTTCCTGCAGAGGGAGAACCTTGACAAGGAGTTTTGGGACTGACCATGCACAAAAGAGGAGGAAGAAGAAGAAGAAGAAGAAGAAGAAGAAGAAGAGGAAGAAGAGGAAGAAGAGGTGAGTGGTACGGTGGCATCTCTTCCAAAGCATGACATGTAGCGATGACGAGCAGACTTTTTGCCTTCCACAACTTGTTTGGCTGCTGTGCTTCTTGGCCAGGGATGCATGAGAAGCGCTCTGGTCCCTGCCAGGCGCTTGTGTTAGCTGCAGGGAGAGCTGAGAAGTGGCAGCTGCGGCTGCCAGCATGGTGGAGCATGAGCAGCCGGCTCCCAGGCCAAATGGCCCAAAGAAATGGTGGCAAGGGGCCGTGCTGAGAAGTGCAGAGGAAGGCAAAGAACCGCCGGGGACCAGTGCCAATGTGCCCCAGGGGAAAAAGTTCCTTGCTGAGCCCAGTGCTGGCCATGGGCTGTTCCCTGAGCATGTGAGCCAGACCTGGCTCCTTGTCCCACAGGCTGCTCATGCTTCCCAGGAGCTGCCCAAGCCCTATCCTCCCTTGAGCTGGATCTATCTGGCGGACTTGCCAGAGTGCCCAAGTGCCTCTGAGCTGATAGACCTTGTGGGCAAGAATCCTTGCTGTCCCTGTGTAGGACACCAGTGGGTGTTCCAAAGCACTGCAAGCCCTTGCAAGCCCTTGCAAGCCCTCGACATCCTATCTCTTACGGCTCCTGAGCGTTGCTCTGTAGGAGATGAGGATGGTGAGCTGTGCAGTGCTCCTCAAGAAGGAATTGCCTTGGTCTTGCCACTGCTACCCAGTTGAAAAGGATTTGCATCCATGAGCCGAGCTTGGAAGGTGGCCCTGCCAGCAGATTGTCTTGCAGCGGAGAACCTCCAGCAGCCTCATGCAAGGTTTTCTTCCCTCAGCCCCTGGCCTGTGATTCCAGCAGCTCCTCAAGTGCTTCCTGTCAGATGTGCTGGGGCTGCCCCCGGGCCAGCTCTGGCAGTGGACACGGGAGGCTGCTCCTCTGGATCCTGCGTGGGGCCTGGTGACCACTGCGTTGCCGGGTGCTGGCATTGTGACATGGGGGTGACACAGCCGCATATGTGCAGCCCTTTGGAGGAAGCCTTTGGGGTGCTGGCTCCAAATCAGTCCCTGTACCTACAAAATAGGGGAGTAAGCAACCTAACAGAGTCCCTTTTTTGCAAAAAGACAGTGTGGATTTGTTGCCAGTGCAGCCTTCCTTCCAGTAGCAATACTGCCTGTAGTATCATGTATGGAGGCCTCAGGGCTCGCTCAGGGCTTGTCACGCAGAACTGCAGGCCTGACAGAGCAGAACTGCTCTCCTCTCCTGTCCTCTCCTCTCCTCTCCTCTCCTGTCCTCTCCTCTCCTCTCCTCTCCTCTCCTCTCCTCTCCTCTCCTCTCCTCTCCTCTCCTCTCCTCTCCTCTCCTCTCCTCTCCTCTCCTCTTCTCTCCTCTCCTCTCCTCTCCTCTCCTCTCCTCTCCTCACCTCTCCTCTTCTCTTCTCTCCTGTCCGCCAGTCCAATATCTAAGAGACTGTTTGCCTGAAAGGACAGAGGGTTTTCAGTTCCAAAATCAATGTCAAGGACACATAACACAATGAATTTTATTTTATTTTGTTGTTAATTTATTAATTTTCTTGATTTTATGTTAATTCATGTTATGTTATTTCATGTCATTTTTTTTCCCTTTGTGACTCTGTTTCAGAACCCAGGCTCACAAGCATTAGCTCAAGCCCAAGTGTAGCCAGGAGTAGGCTGAGGCATTCTTCAGTTTAGCATGAGAAAAGATCCCTTGCAGGCTGGCAAAGACAAGTCCCAGAGCTGCAGAGAGCAGCAGCAGGAATAGAGGCCAAGCTGTCCGTGGTTCCTGCAGAGGGAGAACCTTGACAAGGAGTTGTGGGACTGACCATGCACAAAAGAGGAGGAAGAAGAAGAAGAAGAAGAAGAAGAAGAAGAAGAGGAAGAAGAGGAAGAAGAGGTGAGTGGTACGGTGGCATCTCTTCCAAAGCATGACATGTAGCGATGACGAGCAGACTTTTTGCCTTCCACAACTTGTTTGGCTGCTGTGCTTCTTGGCCAGGGATGCATGAGAAGCGCTCTGGTCCCTGCCAGGCGCTTGTGTTAGCTGCAGGGAGAGCTGAGAAGTGGCAGCTGCGGCTGGCAGCATGGTGGAGCATGAGCAGCCGGCTCCCAGGCCAAATGGCCCAAAGAAATGGTGGCAAGGGGCCGTGCTGAGAAGTGCAGAGGAAGGCAAAGAACCGCCGGGGACCAGTGCCAATGTGCCCCAGGGGAAAAAGTTCCTTGCTGAGCCCAGTGCTGGCCATGGGCTGTTCCCTGAGCATGTGAGCCAGACCTGGCTCCTTGTCCCACAGGCTGCTCATGCTTCCCAGGAGCTGCCCAAGCCCTATCCTCCCTTGAGCTGGATCTATCTGGCGGACTTGCCAGAGTGCCCAAGTGCCTCTGAGCTGATAGACCTTGTGGGCAAGAATCCTTGCTGTCCCTGTGTAGGACACCAGTGGGTGTTCCAAAGCACTGCAAGCCCTTGCAAGCCCTTGCAAGCCCTCGACATCCTATCTCTTACGGCTCCTGAGCGTTGCTCTGTAGGAGATGAGGATGGTGAGCTGTGCAGTGCTCCTCAAGAAGGAATTGCCTTGGTCTTGCCACTGCTACCCAGTTGAAAAGGATTTGCATCCATGAGCCGAGCTTGGAAGGTGGCCCTGCCAGCAGATTGTCTTGCAGCGGAGAACCTCCAGCAGCCTCATGCAAGGTTTTCTTCCCTCAGCCCCTGGCCTGTGATTCCAGCAGCTCCTCAAGTGCTTCCTGTCAGATGTGCTGGGGCTGCCCCCGGGCCAGCTCTGGCAGTGGACACGGGAGGCTGCTCCTCTGGATCCTGCGTGGGGCCTGGTGACCACTGCGTTGCCGGGTGCTGGCATTGTGACATGGGGGTGACACAGCCGCATATGTGCAGCCCTTTGGAGGAAGCCTTTGGGGTGCTGGCTCCAAATCAGTCCCTGTACCTACAAAATAGGGGAGTAAGCAACCTAACAGAGTCCCTTTTTTGCAAAAAGACAGTGTGGATTTGTTGCCAGTGCAGCCTTCCTTCCAGTAGCAATACTGCCTGTAGTATCATGTATGGAGGCCTCAGGGCTCGCTCAGGGCTTG